>NC_090933.1:1399162174-1399762174 GCF_040938575.1 Ambystoma mexicanum
CATGCAAGTTATACCGCGCCTGGCCCGGGGCAGAGGCTCCTATGTGCATGCCACGCGTGCATGAAAGTTATACTGCGCCTGGCCCGGGGCAGAGGTTCCTATGTGCATGCCACACGTGTATGAAAGTTATACTGCGCCTGGCCCAGGGCACAGGTTCCTATGTGCATGCCACGCGTGCATGAAAGTTATACTGCGCCTGGCCCGGGGCAGAGGCTCCTATGTGCATGCCACGCGTGCATGAAAGTTATACCGCGCCTGGCCCGGGGCAGAGGCTCCTATGTGCACGCCACACGTGTATGAAAGTGCATGCAAGTTATACCGCGCCTGGCCCGGGGCAGAGGCTCCTATGTGCATGCCACGCGTGCATGAAAGTTATACTGCGCCTGGCCCGAAGCAGAGGTTCTTATGTGCACGCCACGCGTGCATGAAAGTTATACTGCGCCTGGCCCAGGGCACAGGTTCCTATGTGCATGCCACGCGTGCATGAAAGTTATACCGCGACTGGCCCGGGGCAGAGGCTCCTATGTGCATGCCACGCGTGCATGAAAGTTATACCGCGCCTGGCCCGGGGCAGAGGCTCCTATGTGCACGCCACACGTGTATGAAAGTGCATGCAAGTTATACCGCGCCTGGCCCGGGGCAGAGGCTCCTATGTCCACGCCACGCGTGCATGAAAGTTATACTGCGCCTGGCCCGGGGCAGAGGCTCCTATGTGCATGCCACGCATGCATGAAAGTTATACCGTGCCTGGCCCGGGGCAGAGGCTCCTATGTGCACGCCACACGTGTATGAAAGTGCATGCAAGTTATACCGCGCCTGGCCCGGGGCAGAGGCTCCTATGTGCAGGCCATGCGTGCATGAAAGTTATACTGCGCCTGGCCCGGGGCAGAGGTTCCTATGTGCACGCCACGCGTGCATGAAAGTTATACTGCGCCTGGCCCGGGGCAGAGGCTCCTATGTGCATGCCACGCGTGCATGAAAGTTATACTGCGCCTGGCCCGGGGCAGAGGCTCCTATGTGCACGCCACACGTGTATGAAAGTGCATGCAAGTTATACCGCGCCTGGCCCGGGGCAGAGGCACCTATGTGCATGCCACGCGTGCATGAAAGTTATACCGCGCCTGGCCCGGGGCAGAGGCTCCTATGTGCACGCCACACATGTATGAAAGTGCATGCAAGTTATACCGCGCCTGGGCAGAGGCTCCTATGTGCACGCCACACGTGCATGAAAGTTATACTGCGCCTGGCCCGGGGCAGAGGCTCCTATGTGCATGCCACGCGTGCATGAAAGTTATACCGCGCCTGGCCCTGGGCAGAGGCTCCTATGTGCACGCCACACGTGTATGAAAGTGCATGCAAGTTATACCGCGCCTGGCCCGGGGCAGAGGCTCCTATGTGCATGCCACGCGTGCATGAAAGTTATACTGCGCCTGGCCCGGGGCAGAGGTTCCTATGTGCACGCCACGCGTGCATGAAAGTTATATGTGCATGCCACGCGTGCATGAAAGTTATACTGCGCCTGGCCCGGGGCAGAGGCTCCTATGTGCATGCCACGCGTGCATGAAAGTTATACCGCGCCTGGCCCGGGGCAGAGGCTCCTATGTGCACGCCACACGTGTATGAAAGTGCATGCAAGTTATACCGCGCCTGGCCCGGGGCAGAGGCTCCTATGTGCACGCCACGCGTGCATGAAAGTTATACTGCGCCTGGCCCGGGGCAGAGGCTCCTATGTGCATGCCACGCGTGCATGAAAGTTATACCGCGCCTGGCCCGGGGCAGAGGCTCCTATGTGCACGCCACACGTGTATGAAAGTGCATGCAAGTTATACCGCGCCTGGCCCGGGGCAGAGGCTCCTATGTGCATGCCACGCGTGCATGAAAGTTATACTGCGCCTGGGCCGGGGCAGAGATTCCTATGTGCACGCCACGCGTGCATGAAAGTTATACTGTGCCTGGCCCAGGGTAGAGGCTCCTATGTGCATGCCACGTGTGCATGAAAGTTATACTGCGCCTGGCCCGGGGCAGAGGCTCCTATGTGCACGCCACACGTGTATGCAAGTGCATGCAAGTTATACCGCGCCTGGCCCGTGGCAGAGGCTCCTATGTGCACGCCACACGTGTATGAAAGTGCATGCAAGTTATACCGCGCCTGGCCCGGGGCAGAGGCTCCTATGTGCACGCCACACGTGTATGAAAGTGCATGAAAGTTATACCACGCCTGGCCCGGGGCAGAGGCTCCTATGTGCATGCCACGCGTGCATGAAAGTTATACCGCGCCTGGCCCGGGGCAGAGGCTCCTATGTGCACGCCACACGTGTATGAAAGTGCATGCAAGTTATACCGCACCTGGCCCGGGGCAGAGGCTCCTATGTGCACGCCACGCGTGCATGAAAGTTATACTGCGCCTGGCCCGGGGCAGAGGCTCCTATGTGCATGCCACGCGTGCATGAAAGTTATACCACGCCTGGCCCGGGGCAGAGGCTCCTATGTGCACGCCACATGTGTATGAAAGTGCATGCAAGTTATACTGCACCTGGCCCGGGGCAGAGGCTCCTATGTGCACGCCACGCGTGCATGAAAGTTATACTGCACCTGGCCCGGGGCAGAGGCTCCTATGTGCATGCCACGCGTGCATGAAAGTTATACCGCGCCTGGCCCGGGGCAGAGGCTCCTATGTGCACGCCACACGTGTATGAAAGTGCATGCAAGTTATACCGCACCTGGCCCGGGGCAGAGGCTCCTATGTGCATGCCACGCGTGCATGAAAGTTATACTGCGCCTGGCCCGGGGCAGAGGTTCCTATGTGCACGCCACGCGTGCATGAAAGTTATACTGCGCCTGGCCCGGGGCAGAGGCTCCTATGTGCATGCCACGCATGCATGAAATTTATACTGCGCCTGGCCCGGGGCAGAGGCTCCTATGTGCACGCCACACGTGTATGAAAGTGCATGAAAGGTTTACCGCACCTGGCCCAGGGCACAGGTTCCTATGTGCATGCCACGCGTGCATGAAAGTTATACCGTGCCTGGCCCGGGGCAGAGGCTCCTATGTGCACGCCACACGTGTATGAAAGTGCATGCAAGTTATACCGCGCCTGGCCCGGGGCAGAGGCTCCTATGTGCATGCCACGCGTGCATGAAAGTTATACTGCGCCTGGCCCGGGGCAGAGGTTCCTATGTGCACGCCACGCGTGCATGAAAGTTATACTGCGCCTGGCCCGGGGCAGAGGCTCCTATGTGCATGCCACGCGTGCATGAAAGTTATACTGCGCCTGGCCCGGGGCAGAGGCTCCTATGTGCACGCCACACGTGTATGAAAGTGCATGCAAGTTATACCGCGCCTGGCCCGGGGCAGAGGCTCCTATGTGCACGCCACACGTGTATGAAAGTGCATGAAAGTTATACCGCGCCTGGCCCAGGGCACAGGTTCCTATGTGCATGCCACGCGTGCATGAAAATTATACCGCGCCTGGCCCGGGGCAGAGGTTCCTATGTGCACGCCACGCGTGCATGAAAGTTATACTGCGCCTGGCCCGGGGCAGAGGCTCCTATGTGCACGCCACGCGTGCATGAAAGTCTTACTGCGCCTGGCCCGGGGCAGAGGCTCCTATGTGCACGCCACACGTGTATGAAAGTGCATGCAAGTTATACCGCGCCTGGCCCGGGGCAGAGGCTCCTATGTGCACGCCACACGTGCATGAAAGTGCATGAAAGGTTTACCGCACCTGGCCCAGGGCACAGGTTCCTATGTGCATGCCACGCGTGCATGAAAGTTATACCGCGCCTGGCCCGGGGCAGAGGCTCCTATGTGCACGCCACACGTGTATGAAAGTGCATGCAAGTTATACCGCGCCTGGCCCGGGGCAGAGGCTCCTATGTGCATGCAACGCGTGCATGAAAGTTATACTGCGCCTGTCCCGGGGCAGAGGTTCCTATGTGCACGCCACGCGTGCATGAAAGTTATACTGCGCCTGGCCCGGGGCAGAGGCTCCTATGTGCATGCCACGCGTGCATGAAAGTTATACTGCGCCTGGCCCGGGGCAGAGGCTCCTATGTGCACGCCACACGTGTATGAAAGTGCATGCAAGTTATACCGCGCCTGGCCCGGGGCAGAGGCTCCTATGTGCACGCCACACGTGTATGAAAGTGCATGAAAGTTATACCGCGCCTGGCCCAGGGCACAGGTTCCTATGTGCATGCCACGCGTGCATGAAAGTTATACCGCGCCTGGCCCGGGGCAGAGGTTCCTATGTGCACGCCACGCGTGCATGAAAGTTATACTGCGCCTGGCCCGGGGCAGAGGCTCCTATGTGCACGCCACGCGTGCATGAAAGTTATACTGCGCCTGGCCCGGGGCAGAGGCTCCTACGTGCATGCCACGTGTGTATGAAAGTGCATGCAAGTTATACCGCGCCTGGCCCGGGGCAGAGGCTCCGATGTGCACGCCACGTGTGTATGAAAGTGCATGAAAGTTATACCGCGCCTGGCCCGGGGCACAGGTTCCTATGTGCACGCCACGCGTGTATGAAAGTGCTTGAAAATTATACCGCGCCTGGCCCGGGGCACAGGTTCCTATGTGCATGCCACGCGTGCATGAAAGTTATACTGCGCCTGGCCCAGGGCAGAGGTTCCTATGTGCACGCCACGCGTGCATGAAAGTTATACCACACCTGGCCCGGGGCAGAGGCTCCTATGTGCATGCCATGCGTGTATGAAAGTGCATGAAAGTTATACCGCGCCTGGCCCGGGGCAGAGGCTCCTATGTGCACGCCACGCGTGTATGAAAGTGCATGAAAGTTATACCGCGCCTGGCCCGGGGCAGAGGCTCCTATGTGCACGCCACACGTGTATGAAAGTGCATGAAAGTTATACCGCGCCTGGCCCGGGGCAGAGGCTCCTATGTGCACGCCACGCGTGTATGAAAGTGCTTGAAAATTATACCGCGCCTGGCCAGGGGCACAGGTTCCTATGTGTATGCCACGCATGCATGAAAGTTATACTGCGCCTGGCCCAGGGCAGAGGTTCCTATGTGCACGCCACGCGTGCATGAAAGTTATACCACACCTGGCCCGGGGCAGAGGCTCCTATGTGCACGCCACGCATGTATGAAAGTGCATGAAAGTTATACCGCGCCTGGCCCGGGGCACAGGTTCCTATGTGCATGCCACGCGTGCATGAAAGTTATACCGCGCCTGGCCCAGGGCAGAGGCTCCTATGTGCACGCCACGCGTGCATGAAAGTTATACCGCGCCTGGCCCGGGGCAGAGGCTCCTATATGCACGCCACGCATGCATGAAAGTTATACCGCGCCTGGCCCGGGGCAGAGGCTCCTATGTGCACGCCACGCGTGTCTGAAAGTGCATGAAAGTTATACCGCACCTGGCCCGGGGCAGAGGCTCCTATGTGCACGCCACGCGTGTATGAAAGTGCATGAAAGTTATACCATGCCTGGCCTGGGGCAGAGGCTCCTATGTGCACGCCACGCGTGTATGAAAGTGCATGAAAGTTATACCGTGCCTGGCCCGGGGCACAGGTTCCTATGTGCATGCCACGCATGCATGAAAGTTATACCGAGCCTGGCCCGGGGCAGAGGCTCCTATGTGCACGCCACGTGTATATGAAAGTGCATGAAAGTTATACCGCACCTGGCCCGGGGCAGAGGTTCTTATGTGAATGCCACGCGTGCATGAAAGTTATACCGCACCTGGCCCGGGGCAGAGGTTCCTATGTGCACGCGACGCGTGCATGAAAGTTATACCGCGCCTGGCCCGGGGCAGAGGCTCCTATGTGCACGCCACGCGTGTATGAAAGTGCATGAAAGTTAAACCGCGCCTGGCCCGGGGCAGAGGCTCCTATGTGCACGCCACACGTGTATGAAAGTGCATGAAAGTTATACCGCGCCTGGCCCGGGGCAGAGGCTCCTATGTGCACGCCACGCGTGTATGAAAGTGCATGAAAGTTATACCACGCCTGGCCTGGGGCAGAGGCTCCTATGTGCACGCCACGCATGTATGAAAGTGCATGAAAGTTATACCGTGCCTGGCCCGGGGCACAGGTTCCTATGTGTATGCCATGCGTGCATGAAAGTTATACCGAGCCTGGCCCGGGGCAGAGGCTCCTATGTGCACGCCACGTGTATATGAAAGTGCATGAAAGTTATACCGCACCTGGCCCGGGGCAGAGGTTCTTATGTGCATGCCATGCGTGCATGAAAGTTATACCGCACCTGGTCCGGGGCAGAGGTTCCTATGTGCACGCGACGCGTGCATGAAAGTTATACCGCGCCTGGCCCGGGGCAGAGGCTCCTATGTGCACACCACACGTGTATGAAGTGCATGAAAGTTATACCGCGCCTGGCCTGGGGCAGAGGCTCCTATGTGCACGCCACGTGTATATGAAAGTGCATGAAAGTTATACCGCGCCTGGCCTGGGGCAGAGGCTCCTATGTGCACACCACGTGTGTATGAAAGTTATACTGCGCCTGCCCCGGGGCAGAGGTACCTATGTGCACGCGACACGTGCATGAAAGTTATACCGCGCCTGGCCCGGGGTAGAGGCTCCAATGTGCACGCCACGCGTGTATGAAAGTGCATGAAAGTTATACTGCGCCTGGCCCGGGGCAGAGGTTCCTATGTGCACGCCACACGTGTATGAAAGTGCATGAAAGTTATACCGCGCCTGGCCTGGGGCAGAGGCTCCTATGTGCACGCCACGTGTGTATGAAAGTGCATGAAAGTTATACCGCGCCTGGCCCGGGGCAGAGGCTCCTATGTGCACGCCACACGTGTATGAAAGTGCATGAAAGTTATACCACGCCTGGCCTGGGGCAGAGGCTCCTATGTGCACGCCACGTGTGTATGAAAGTGCATGAAAGTTATACCACGCCTGGCCCGGGGCAGAGGTACCTATGTGCATGCGACGCGTGCATGAAAGTTATACCGCGCCTGGCCCGGGGCAGAGGCTCCTATGTGCACGCCACGCGTGTATGAAAGTGCATGAAAGTTATACCGCGCCTGGCCTGGGGCAGAGGTACGTATGTGCACACGACGCGTGCATGAAAGTTATACCGCGCCTGGCCCGGGGCAGAGGCTCCTATGTGCACGCCACGCGTGTATGAAAGTGCATGAAAGTTATACCGCGCCTGGCCCGGGGCAGAGGTTCCTATGTGCACGCCACTCGTGCATGAAAGTTATACCGCGCCTGGCCCGGGGCAGAGGTTCCTATGTGCACGCCATGCTTGCATGAAAGTTATACCGCTCCTGGCCCGGGGCAGAGGCTCCTATGTGCACGCCACGCGTGCAGAGGTTCCAATATTGTTATGTGAATGCATCGTGTTTGTATTGCTGAAGGGTGAAAACATGGTGCCGGACATGGGTTTCAATTTGGAATGGAAATTCGTCCTGTTTATTATGTTTGTTTCCGGAATGTGTAGTCCACGGTGCAGGGGATGGGTCTCGATGGTTATTTTGTTTTAATAGCGCACATTTAGGGGGAAGGATGTACTGCGCTTACTGGTAAGAGTGAGTGCCGGGGTCCCCGTGGGCATGGGGGGCGCAGCACTTTTTCACGGGGTGGTCCTTTCCTTTGATTGGGCGGCAGCATGCAGCATGGGCCGCTTTATTAAATAATAATGATGGTTGTTTCCTGTTGCCATTGCACGTGGCTTGGGTGACCCAGATCTAGTTTTCGCATGAGGAGGTATGCCTGATGTGGTTTTTGGTAACGATGATTCATGGAGCAAATGATGTGCAGGGCTTAGATCGGGCCTTCACGGGTGGTTGTGGGCATTTGGGCCCACCATGGGTTCAGGCCTCGCTTTGGTTTCAAGTGGTAGTAACATGTCCATCGTGTTCGTTTCTTGGCGGCGCGGGGATTGGTTTTCAAGTAATGTAAATGCATCATGTTGTTGTCTGAAATGGATCAAGCCACGGGGAGAGGACTGTGTAAACAGCAAGGATTCAGGGGTACACATACCTCTAGTTTAGGCTGATGAAGGGTATGTTGTTTTTGATCCTAAATTGTTGGAGGCAGATGCCTAGAGTGTTTTTTTTGCTACAAGAAAGCGGGCACCGGCAATGCCAGGGTCATGGTGTAGTGGGTGGTTTGGGGTTAGAGAGCTATAATGATCAGGATAGTTCAGGGGGTTCAGCGCTCGCTGCTGCAATATGCATGCGACCAGCCTTCCATCCTGCTGAGCGCTATAGAATGAAACGTCATTATCGTTGCCTTTGGGCGTCGTCTTGCAGGCACAGTCATTTAGTAAATGGGCCTAATTGTGCTGATATAAAAAAAAACATGTGCCTGTACAGCGGGGCTTCAGGGATCCTGCGGCTAGGACAGGGGGCATGTACGCATCCGTACGCAAGAGTTTCAGTGACCAGGCTAGCCAGATGGTAGGTCATTTATTAGAACACGCCTATGCACAAGTGTTCAAGGGACATGGTATCTGCACGAGGGCTTATCTATCCACAGATTAGTATCAAAAGGTTATCTATTTTATTTATTTATTTATTTATTTATTACATTTCTTACTCGCCCAGACCCGCAGGTATCACAGCGAAAATTCAATACATTGTACCATTTTATACAGTGTTACAGTTACCATCTCACAGAACATATGTAACTAAAATGCAAATAAATCATGTGATCACATTTCTTATACTAAGTTCCAATTGGTCAAAGTAGCAGGTCACGTTTGAGCACTATTTGCCAATCTAGAGGCGACCCCTAGGGGAGCATGAGGGGCATGGGGCTACATTAGGTGTTTAGATTCAAAGAAGGCAGTAAACCAGCGGCATTCTGTGAGGTTAATATTTGTTAAATAACCAGGTTTTCAGTGCTTTTTTGAATCTTAGTAGGGAGTCTTCATTTTTGATACTAAGGGGTAGTGCGTTCCAGTGCGATGGGGCTAGGACGTTGAAGCTACTTCCTGCTGCTCTACTGTATTTGTATTGAGGAACTTCCAAGAGGGCCAGTTTATTAGATCTCAATGACCTGCAGGAGATTTTTTTCTTGATGGTGTTATTGAGGTAGCTAGGCGCTTTATTGGTGATGCGTTTATAGACGGTGCTGAGTGTTTTGAAGATGATTCTTGCTTCAATTGGCAGCCAATGGTTTTCTCTTCTGATGCTAGATATAAGTTGGGATTTCTTTATGCGTAGAGCCGCTCTAAGGGCTTTGTTTTGTAATAGTTGGATTTTATTTAAGTTGGTTTTGGAGGTTCCTAGGAAGAGGATGTTACAATAATCCAGTTTCGTTAAGATCAGCGCTCTGGCCTGAGTGATGCAATTTGTAGGGGTGAGAAATTGGCGGCTGAGTGCAATACGTTTTGCTGTGTAGGCTGTGGAGGAGGAGAGGGCTGCTATTTGTTTGTGCATAGTGAGGTTGGCATCTATATATACACCAAGTGTTTTAACTTGTTTGAGTACCGGGATCTGTGTACCGTCAATGTTGATGTAAGAGTAGTTAGAGTGGAGGGTGCTTATTCTTTTCTGGGAGCCCACGATGAGGACCTCCGTTTTCTCATCGTTAAGGCAGAGACTGTTTAGGGCCATCCAATTTTGAATTATAGAATACACTTTGTTGATAGTGTCAGTGTCCTGAGTGTAGTCACCTGTGATGGGGATGAGGATCTGGGTGTCATCTGCAGAGTTGGTGTAGATGACACCCATATCATCAAGAGCCGAGAAAAGGAGTTTAGTGTATGCATTATAGAGGGTGGGCGAGAGGCAGGTTCCCTGGGGAACTCCTATGGGTACTACTATAGGGTCCGCTGCATAGTTACCGATGGCAACTCTAGATATGTGGTCCGTTAAAAAAGATTTGCTCCACTGAGTAGCGTTAATAGAGAAATGAAAATCTTTTTTTAGAGTGTCGCAAAGTTTGTCATGGTCGACCAGATTGAATGCTGCTGATAAGTCCAGCAGCAGAAGGGTGGCTAGTTTGCTGAGTCTCTGATAGAATCCATTTGGATTTTCAAATCCAAGAGGGCTGTCTCCGTACTGTGGTTGGGCCTAAATCCAGATCGTCTGGCTCCTAGTCAATAGTTTTGTTCGAGATGGGTTTGTATTTGGTTGTAGGCTAATTTATCGATAAGTGGGAAGGGGACAATCGTTATGGGCCGGTAGTTTGGGGGCACTAAAGGATCTAATGTGTTTTTTTAGTAGAGGAGTGACCCACGCCACTTTAATGCTAGATGGGACCTGACTGGTATGGAAGGAGGCGTTCGTGAAATTGGTAATTATGGGTGTGAGAGTAGGGGCACATAAGTTGATTAGGTGTGCCGGAAAATGGTCTCCTTTGCAGTTTGAGGCTTTAAGGTTAGATATGGTATTAAGTACTACATCATGTGAGACTGGTGAGAAGTAGAAGAGCAGGGTGGTGTCTCCCATGTTCATGGAAATTTGGTTAGACGTGGACGGCTTATCAGATAGGAGATTTCTCTTGGAGATGATTATATTTTGTAATAGTTTGATTTTTGATGCCAGGGCATCTTGGATGGTGGTGCACCATTCTTTTCTTGGTTGGACTGAGTTGATTATAGGGATCGGGTTCTCCAGCTCCATGAGTATGGTGAACAGTTCTTTGCTGTCAGAGGAGGCATTACTGATTCTGGTGTTGAAGGCATTTGCTTTAAAGGTAATGATGGCTGATTTATAGATTTTGTTTACAGAGTTGAAAGCTTCTAGAGATTGTGAGGTATGGGTTTTATTAAGCCGGTGTTCGAGCGATCTTTTAATCCGTCTAAGAGTGACTAGTTCCTCGTTAAACCAGAAAGAGGATTTTTTATCCTTGCGTTTGGTTTTGTTAACACAAGGTGCTAGGGTATCAATTGTACTGGTAAAACAGTTATGATACATTTCAGCTAGGGCACAAGGGTTTTCAGTATTTATCTTTTTATTATTGAGAGAGGTGGCTAATAGAGGGTTGAGATTTTCTGCTGCAAGTTTCCGGATGTTTCTTGTTACATAAGATTCCTCAACGATAGATTTGGGTAGGTCTGGTTCGTTGCACAAAATAGAAAAGTGTATACTGTGATGGTCTGACCAGGGTATCGGGTGAATGGAGTCTATGGATACTGGGGTATTGAGTGGTAGTAGCCAGTCTAAGGTTCTCCCTTGTGTGTGGGTAGGGGCGTTCACTAGTTGTGTGAATGCCATGTCTTTGAGTGCACTGTGTAGTGCTTCTGCCTTGTGGTCTGGGATGTCATTAAATCCTAAGTTCAAGTCCCCTAGGACTAGACATTTTGTGTTTGGTTTAATAAGTGGCGTTAGCAGTAGAGGTATATCTAAGTCTGGCTGACGTTTAGCATTAGGTGCTCTATAAATAGTTATTATGTTTATGGTGGTCTTATGATTTGTAGCTAACTTGGCTAGCAGGACTTCGTAACCGTCTGGGTTCTCGATGGGGCAGGTTCTTATTTTGAGATGGGTTTTAGCAATAATAGCTACTCCCCCACCTACTGATTTTGTTCTGTCTGTCCTAAGGATGGTGTAGTCTGGAGGAATGGCAATGGAGAATGAGGGTTCGGTGGAGTCAGGTTTCCGTCACTATGAGTAGGTCAAGTTGTTGTTCGGTGATATAGTCATTTATTTCTGTGGCGTGGGCAGGTATGGACTGTGCATTAATGAGAGCTGCTTTGAGGTGTAAAGGAGGGGGTGGTTCTTGTGGTGGTGTGGAGATCTTTTTGGGGCATTTAGTGTGGGTCACTAGTGGAGATGCGTTTCCTATGATGGCAGAGGAAGAGGAGGCACTTATGTTAGGATGGTTTAAGAATCGGGATCTTAGTCTTTGGGTTCTTAAGAGTCCTAGTAGTGGGATTTGTTTTGTTTGCTTGACTTTGGGGCAGTTTCTGATCGGAGAGCATAACGTGGTGACGGTCCGAGATCTAAGTCTGGAGTGTCTAAAAGAGCAGAGGACCAGAATAGTCATTTTAGGTGGTTTATTAATAGTAGTTGAGTAGGGTGAGCTGGTTCTTTGTGGCTTTTGGATCCCTATGTGGTCTGTATAACCATTAATCAGGTGGCGATCTTGGGGAAACGGATTGGCCGGAGGCAGGAAAGGTGTGGGGCAGGGGGTGGGGTGATGGTGGGGGCATGCTACTCTGGAGAGGCCTTTATCC
The DNA here is from genome assembly GCF_040938575.1 of Ambystoma mexicanum. NCBI lineage: Eukaryota > Metazoa > Chordata > Amphibia > Caudata > Ambystomatidae > Ambystoma > Ambystoma mexicanum. The sequence goes on from NC_090933.1 coordinate 1,399,174,295, forward strand.
TGGATAATAAAGTGGGAGCCTGTTCAGGGTGTATCATACGGTACAATACAAAATGGAAACATCATGAGTAGTAACCAACCTGGCATGGTTTGGTTGAGTGAAGAGGGCTGGCTGGGTGCTGGCTAGCTGTAGTGTAACTGGAGTGTCACACCTATAGAATGGGTCTGGGCGAGTAACAGTACAGGAGGCTGCTGCCAAACTAGGTGGTACCAGAAACGTTTGCTTAACACATTACCAGGTTGACAGTAGAACGCCCATGACCTGCTTTGTGGTTACTACAAACTGAAGTATGAGCAAATACAGGTTCAATGATGCATAAGGGGGAAGGACCATTAGGCAAGCCGGGTACGATACAGGTAATTAGCTCAAATTAAAGGTAAAGTGTGCTGCGTAACAGGTAAAAGAGGCATTGTGGGACAGTAAAAGTTGGATAAGGGTCTCCGTAAATGAACAATTTGCATCACATTTGCATGGAGGGACCTGTACTGAGATGGCTTCTCAGTAGCATCTTGGTTCCTGCTCAAGCGGTAGGTTCACCAGCAGCGGGTTTGTCCAGGGGTAGCTGGTTGGCTAGGGTTACCCACACTTGGTGAAAGTGGGGCTCCAGTGGGGGTGGATGGGCCAGGTTGGGGACACTAGTATGCAGATTGCGGTGTGAATAACAAATTTGTGCTTATGTGTTATCATAGCATGAAAACAAGGTGGACGCCTCAGTCGGGGCCCAGGAGTGTTACGGGGAAGGCATCATAACGATCATGAAAGGTCTGGTAAAGACTGGAGGATGGCATAAATGTATGATATGTTCCAAATTGAGCTTTTTTGTGCAGCAGTAGGGTCTGCCAGTACCGCGGCCCAACGACCGCAAAAAGTTTTGGGGGAGCTAAGGTGGCCTCCCTCAATGCGCATGTATGTACATGGTAAACCCAGGCAATGGTGAAGTTACTTATTTACATAATTTATACAAAACTTTGAGATGACAAGGCTCAAGGTACGGTGAAGAGAGCATACTCATCGGTAAGGTGGTCATGGTGTTTGGAGTTGCACTCCTTTAAGACAAACCAAGGAAAGCCTGGCAAGTGGCAAGGCACATAGGCCAAGGCAGCTGGCTGTGTCAATGTGGATTTTAACGGGATTTCAGCTAAGGTGGATTTACAGGGTAGATCTGATGTCAAAAACCCCCGTGATATGGGGGAAATGTGGTTTAGGTGAGGGTTGAAGGTGCAAGGATAAGTTGTCAAAGCAGGGGGGCATTGTGGGTTGCAGGGTGTGCACGCCTCGGTTTGGTCCCGCGAGTGCTACCAGGAACACGCGTAACAATCCTGAAATGTCAAGTAAGCTGTGGCACACCCCACAATGACATACCAGTTGCAAGACTGGGGGAGCATTTGGGGAATGGTAAGATGGCAGACACGCATGGGGCAGGCAGGTGTTAGGCCTGGGTGACGGCGTACAGACACTGTAAGTTGGAAGGGTGGTTAGATACAACTGAAAGGTCGGTCCAGTAACATGGCACGGTGAACCAGTGATAAATGCCACAGCATAACTGTGGATAAATGGTAAAACTGCACTGGAAAGGTTTGGTAAGTTGGGGGGCCTTACACAAGGTGGAGTTACATAGGTAAAACCGGATGTTAAGAAACCCTGTGATGTGTTGGAATGGTGTTTTAGGTGAAGGTTGAGGGTCGTTTGCAGCTAAAACAAGGAGAAGTTTTAAAAAGCCAGCACTTATTTATTAAGGAAACTGCGAAAGCATGCCCCGCTGGAAGGCCGGGTGCATCTAGAACAATGGTAAGAGGTGGGGCCTTACACAATAGGGATTTACAAGGTAAAACAGGATGTGAAAAACCCTGTTATAGGTGGGAATTATGGTTTAGAGAAGGTTGAAAGTCAGTTACTGGCTAGAGCAAGGATAGGTTTTATTGAAGCATGGGGGCATTGGGGATAGCGGTGGGCCACCCCCAAAGCGTGGCGGAGTTAGGGGCCATCCTAGCCGGGGAGGAGTTTGCCACGGCTTGAACCGTGGGCGGTTTCCCGATGGCCGTACCCGAGCTAAAGTCGGGCGACGGGCATTGGACCCCCGTGGACACTGGAGACTCCTCACCTTCATGTGCAGTGGCCCGAGGGAGAAGCACTCTGTGCACCATCTGGCGCGGATGTCCGGTGCCTTGCGACATGCATGGAGGCGGCAAGGGGACACCAGAACAGTCGGAAGTTGCCCCACTTTTTGGGGGGCTAGGCGTTTTGTGGTATAGATGGTCATGAACCATGATGCTTTAGGGCTGGGACTGCCCCCTTTGTGTTGTATGCTCCAATAAACTGTGATCTGTGTTTCCAAAAATGTAACTGTGGTTGGACTATTATTCACTGACTGCTCAGGTTTTGGTTCGAAGGTATGTCATCCTCACACGACAAGGGGGGGCGCCAATGGGGGCTGACACCACTGTGCACCAGTAACATGATGCGCACATGTGCACCAGTAACATGATGCGCACATGTGCACCAGTAACATGATGCGCACATGTTATGCACCAGTAACACGAGGTGCACATGTTATGCACAAGTAACACGATGCACACATTATGCACCAATAACGCGATGCACACATGTTATGCACCAATAACACGATGCACAAATGCTATGCACCAGTAACACGATGCACACATGTTATGCACCAGTACCACGATGCACACATGTTATGCACCAGTAACACGATGCGCACATGTTATGCACCAGTAACACAGTGCCACGATGCGCACATGTTATGCACCAGTAACACGATGCACACATGTTATGCACCAGTAACACGATGCACACATGTTATGCAAAAGTAACACGATGCGCACATGTTATGCACCAGTAACACAGTACCATGATGCGCACATGTTATGCACCAGTAACACGATGGGCACATGTTATGCAGGGTGCGCACATGTTATGCACCAGTAACACGATGTGCACATGTAGAGAGGTGGAATTAGGCAGGCAACAAATAACGCAAGAACATTCACACTGCAGATATTGTGAACACCCAGGGGAAGTGGAAAATCCCCGCCATCTGGTGACCTCTTGCACAGCTCTATCTAACTTGCGTGCTGTCTACTTGCAGGCCCATAGGGTTTACCGGTTGACAACATTAGATCTCCAGTGATGGAAATGGATGTTAATGGGAGAGAGAGTAAGCCTCTGCTTAGCAGTTTTGCAGTTCATAGAAGCAGCATTGAAGTAGGTAAAGAAGATTGGCTGATAAAAGGGTCTGCCCGAATGAGCAGCAGGTAGAGAAAGTAGTCACAGACACTCGGACACAAATTAGCGCATTAGAACTAACAGCAAGTCTAAGATAAATGCGGCTTGGGAATCATGTTTGTCCAATGGTGCGCCGAATGAAAATGGAAATTGTTGAGGAATGTGGAAATGTGTTTTAATCTGATGTTTGTTTTCTTTTCTAGATGTTGTAAAATAGGATGAGGAGTATTCATGTAAATGGTTAAATATCTAATTTAATGTAAGTGCAACCAATAAACATAAACAAATAAAAATAATGTAGGGAAGCAAAATGTTGTATTTGTATTTATTAGGCTTATATAGCACTTTAGACCAAAGCGCTGCACATATAACAACAGCAGGATACAATTAACATAATAATAAGAGTAACAATAGAAGCATTACTAACTTGAATCAGTCAACAAAACAGTATGTAGAGCAATTAGATAGAGGGAAGGGGAGAGAAGTGGAATAGATCAATGTGGAAGAGGGAGGGAGGTGGGAGGAGGACGGAAAGGAAGGGGTGGGGATGGGATGGGGGAAAATGGAGGGAGAGGCTTAAGGAGGGAAGAGGGAAAGGGTGGGAGAAGGGGAGCAAGAAAAGGGGGAGGGGATCATGGCGGGGAATGGAGAAGGAGAGACTTAAGAGACGTGCAGAAAGAGGAAAAGGTGGGAATAGAGCGTATTGCGAGAGGTAAGGAGTTCCAGTGGAGGGGGGCCAGGAGTTGGAAGGATCGGAAACGGGAGGAGGCACAAGGGGAGGGAGGAACAGCGAGGAGGAAGTGGTCAGCGGAACAAAGGGAACGAGATGGAGCGTAGAAAGAGAGAAGGGAAGAGACATAAGGGGGAGCAAGATCGTGCAGAGATTTAAAGACTAGGCAGAGAAAATGAAATTTAAGTTGAGAGTGAAATGGGAGCCATCCAATGGCAGATAGGGAATCAGAGATGGAGTCTCGCGGGGAGAGGAGACAGAGGGTACGGATGGCAGAGTGATAGATAGATTTGAGGGGGGAAAGATGTAAAGCAGATAGACCAAAACGTAAGGAGGGGCAGTAGAAGAGGCGAGAGAAGATAAGGGAGGAGATTAAAAGTTTAGTAGCATAGAATGTAAGGGGGGAGCGAACTTTGCAATGATTATAGAGGTGGTAGCGACAGGCGCGAGAGGTGAGTGAGATGTGATGGGAAAAAGTGAGAGAAGAGCCGAAGTGAAAGCCTAAGTGGCGAGCGTGGGGGGAGAAAGTAAGATTAGAGGGAGGAAAATGGATGAAAGGAGGAGGAGAGGGAGGGGGAAGGGAGTTGGAAGGGAAGACATCTACTTCAGTTTTGTCAGAGTGAAGGGAAAGAAAGCGAGAAGACATCCAGTTTTTAATAGCAGTAAGACAGGAGGAAAGTTTAAGGTGGAGATCAGGAGAGAAGGAAGAAAAGGAAAGAAAGAGCTGCGTGTCATCGGCGTAGAAATGGTGAGAAATGCCAAATGAGGAGATAACAGGGGCAAGGAGGGAGGTGCAAAGAGAGAATAGGAAAATCAAACTTGCAAAAAGCAATACAAAGTCAGCCCTCTGACGACCTTCTATTTTTATGGCCTGTGGACCTTTTACAAAAAAGCGATTGGAAAGCACAAATCCAACATGGCAGCGGAGGCATGGGACGACCTGCTAGACGCCAATAAAAATATAAATTCTTGACTCTTCTGGCAAATGTTCAATTGGGGCCCTAAGCACTCAGCTTCGAATATAGAGTTGTGCAGGATTGTGAGTGGACTCAGTATTTCTCTGCCTTATATAATTCAAGCGCAAGTACTCTTTTGATAAACTCTGAAATAATGGCAAATAACAATGACTGAGTGGTTCATCAGGGCATACATACAATTATGTTTTTATTGCAGGAGATTTTAAATGCAATACAGAAACAAATCTTTAATAGGTCCCCAGGCCTAAATGGAATTCCAGGTAATCTTGTTTGCAGTCTCTTGGAATATAGGACACCCCTTTTGACCACTGGGTTTAATTCCATAATCATCTCAGGAATTTATCCAGGCTCGTGCAGTAAGGCAATCACATGTCCCATCTATAAGAAAGGCGTGAGAAATTCTCCCGCATCAAATAGGCCAATATCATTACTAGATTCCACCATCAAACTATTTGGCAGAGCAGTTTTAGATAAGTTGCAAATGTGGATTGATGAAAATAACATCTTAGCTGCAACCCACATGGGAATGAGAGAAGGCCTGTGGACCTGCGATACACATCTTAACTTGTGTGTCCTCATAGCCAATGCCATCCTCCAAAGAAAGGCACATTTGTATGTAGCCTTTGTGGATGTTTGTGCTGCCTATTATAGACTCATGACCTGTGGGGGCTATAACAAAAGACCACTAACACAGTCAGGATCTTTCGACTTAGCTAAAAAGTACAATTCGTACAGCGCACGAGATGAGATAAACAAGGCCTGGGAAATAAATCTACTGGATATAATGGACTCCCCCGAAAGACCGGGGAGAAAACCACACCAGGATTTCAGTGAGCCAGGGGTTGCCACCTCAACAAGAAAAGCGAGAAGCTCAAATAAACTTTCTGATAAAAAAACAACGATCCTACAAGAAAATTGGATCTACTATCAATCATGTCGACTGTAACTATCGCCCTAGGACCTTTCCCGAAACTATACAAACCAATTAGTGATACCCTGAAGGATCACACAACCATCATTGCTATGATGCATACTAAATAAAAGCCCCCGAAGATCTTAGTGGGGTAAATAAAGTCAATCATGGAACACAGACAACACACCCCAAAGAAATATCAGCAGCCCGCAAGAGGCTGTCTCCGTAACCCGAATGGACCATTCAGATCTAACATTGGAGCAAGCAAATCTTGCAAACACAAAACCATCACAAACATCCAAGGGATCAGTCCTAATGAGCGAAGTTACTTCTATAAATAGTGACATAGAGGAATTATCACGGACTTCCAGCTATGATAAAGAAAACCTGAAACATGCACAAAATGGTTGTGTCGATTCCAGCCAGGAAAGTCTTCAAATAGAAAACTCACCACCTTTACAGAAGACTACCAGAATAAGATAGGTAACAATGTCAATCTGGAAAAATGAATACCCTTCATTTGAATGATAGACGAAACTTGATGGCCGTGGGCCAACTGTCTTATGCACCGAATTATAGAAATATAATCCGCTATGTTTGACCGATGAGCGGCCATTTTAAAATGTAGCAAGAATCGCCATTTTGCTTGTTAACCATTGCTCATTGCTCTCTGTCTAAAAACTGCTTTGCAGCTTGCAATTCTTGCGGATTCTGCTTACTCTACTCAACTGTTAACATTGTTGTCTGAATATGAAAGGACAAGGTCGCGGGACTGAAGAGTTTGCTGAAATTCCTCATGAGTAGACCAGAGAGGAATGCCCACGCTCCCTCTCTGTAGCCTTGGGAGGAAGCTGCAGGGCATTTAATCACTTCACAGCTGCCAGCCAGTCTCGTACGATGGTAGAATATGTTAGAATAACACAGTTAAAGGCTTGAATTATGCTTTTCTTACGGCCCCCCTTTGCAAAACCCTTTAGAACGTGTCGGCTCCCAGGACACAAATAGTACCTCATAGATAGCAAAGCTTGGAATGTGGCTCTTCCCCCGTGTACAGCTTGCTTCCAAGAACAGAACCACTGTGTTCTAAAAGATGCCTCTGCACTTTCTAATTGCACATTGTTACTAGAATAGACATCGAAAGCGTCATAATCGTCATACTCGTCGGATATGTCCATCGTCATCCCGAGTTCAAAGGAACTTAGTAAAGAGGGGTGGTGAAAATGACTTTGCTGATTGTATGATATGCATTTTGTATATATGTAACTGATGTACGTAATTCGCTCTCTTGCGTCCCTCGAGGTCTAGGAAACTCACGTCGCGGGGCGTGAGACCAGAATTGGCCAATTGATACTATCTTTTGCTTGCAATAAACCCTAGCATTGGGAATTTGAACCCTTGTGTCTGGCGCATCTTTTCGTGTATGGTCATTGCCTTGTTTCCATAGCACCAGGGACCCCTAGGGGCCCCTTTCAACGAGACTGGATAAATTAGACAAAGAGTACTCAATCTTTGAAAAATCTAAAAAAGATAATTCAGGTGAAGAACACACAAAGAACAGTGAAGCACCAAGGGAAAAAAAGGCAGATGAGAAAGACAGACAAACAATCAATCTAGAGGCCCGAAAACAGCCACAACCTCTTCCCAGAACCTCAAGACCAGGTTAAAAGGAGTTAGGGGCGCCTATACCTGTAAGACATAAGAATCCAGAGAATACTAGAATAATAGCATTGACAACGCCAGAGGAAATAGAGAAAACGGTGGATTTCATGGATTTATCCCAATACTCGTTTGAAAACTCAGAAACAGATCTTCCACCCCAGGGACAAAGACAACAAAATCAACACATAGTTAGTAACACAGACACTACAGATCAACTACAAAAACAGGACACCGTCCAGATCTGTTCCTCATTCTCAACCCTGTTTGAAAAAAGAGAAAAAACACTGAAAAGAGAACAAGAGACTATACAAATAAGAGAAAGTACGGTGGTACGGACAAGAGAGTTAGAACAAGAGAGTTAGAACAACCTCAGAAACACTGGAAACACACTGCGAAACCCACCAGAAATCGCTTGAGAAGTTGAGAGAACTTAACCAGGAGCACGAGAAGGGTGGAAGTATCGTCTGGTCCTCGAAAGGATACATGTAATCAGTATCCAGAGGATGAGAGTGACTATAGACGAAGGCTTATACAAAAAAGATTAAAAACATAAAGGACAACAAGCAGCCTCCGACACCCAGACCGACTACACGAAGCTGCAGAACCTTTAAACTGGAAAGGATTTTGGGTAAAAGGGATAAACTAATCCTGAATAGAAAGACAATTTTGCAGTTACTACACCAAATCATCACTGAAGACATACAATTCATGGAATTCGGAGAGAAACACAAAACCGACAGTGTATACCTGCATATCACGTCATCAGTAGTAAAGTGAATGGTGATAGAGGCCACAAATAGCCTTTGCATCCTGGGTTTTGATTTAACCTTAGTAGAACAGCAAAGATCAACCAGCCCATTGTAAATCAAAGAGAACAGCTCATCTAAAGGGTGTGAAGTACATCCCGAGGAACAAAGCGAAGTGCAAAGGCCAGAAAAACCAACTACTAGAAAGGAAAACTGAACAAGGTGTTACTTGGACCCGGTGGGAGTGGGAAGGACCCCGAGTGGACCGGGGCTCGCCCTAACGGTGACCTTCAAGCCATACAGAGAGGAGGACCAAAACAAACCTACAGAAACCGATTTGGGTGTAGTAGGAGAGAAGGAGACAGCAGAAGATTGGAGGTGGGTCTCAAAGGCCCTAGTGAAAAACCAGAAAGCATAGCCACCCAGATCAGACTTCCATATCAGACTTCCAAAAAAATGTGGCAAGACCTTGTCCGCTATGTCCTTGTCCTTATGGTCAACCTTAATGCACTCAAAAGATATGCTTGCCTTAGAGCTGACAAGCCCCATTACAACACCAATAATACAAACTTTGGAAAGAGGGGACCAGTCAGCTAACCTGGACTATATATACATATCAGGAGAGCTCTATCTGCATATCAAAAGAGTTGAGATCGCCAAGATGCCTTACAGCGATCACAACCAGTTAAAGGCCATATTGATTTCCGGCCCGAAATCACCAATCCAAGTAATGAGAACAGAGGTGGAAGAAAGCAACAGTGGTAACCGTCTACGGTCTAAGTATAAAGAGTACGGACATCATGAAATTAACTGATGATTACACCACGAAGATGGATTCAAAAAGCCACAACAGAGAAAACCCACTCGTAGATTACAGGCCCCATCTGGATCACTTTAGTATAAAGAACAAGGGGGATGCTAAAACATTCCAACGTAGACGACATACTTATGACCACCTCTTGGTCAACAAACGAAGAGAACTCAGAAGAATTAAAAGAGCAACAGCTAAGTCAACCTTCGAGAACTTGAAACAACAAGCAGTAATCGGTATTAACACTTATAAAGCTTGGGTGGCGAGTCGAAGAAGATCTTGCTACAGAAAGACTCAGAGAAAATGCTCAGGGTACTATCTAAAAGAAAATCAAAAGACTTCTGGATGCTACTTAAGCAAACCACATCCTCAAAACCTGAGCTTCAGCAAAATTACGTCAGTGAGACAAGTAGGAAAGAACACTTCTCTACGCTCTTTAAAGGCCCAAATAACACAGTATGATATGATATGATATGGTATTTATAACGCGCCTATACACAAGTGTTTCAAGGCGAGATGAGGCAGGGAAGGGAAAAAACAGTGGAAAGACAGACAAACGATCCTACTAGGCCAAGTGTCATTCAGATCGCGCAAGGGTAGGGAGGAGGGAAAAGTGCCTGGGGGAAGGAAGAGGGGAAGTGCAGTACAAGGGATGGAGGAATAAATACGACAGGTAAACGGCCTGATGGTGGCAAGTGCAAGGTAGAGCAGAAGTGCTGGTGGGGGGGACTGAAGGGATACAGAAAACAGTCCCTAAGTGCAGAGGGTTTCCAGGGAGGCAGGGCAGCGGTGCAAGGGGTGGGACCTGGCCCCAAGGTCAGAAGGGTGGCCAGGTATCCAGTGCAGGTTAGGCCGAGGGTTTTAGCTGGGGAGAGAGGCAGAGAAAGCAGAAGCAAAGAGGAAGGTTTTGAGGTGTTTCCGGAACCGGAGATGGTGCTCCTCAAGTTTCAGGGAGGCAGGAAGGCTGTTCCAGAGGGAGGCTCCTGCCGAGGAGATAGATCAACCACCAACTCATTGCTTGGAGAAGCGGCTGACCCTGAGGGAGTTGGAGGCAGATGAGCGGAGAGCCCGAGAAGGAAGGTATTTGGGAAGAGAGAGTTGAAGGTAATGCGGCCCCAGGCCCCAGAAGGCCTTGTGGATAATGCAGAGGGTTTTGAACTTAATCCTTGCAGCCACTGGGAGCCAGTGCAGAGATTTCAGTCCTAGAGATGATTGGCTGTATCAATTTCAGACAGGGTTCATTAATAAAGTTGAAACATCTGCAAACATTATGTTGTTAAGCACCCTTAATGGCCAAACTAAACAACATGGCAAAAAGGTATTCATAGCATTCGTCGACCTGGTCCAGGCCTTTGACCGTGTCGACAGAGAGCTACTGTGGCAAAAACTGGCTGAAAGAAAATACCCAGCAGATATAATGGATCCATTGGTGGCCCTTCACTCCGAGCCAACCATCAGAGTGCGCCTAAATCGTGCAGGGTTAATAACTACAGCAATACCGACCTCAAGAGGGGTAAACAGGGTTGCCCTCTAGCCTCAGCCATTTATAACTTCTACATTTCGAATATCCAGGATTTTGATCCATCAATTACAACTTTGCCGCCGGCAATCGGTTCAACAAAGGTGACAAGACTATTGTACGCCGACGACGTCATATTGATAGACCAGACAGAGATCGGCCTTCAAAGACAGCTGGCTAGTCTCCAACGATACGTAGACTTAAATCATCTTGAACTAAACGAGGATAAAACGAAAATGATGGCACTCCATAGTGGAAGAAAATGTAATAATGTATTTACATGGCATCTGGGACCAACTAAGTAGATATTTTCAAATACCTGGGTGTCAATCATAACAACAGTACCATTGAGAAGCCAGTACAAGAAGCACTATTAACAAAAGCGAAAACGTTGGATACTCAGTCAAGAACAATGGACATAAAATCCAGTAAATGTTCATCGGTAGCTCTCATCAACTTTTACAGAGAAAAGGTGATCCCAGCCTAATTTGTGGAGCTGAGGCAAGGCCAAATAACCGCATACAAATATGGGCCACATTAGAATGGACATTTTGGCGAAAAACTTTAAACCTACCAAATTCAACAGCAACAGAACTAATTCACAGACAAATGTGTACGTCATCACTTGCTGTGCTGGTTGAATGGAACAGCCTGACCCACTGGTGTAAGATCTTGCTACCAGGAAACCCACTGATCTTTAGGATCCTGTCTGAAGAAATGTTGAGGAACTCTAACACCATGTTAACAAAATGGATAAATGACAGGAAAGAGGAATTGGAGGAGATCAATTGCACCGAAGAAGAATTGATCCAAAATCCCACAAAAGTCAAGAGGAAATTGTTGGAGAAGGAATGGATAAATAGACAGCAACTAGTAAAAGACATGCCAGCAAGGGAATCTAAACTAAATCAATTTCAAGGCTACCTATTAAAATCCCCAGACAGATCGTACAGAGCAACAGGGGAGTTGCTAGGTCTGGAAAGGACCCGGGGCTATGCTGATGTTGGAAATGTTGGGACTGGGGGCTACCTAGTCTTTTGGCTGTAGCTCCTGAGATTCTATCTGGGGCTACACCCAAAAGATCAGGGGCTTTAGCCCTCTTAGCCCCCCCCCCCTAGCAACGCCCCTGCAGAGCAACCTTTGAGAATGAGGTTAAATCTGATTAAACCTAATCCGTGGTACATCAGAAAACAGTGCCTGTCAATACTGTACAAGTCAAGCTGAGTCTGAAACTGTAAAGCATCTTTTGAGGAACTGCAGTGGGTTGAGTGATAGGAGCAGAGAACACTTACCTCCGGTGACAGACCCTTGCAGGACGATGGAGGAAGATGGGATCTGGGAAATGTTGCTAAACGGAGAAAAGACTCAGTGGGTCATAGCCGCAGGATCCATAATGCCATCAATCTTTCCTCAGTTGGAATCGGCCGCACCGAGTAATGAGTGACATTTACAAGAACAGTAACTAAGCAAAGACTAAAGGGCTCGCAAGAACAATAGGGAAACTGCCAGACAGGAAACCTGTCGTGACAGGATTCACGACTGGCTGAGGACAACTATGTACATTTCCTTTTGGTAAAAATTGTTAAGTCAATTAAACACAAATAAATAAAAACAATAAAAAATGAAAATTTAAATTGAATGGCCTTTTAACCCATTTTCTCACATTTTTTTCTGTAAAATGCAGAATTCCAAGATATTATTTTAAGGAGACTCCCCACCCTCCTCGCTCAGTCGCTGGCGTAAATTCCGGAGGAATGTTAGTGACCCTCCACCTGCTGCCAATGACATGACAGCATTTACAATGGCAGTGCCCGCGCGGGGGACACCGCCCCACCTGGCACAGAAAGCTGCCCCTGCCACAGGCATACAGATAATAGTGCTACTGGATGCCCACGATGGTGGCTGGCGCTTCGAGGCCAATGGCCATGGACCCCCACCCTTTCTATTTAGTGTGATTCCCCCAGTGCAGTGTGCGCAGCACCCTGTGGTGGCGGGATCATCGTGCACATTGTACATGCATGTTGGTTTACCACAATGGTCCCAGAAAGGGGACTCAGGAGATCTCAAGATGCTCCTGTTCACATCAAATGATAGAGCAAAGTATTGGAAGAATAATGAAGTACTCAAAATACAGCAGTGTCATGATGCTCGCCCCCCCTGCAAGTGTCATGATAACAGGCTTTATAAGTGTCAGAATAAAATGGCCTACAGGCGATAGACTGATAAGCTCCCACCGTTAGGACACTAGGAGAAAAGAAGGGCCCCTCCTTCAGCAAAGTGTGGGTACCCTTCCAGATGCAACTTAACAGTCACTCTTGCCAAGGTTCCCCCAAAAGGTTCAGATTATTCCCCGACAAGTGATAGGTGTGAAACATGACGCTCCGAAGTCCCTTCTTAACAAACAGAAAAGTCACAGCACAAGGTTTATGTCTCATGGAGGGCGTCATTGCATCGGCCCGGGTCAGAGGGGTACATCCGTCTGCTGCTCTTTCGTGGCTCTTGGCATTGCAGATGTCGTGGGGTCCTCCTGCGGGCTGTCCCTTAAGCAGTTCTGGCGTGGTAGTCCTCTGACAGACTGGCAGAGACCTCCAGCCAGCTGGTGGGCCGATTGGCACCTCAACAAAGTTGTATTGCACCCTGTTGGGGTTCAAAAGGAGAAGCATTTCACGTGTCTCCTGTGTCTCCCATTTCTTCTCTCGGGGGTTCACCATAGACCCCTTTCCTGCCATCTACTCTTAGGCTGTTCCTCTGTCCCCCAGCATAAAGCGGCTGTCTCATTCCTTCATTCTCCTGCTCACTCTCCCTTGTTTCAGCGTGACTCTCTAGGACTTCTCCCTCTTGGTAGCTGACCTCATCTTCCCTCTTTACCTTCTGAGGGTCTGAGCTTTTCCTCCTCTCTAGCTTTCAACCCTTGATAGCCTCTATTGATGGCACCTGTATTCTAACTCACAAATCTCTTCCAGCTTCCTGGTATCCTCTTTCACAACAACCCTATTACCTTTACATGTGTTGCCTTCTCTTCTCCAAGATGGCGCCCTTGCCTCCAGCCTCTCTTCTAGTCTCTCCCTTATGCCTCCCCGTCTAGCACCCACCACCACCTCCTCTTGAACGATATTGCTCTCACCCCTCTCCTTCCCTCTCATGGCAACAAAGGTGATCTTCCTCCCTTATAATATGCCCCCCTTCTCTAGCCCTGTCCCCTTTTCCTCTTTCCTGGTGACGCCCCCCCCATCTATCTCTCACAGATAGAAATCTTCTGTCACTGCAGCAAACAGACTTCTCTCTCTATCCTTGACTCTAAGTTCTCCTCACTTTCCAGATCCGTGTCTCCCTTCCAAACCAGATCTACACCTCATTTCCAACTCAAAAGCCTGCAAAGATGTATGTCGGGGTTCCAACTCTGGGTTTTCCTTCCAAGCCATAATCTGCTTCTAAACGACGTTCTCCTTCTAATCTAACTCTAATTTACCGTCTTTTACCAAATCAACAAACATATTCCCATCAAACCTATTCCATCCCTAGGACCCCCCCCTTAAACTCTAATACACTTCACTTTAATAGTTCCAATATCCCCCATATTTCTCTCATGTAGCCAAACACCAGAAGCTGTGGCAAAGGCTCTTTCTTTGCCCTTTCTTCGTGCCAATTCCTAATGCTTGGGGTCTCCCACGGTTGGTAGTCTTCTTGCTGGCAGCTCTCCCATAGACCCACAATCCCTGCTTGAAGTGAGTGTGTTTAAAAGGCCAGCTCATCATTCCATTGGCTGTTGTTTGGCAGCATTGGTTGCACAGGGACTGGAGGGGCTGGTCTGTTGCCTGATTGACCCCTTTACCCAGGGTCAGGTGGTGTGTCAGCAGGACAGCCTAAGCCATTCTGACACTGGTGCCATGTTGGTTACTACTTTGGCTTCTGCCTGGTTGTCAGCGCTACCTGTGAGCTGTATATAAGATGGGAAAATGATTGCCTGTTTTTAAGTTCACCCACGAATTTGCTGACTTTCTGGTGGGCCCATAGACCCGAAAAAGTCCGAGGACCCATATTCCAGGCCAGCAAGTGCTGCGGACATGTAACGGTTTGCTTTGCGGGTGTTCAGCAGCCTGGTGACCCACTAAGGGGTTCTTGGGTGCCACCATGGGCAGGACTTACCATCTGGGAACTCACGGCACTAGACCAGTCCAGGAGGCCCGTGGCGCGGCGTGCCCTTTTCGAGGAGCTTAGCAGCCCCCTCATTTAGTGTTAGGTTACTCACACACAGACATTAACACAAATTAAAGTCATGTGCAAGACTGTCAATAACACTTTCCTGATGATGAGGTTGCCCAGAACCGGTCATCTTCCTTTCAGTGGGCAGCTGCCCATGTTTGACGTATGTCTTAGTGAGGGGAGAGAGTGGTGCACAAGGGAAGGAAAAGGTGAGGAGAGCAGGTGAGCCGGGTTACAGGGTGCATACTGTAAGTTAGAACTGATCAGACGGATTGAAAAAGGAGTAAGATGTCATGCTCTCCCAGGATTTAGGTGTGTCTTGAGTGGTGAATTTTGAGAGGGCATGGTGACACCTGGTTAGGTGCATCTGTGGAGAGGAGATGGCAAGGTTGTGTTGCGAATGCGAACTTCAGATTCAGCTGTGGCTTAAAGGGGTTTAGTTAGCATAGTATTGCATAGTATGGCATAGTATGGCATAGTATGGCTGTGTTCTGCCAGTGTACCAATGTTCCTGGAAGGCAGGATTTGGCCATGTGGTGAGGTGAGATACAGCAGTGTTCACACAGCACCTGGTGGGTGAGTGGTCGTGGGTGTCTTGAACACGTGTTTACCCAAGTGCCGTCGTGCTGGTGAGCCGTGCCATGGGCTCACATGTCAAGCAACATGGAGCTGGGGACTGAGGTAAGTATTGCATGATGTGGTCCCAGATCGAGTGTCCGAGCGTAATAGAAGGCTAATTCATATATGGCTGTGTGCCTAGAAGTGCCATGGTATTAAGTACTGAGAGCAAGCGCTAAGTTGAGTGGTGACCATGAAATACTTTGCGCGTGTTCATGAGCAGACGGCGATGACCCGCTGGCGAGGATTGGCACAGTGTGGTGTACAGGGCGGCTGATAGGGGTTTGGGTTGCCGGTGGGTATGGGGTTGTGGTGGATGCAAGTGAATGAGAAGTGACTATACATATTAAATACAAAAGCAGAGCTAAGTGTGTTGGCTGCAGAGAAATAAAGTAAATGACAGATTTTATGAACATTGAACAGTTGAACATGGCAGATGCGAGAAATGTTGGAGATATGCAGATAGAAGGTGGGTGGAGATTCAAAGAGGACCCCAAAATGAACATCAGAGAGAGAAGGGAAGGAGAACAGGTGAGAAGGAAGGCAGGGGATGGGCAGCCAATAGGAGAGGGCAGGACACAGGAGCACTTGGAGGGCTTTAGATGAAGGTGAGATGAGAGCGCATCCAAGTCTGGATTTCAAGAAGACAGGTAGAAAGGGTGGAGTGAAGATTAACTGAGAAGTCAGAGAAGGAGGCAGAGATGTGAGAGTCATCAGCATAAAAGTGGGAAGGAAAACCACATTTGGAAATAGTAGCAGCTGTAGTGGAGGTCCCAAGCCCGACCCACACTCAAATCACCCATTTTTCAGTTCCAGGAACGTTCACGTCAAGATATGTGACGTATGATAAGCAAATAAACCAGCAGAGAGCCGCAGTGGGGCTCTGTCTGGTACCTATCAGACGGACAGTACCTATTGAAGTACATACACTTAAGAAACCGTGGACAGTAAGGTACCCATTGAAAAAACCGTATCAACAAGTGAGACAGAATGACGATTGTCAAAACGTAATGCCTGAAGAAACCGCGAAAGTCCTAAAAGAAGACGAATGGTGACATCACAAGAACTCGGACTGACTCTTAGGTAAAGAAAACGACGACCTGTGAATGACGAAAAGAGACGAAACACCATGGATAAGCGACATCCTGAGTTGAAGTTAAAAGGACGATGTCAAGTATAAGAAGTTTATAGGCTTTCTGTGGCATGGGTCCAAAATATCCTCAGCTATCCCTCCGTAAATACCTTCTTCACTCCTCCTCCTCTAACTCTCTCAGGGTCAGTCGTTTTTCAAAGAAACAAGCTGGGGGTAGATCTCTGTCTTCGGCTGGGGCCTCCCTCTGGAACAGCCTCCCGGCCACGCTCAAACTTGAGGAAAGCCATCTCAGGTTCCGAAGGCACCTCAAGCCTTCCTCTTTGCTTCTGCCTTCGCCCCCCTATCCCCTGCTGATTGGCTCTCTTGGCACCTTGCATCGGGACACCCTCTGTCTCTTGTCCCTGGTACCTGCTCACCCTGCCACCCTACCGACTGCCTCCGGGCCACCGCTTGCACTGGGGTTTGTATCTGTACCCATACAGCCCCCCCCCCTTTTCTTTTTTCCTCCTGCACTTATCAGACCCACCTGATCTTGTGGAAACAGAGAAATTGACATGAGGCCGGGTAGCCCAAATGGAAACACACCAACACAGGTTACAAAGGACCATACAAAGCGCTTTATTTCAAAGTTACAAAGTTTCCAAGTTACCAAAGTCAATTGACATGCGAATAGCTATTCGGCCCTCTGACTAACACACGAACCTTGAACGTTAGGTTCGCACTGAAAGTGGGAGAGACCGAACATCGGGATGCTCGGGTTTTTATACATTTTGTACTGCATTGGCCAGCCCTCTTGCAAGTTAACCATTCTTGGAACCATGGCTAGGGTTCGTAGCCAGGTCGAACACACAATTTCCATACATTAGATCAGTTCCGCTGATACGGTTACATATTTATACATAGGTTAAACAGAGGACAGGGTCTTAGTTCATGACCTTAACAGGTAGCCTGCGGACATATTATTCATTCACGTGTGCGGAGGTCACCACGGCCGAAGTCTTACTCGAAATGTCATTCGGCCTCCATTTTGTGATTCGGGGTGACTTCCACACTGCAAGAATACCTAAAATGGCGGCTAAATCCAAGATGGCGGCTTACACGATACATTAAGGTCAAGACCTTGCCGCGGAACCTAGGTACATAGTATCCTTTAGACAGCTTGGCGTAGGCCAACATACATTTAAACAATGCGATTGGGGTCACAATATTACATCGATTTCCACAGACCCTCCTTTTGTCCTATGCCAAGTGCTAAAACGTAATTTCCTAATACTTTTGAAAATACTTGAAGGCATTATCATCCATAGGTTCCGCATCATTGTCTGAAATGTCAATAGCCATAAAGTTATTCATAAGAACTTCTTGCAACATGAACTCTTTAGATGCTGTCTTCGGGGTGTATATTTTACGCCCTATTGCGCTCATTACCTGGGCACAACATCCCCCCATCATTCCGCATATACTCGGGATGCATTGAAAACAACAGCAGAGAAATACCTAAAATAACAGAAAGCACCTTCCACCCCCAAGATCGCAGAGAATCCCAAAACCAAGTACTAAGGCTCCAGTCTCCTACAGGGATATGGACTTCAGAACTAAGAGTGTGTAAATTCTGAATTGCTTTAAATATTGTTGGTGAAGAATCTGGTACGAAAACACAGCAAGCGGACCCCACTAATTTACATACTCCACCTCGTTCAGCTAAAATGACATCTAATGCCATTCGATTTTGAAGTGCTACCAATCTTATCGCCTTTTGCTCTAAGGTCATATTGTAAAGTATGTCCGTGGTCCGGTTGATCGTTTTCTCCAATACCCTCGCTAATCCCCTAATGTTTTCTGAATTTGCTATTTGTCCCCAGAAGGGGACTACTGATTTGGCTATATCCCCGAATACTTGTCCAGGGGTATCTCCATCATTATCCCGCCGCGGGCGAGCCTTAGATATCTCTAAGGTACTGGCTATAAATATACCTGGTAACAATATCCCTAAATAACAAGTCCCTTGCCAATCCTTGGGCAACCAGGGAAAAGCTAAACTACCACAAACAAAATAAACGGGTCCCCCTACATACAAAGGCCTATTTTCCCCAGTCAAATTTACAATATTTACACAAGGCTCAAAATCTCCCATTGGCCTAGTGCCATTTCTTTGTACACAGAAAGGGACAGAATCAGGACTGTGATTTACAGAATAAGAAGGAGGCATGGCATCCTTATTGCCTATCGGAGCCATCTTGAAAGAAACTAGATTTTGAAAAGGAAAAGAAAGTTTATCAGACGGCCTAATAGAAGCGATATTAGGTCTACTCCTATTTGCGAAAAGCGAGCATCCCAGGGGAGTCAATTCACGTTTTTCAAATTCATTCAAATTAGTGCCATCGAAGTTCCCTGAGATGCTATCATTCCATCGGCCAAAGAAGAGTGCTCTAAGAGAGGCATAGCAGGAAGTCGTTAGAGGTAAGGGATGTATATACCATCCCAGTCCCTTGTTCCCATGTTGTGGTAAGTGAGTGCAGATCCAACAATTACTCCTATTAAAAATAGCATGCGTAGCATTCATCACTATCATCAGAGTGTTATTATGATATTTCTGTCTATGCCGAGAGTCCCTAGGGGACAGAGTGTGAAGGTGTACAGAGGGAGTCAAAACAGTTGGTACAATTTTGGTCGGTAACAGAGGCTTCAAAGGCTAGATTTCTTCAAAGTACCAAAGTCCCACGGCAGCAGTTGCAAAACTAATAATAATCAAAACAAGAACACAACAGTACGTTTTCAGGGCCCAGGCACATTGTCCATTGTTCGATTTGGTCACCTCCTTATCTAACAGTTCAATACGAGGAGCAGCGGTGAAGGCGGCAGGCATCATGGTTATCCCGATCGATGGCCCCAATGTTCGTTGCTGGCAGAACTTCGGCCGCGCGACTTCTTAGTCCTTCCCAACCCTAGCCAACAGAACCCTCCTTTTCTTTGTTCCAAAAAAAGGGAAAGACAATAGTATTTCAATCACTCCTCTTTCTTCCAGATGCACGATACTCGTGCGGCGATTCTATTTTCGTGGTCGAAGGTTGTACCTGATGGTACCCAAGTTTGCTGGATCCAAAAGCAAAGTATCGTCGCTCCCCGAGGGGAGCGTCGCGTCGGTGGCGACGGAAGTCGCAGAACTTGAAACAAGATTTTCCGGAAGTGATTGATCAAGAGAGTGCGGAGATAGAATGGACGGCTCCCCGAGCTCCTCGGGCTCAGAGAACTTCTCCGACGCACTCGCAGCGCTGCCTGCTACTCCGAGATCAGAGATCGTAGCATCAACGAGGGGTTCTGTTTCTTCTGTAACGTGTGGCGTCGGGTGAGGGATCTTCTTCACATGCGTTGCATGTACCCAGTTCTTCTTGCCTGCCACCCGTACTGCCGTCCTGGTGACCAATAAAACCTGGTAGGGTCCCCGCCAGCGAGGCGCGAGACAGGAAGACCTTTCGTAGGCCTTTACCAGGATCCAGCTGCCGGGCAATATATCGTGTCCTGGGCCCGTAAACCGTACAGATAAGGCGGCATTCACCTGGTGGTAAATGAAATACAGGTTTTTAGTCAATTGATTACAATAATCTATGAGCAATACATTCTCCACATCCCTCAGGGCTTTAGGTTTAGGGAGACCCCAAATATTAGCAGGCCTTCCCATCACTACCTCAAATGGAGAGAGCCCAGTTCTAGTCTGGGGTGTGGTGCGCATAGCTAACAACACAATAGGTAAAGCATCTGGCCATTTTAATTTAGTGTCGGCACATGTTTTTGCAAGTTTGTTTTTCAAAATACCGTTGTGTCTTTCTACCAACCCCGCACTTTGAGGGTGCCTAGCTGAATGGAAACGTTTCTCTATTCCTAAGGCAACACATATTTGCAACATTACGGCTGCGATGAAGTGGGCGCCATTGTCCGACCAGATTATCCTCGGGAGCCCAAATCGAGGAAAATATTCTTTCACCAAGA
The DNA here is from genome assembly GCF_040938575.1 of Ambystoma mexicanum. Classification (NCBI taxonomy): domain Eukaryota; kingdom Metazoa; phylum Chordata; class Amphibia; order Caudata; family Ambystomatidae; genus Ambystoma; species Ambystoma mexicanum. The sequence goes on from NC_090933.1 coordinate 1,399,194,794, forward strand.
TCTTTGCGGTAGTCATGGCGGTAGCATCTTTGACAGGGAAAGCCTCGACCCATTTGCTAAAAGCACAAATATTAACAAGAACATATTTCAAGTTATTACATCGCTCCATTTCAATAAAATCAAGGTGAATGGTTTCAAAGGGGACAGAGGGGGGCCCGGAACTTCCCCTTGGAGTCACTGTCCCTTTACCCACATTGTGTTGCAGGCAAATCATACAATTCTGAACATATCTTTTTGCAGTTTCCAAAATGTTATCATTCGCCCAAACCTGCTGTAATATCTTCGCAATTTGCTGGGCACACACATGTGTTGGACCGTGTGCCATCGTGACCATTGCTAATACATAAGAATCAGGAAGCAACCATTTCCCGTCAGATGCGTCCACCCAACACCCTTTGTCATCCAATTTCCCCATGCCTTCAGCCCATTTCCTAGATTCTTCAACAGAGGCATCAGTCTGAATGTCTCGCACAGACCCAATGCCTTCATCCATTATACAACCATCTCTCACTTCCCTTGAGATATACATGTCTGTGCTAAGGTCTGTGGCTGTTTGTCTAGCTATCGAATCTGCAAAAGCATTTCCTTTGCCCACATCGTCTATGACCTTGCGATGTGCTGCACATTTCATGATCGCTAGTTGTTCAGGGAGTGAGAGTGCTGAGAGTAGTTGTACTATTAAGGGACCATGCTGAATCTTGGTCCCGTGTGAGGTCAGAAACCCTCTTTCCGACCACAGTTTTCCGAAGTTGTGAGCCACCCCAAAGGCGTACTGACTATCCGTATAAATGTTAACTCTATGCCCTTGGGAGAGCTCACAAGCACGGGTCAACGCTATAATCTCCGCGGCCTGCGCGGAGTTATGCGGAATCCTTTTAGTTTCTACAACTTTGTTCAAAGTAGTAACTGCATAAGCAGCTGTAGATGTGCCATTCGGAAGTTTAAAACAGGAGCCATCACAAAACAGCTCCCCCTCCGCATTCTCCAAAGGGGTATCTGAGAGGTCTATTCTGCCCTTTGTTTCTTGTTCGGTGGCATACAGGCAGTCATGTGATCCGTCATCGCCGCAAGCAGTAGTTTGCGGGAGAGGCAAAAGTTCAGCCGGATTGAGGACACAACACCTTTTAATTTGGATATGAGGAGAAAATAAAACTAATTCGTACCTGGTCAACCGGGCAGAAGGAAGGTGTTGTGTTTGAGTTTTATTCAATAGAATATCAACAGAGTGAGGTACCATCAAAATCAAATCGTGGCCTAGGACCATCCCCTCACTCTGTTTTACAGACGCAGCGGCAGCAGCAACAGCGCGCAGACATCGCGGCAAAGCGCATGCAACAGGCTCGAGGGCGGAGGAATAATAGCCGCACGGCCTATTCTTCCCTCCATGTTCCTGCGTTAACACAGACAAAGCACATCCATTACATTCATGCACAAACAACACAAAGGCCTTATCGTAATTTGGTGTACCCAGAACCGGTGCCGAACACAGCGCGGCTTTGAGAAGCTCAAATGATCGTTGATGTTCCGATTCCCATGGCAGTGGCAGAGAAATGCCCTTCTTCGTCAAAGCCAACATCGGTTTTACCACTAGGGCAAAGTTCGGGATCCACAGTCTACAGTAGGACGCCATCCCTATCAGGGCTCTGACTTCCTTCTGTGATTTTGGGACAGACATGCCAGAAATGTGTTTTATTCGTTCAGGTGTCAATCTTCTCCCCTCCTTTGACAGGAGGTAGCCTAAATAGGCAACCTCCTGGCAACAATATTGAAATTTCTTAAGTGAAGCTTTGTGGCCATTTTCAGCTAAATGAACAAGCAACAAAATAGTGCCTTCCTTACAAGCTTTCTCAGAGTCTGCAGCCAGGAGCAAATCGTCTACATATTGAAGCAGCGTGCAAGTAGGTGGCAATTCAAGGGTGCCGAGCTGCTCTTTTAAGGCTCTACTATAGATACTAGGACTTTCAGTATACCCTTGAGGTGCCCTTGTGAATGTAAACGAGCGTCCCCCCAAGGTGAACGCGAACAAATACCTGCTCTCCTCATGTATCGGAATACTAAAGAAGGCGTTTTTCAAATCTACTACACTAAAGTGTGTAGCCGTAGCAGGGATCATTGTTAAGATTGTTGTCACATCAGGCACGATTGGAAATTGTGGGGCCACTACCCGGTTAATAGCACGAAGATCTATTATAAACCGGTACGGAATTGCATTGTCGCCTTTCTTGTATACCGGCAAAATCGGACTATTACATAAGCTACCTGTAATCTCTTCGATCACTCCACGATGAACAAAATCGGAGACAATGCATTTCAGAGCGCGCTCGCCTTCAATTGAAATTTTATATTGCGGAATGCGAGGTAGCTTAACCCCATGTTTCAATACTATCTTAACAGGGTCGATGTGCAATATCCCGACATCATTGTCGTCTATTGCCCACAAACATTCTGGGACAATGTCAAATTCGGGAGGTAGAGGTCGGGTCGAGTATTGGGAGTTAAAGGGTTGCTGTGGTGAAACTGTTAATCTTATTCCGTCAGGGGAACAATGAATCACTGCATTCAGTTTCTTCAACAAATTCAACCCCAGCAAATTTTCTCCACAGTTTGAAGTAAGAATAAAAGGGCACTGGTCTGTGAAAGGACCCAAAGAAACGGATACCGGCGCAGAAACCGGACAAACAGTTGGTATACCAGAAAACCCTATAGAAACGTTTGTTTGCCCTGACAGTGGAATGTTTGGAACCCGAGAATGGTCGATGGAGCACTTCTGTGCTCCAGTGTCGATCAAAAACTGATGTTTCCTATTCCCCACCAATAATTCAACGTAGGGGCCCTTCTGAATAACGGGAATAGGTAAAGGTTCCAAACGCTGCTTCGGGCAATCCTAGTAAGACAGAACTTCATCAAAGGGAAGTTCCTCAGAAAGATAAGCGGCGGAAGGGTGATCAAATATATTTCACGAGTCCATACTCAGAGTCTGATTTTCCCGTGAAAAAGGTTGCTGGGGATCTTGTAGAAGCTGACCCCTATCAGGGCCCCCTGCTCCAGGGCGGCCCCGTGGTCGCCTACCCATACCTCCAAATGTGCCTCCTGACCTTTGGAGAAGGGCAGGGCACTGTGCTCGCCAGTGACCTTCCTGGCGGCAATAAGCACACTGATTGATATTTATAGAATTTAGAGGCGTATTTCCTCTTGGAATGTACTGACCTCTAGTTTGTGCCGTACCCCCTCTGGGGTTTCTGACAATTTGCTGCAACAATACCTTAGTCTTTAAGTCTCCCCTTCTCTTTTCGATTTTCTCTTTTTCGTTATTAACCCGATTCTCGTAATACTGAGCCATATGCAAGACCTCTGACTGAGATTTTGCCTGCCAAGCGCTCTCTGAGGACATAATTTGTGACTGGATGTCGGGCAACAATCCACGCACAAATTTGTCCACAAACAACCTCTTCCCCGACTCTGTACCCAAATCCTGTCCACTGAAGTCGGAGAACACCTGTTCGAATCTATTTAAGAATTCAGTGGTACCTTCAGTTTTCCCTTGGACGCAGGCCGTAAGCTTGTCCCAAATAATCCTTTTTTCTGGAATTATAGTTTTTAATTTGGCAACTATTCTATCGGGTAAAGTGAGTATTACCTGGGGTGGTTTCTCACCAGCTGGTCGTTCCCCATCTATTCTAGTTAGATTTACCCATGTATCCCCTAACCCCGGCACATCATCTACTGTTCGTACCTGTTTCCATACATCAACAGGCAAAAGCACTGGAAACAATAAATCCATGTCACTTAAGGTGAACACAGAGGACTGCAGAACGGATTCTATTTCTTTATAAAACCCTGTCGGGTTCTTCCTGATATCAGGGACAGATTGTCTAATCGTGTTCACTTCCTGTCGAGAGAACGGGACGTGAACAAACTGTGATACGTAATGTGCAGGGGATTTCCACTTTTGGGACAAGGGTCGGAGGGACCTCTCTCATAGGCAACTGAGATATAGGGACCTCCGACCGCTTACTAAGTAGTAAGGCCAAATTGAGTGCTAAAGCAGCTGTAGAAGTGTCGGGCGAAAAAGCTCTTTTACAAATACCTAATAACTCTGTGGGGCAACCAACCTTCTTCCTTATGCATTCCTCCTGTAAATGCTGTACCATCACTTGGATTACCTTCCTTTGCATCTCTACCGTGTATTGACTATACGTGTCATATACCTCATCTGGCGGTATCGATGAATCCGAGATCCATCGAATCGCATCTCTAGTACAAATTCGTACTTCCTCAGGTGCTGATCTTCGGCACGAAAGGAACCGTTTCTGCACATATATCCTATCGTCCTCATCATCCTCGTTTTGTAACCTTTCAAAATCCCTTCTAAACTCAAACAACCTATCAACATGTCCATATACCTTCTGCTCCGTATCCCTCGAGAGTGCCAAAGCGTTCAGATCTCTCACCCCTTGTGGGAGATCCGAAGTCTGCAATCTACCCCACATTACACCTAAGTGAATCCCCAGCCCTTCAATAAAAACGTTTTTCTCGGGAAAATCGTGCAAATTAGATAATGTTGAGAGTACATCAGTTTGATCACCTTTTTCCATACAATGTTTAGCCCAAGCAAATAGTTCCTGTTTCCTGCCCGCAGGAACAGTACTACGAGTCACTATTCTCGACCCTGCACCGGGATCTGATTTAGTGAACATAGGACTCCCCGGAATCGGAAATGTAGGTGAACCTAACAAGGGTGCAGGGGAAAGAGGTAATGTTATAGACGAAATAGACGGAGGAGCAACAACCAAAGAACTAGGGACAGTAGGAATAGTGACAGGAGCAATAGCAGGAACGGGCAGAGTGCCCACAACGGGAGCATACGGAGGTGGCGCTGAAGAATCAGGCCACCGTTCGTTTAATATCTTCTCAATAAACTCCTCGGAAACATGAAAATCTTTAGAGGGGTACATTTTCTGGACTTCGAGCGAGAAAGCTCTGTCCATCTTCTGGGTTTCATCTAATCGTTTTTCCTTGTCATACAACAATGCCTTTTCGGCATTCGTTTTATGACGTTGTGCATGTTTATCCCTACTCTTAAGCTGCTGTAATGCTTCCTTTTTCCAATTTTGTAACACATTGAAGGCTGCTGGCCTAGCCTTCTTTTTAAGCAAGATCGACTCTAAGTATTCAATACGGGGGATCTCAAAACTACCATTGATTGGCCACTGAAATTCGGAGGCATTTCTGGTCTGTCTGTGCCAAATGTCATTAAATACAATACTACCAATGCCATACTTACAGTACATAGTACACGCCGGCGACCCCTCCTGTGGTGCCGGACGGCTAAATTCCAAAGATTGTCGATCGCTGCGGAACAGAGCCCTAAAGCAGCTAGGCAATTTCCCAGGCATTTCTCAAAGAATTGGTGTTACCTGGTCCAATAATTGTGTCTGCAGATACAATACGCCAAATTCAAATTGTCAGGGTTAAATTAAGAGCCGGGTCACGACTGCACCTGACCAAACCTAAGGAGGACCGTACGGTTTACAAAGGACTTCAACTAACAAATTTTACCTGCGTTCGGTGGTTTCGGCAAATCTGCCCGCCTCGGATTTGGACCCTCGTCAAGATGCCGTGTCAGACCGCACGACTATCGCCCAAGGATCGGATCGTGCAGCGCTGCCGAGGTATCGCGTCTCGATCGGTCGGGCCCGCAGAATCACACCGTCCGATCCCGATTCAATAGTCTGCGTCAACCTTCAATGATCCGGCATCAATCTTGAGGGTCCCTATTCGGGCGCCAACTGTGGAAACAGAGAAATTGATATGAGGCCGGGAAGCCCAAATGGAAACACACCAACACAGGTTACAAAGGACCATACAAAGCGCTTTATTTGAAAGTTACAAAGTTACCAAGTTACCAAAGTCAATTGACATGCGAATAGCTATTCGGCCCTCTGACTAACACACGAACCTTCAACGTTAGGTTCGCACTGAAAGTGGGAGAGACCGAACATCGGGATGCTCGGGTTTTTATACATTTTGTACTGCATTGGCCAGCCCTCTTGCAAGTTAACCATTCTTGGAACCATGGCTAGGGTTCGTAGCCAGGTCGAACACACAATTTCCATACATTAGATCAGTTCCGCTGGTACGGTTACATATTTATACATAGGTTAGACAGAGGACAGGGTCTTAGTTCATGACCCTAACAGGTAGCCTGCGGACATATTATTCATTCACGTGTGCGGAGGTCACCATGGCCGAAGTCTTACTCGAAATGTCATTCGGCCTCCATTTTGTGATTCGGGGTGACTTCCACACTGCAAGAATACCTAAAATGGCGGCTAAATCCAAGATGGCGGCTTACACGATACATTAAGGTCAAGACCTTGCCGCGGAACCTAGGTACATAGTATCCTTTAGACAGCTTGGCGTAGGCCAACATACATTTAAACAATGCGATTGGGGTCACAAAATTACATCGATTTCCACAATCTGCTGCCTCAAACCTAGCACTCGCCACTTGGCTGCACTACCACTTTGTGCTGATTTTATTATTTATTTATTTATTATTCTTATTTATCCTGTTTCTCCTTTGCTCTGCACTTTCCACTTTCTCCCTCCCCCATGCACTTTCCCCCTCCCCCTCTCCCATGCACTTGCACATTCTCAATGTCACTGGGTCTAGTAAGATCGTTCTTTCGTTCTCCCCTGTTCCCCTGCCTTGCCTTGTCGCGCTCTGAAACACCTGCGTATGAGCGCGATATAAATAAAATATCATATCATTTATCATATCATGCTTTGCCAGTCAGCATTGAGCGGCAAGTCTATAATGCTTTACCGAGATGTTATCGAATCTATGCAGTGTGCATTCTAAGCACCCCCGATGGTCAGGCCATGTTCCGTGCAGGCGTTGTACATCATAAAGACCAGTCATAATTCCTTTTGCCCCGCTGCCCCGCGGACACATTCACAAGCAGCAATTTGTTGATCTTGCACTGATGAGGTAAATACATCACTGCTGGCAGCCCTAGTTAAAAAGAAATCCACTTTATTTGACAAATGGACAGACTGGGTGTCATCCAACACTCACTATGCAGACGACACGCAGATCCTCATTCCCCTTTCAGGCAATTCTGTCTCTAATGCAGCCTTGGTAAACGAGATATACCTCATCAATCAGGCATGGATGGCAACCCACGGCCTCTGCCTGAATGATGATAAAACAGAGATGCTGCTCCGTGGTTCTGTCACTAACCTAAAAAAACTTGACCCTGACTGACTACGCCGCGTTCAACATTGATGGGACTACATTAACAGTAGCAAAAGAAGTGAAAACGGTAGGCTTTTCCCTCGACTCTGCTCTAACTCTGAAAATAACAGGTAAATACTCTAGCTTCATCCACAGCCCACATTTGTAAGCTTATTAGGGAATGCCGTGCTTTCTTAACACAAGCCAGCTGCATCATTCTCGCTAATGCCATAATACTTTCTAAACTTGACTACTGCAATGCTTTGTACTCAGGAGCCACCAAAAATATCACTGACAAACTGCAGATACTGCAAAATAACACCTTAAGAACTGCCCCGAATATTCCCGCTAAAGAACAGAAATCAAATAAGAGAACACAATACAAGAGGCTAAAAATTAGAGATAGGATCTCTCTTAAAATAGTTTCACTAACTTTCAAATGCCTGAATAATGCAGCCCCCCATTACCTTGTGAGAAAAACATCAACCCGAACCACTAGAGCAGCGAACTCCCACTGCCTCCAGATACCAAAATTCAAGCAAAAAAAAGCAGGAGGTAGCAGCTTCCCAGTTAAAGCGGCCCAATATTGGAACACACTACCACTTGACCTTAGAAGAGATCAATCACATTACATCCTCACCTGGTTACGATCTAATGACTGCTCAATGCATCAGTTATCCTGAACCCCAAAGACCCTGTCGCAACTAACCTTTGCACACATACATATACCTCTGTGTACATACTCCTGATGTATGTTGTGTGTACTGTAATGATGTTTAATCCCTTAGTTTGACTTGTTGAATGTGTACTGCCTGGAAGTATGTAACTAAGCTCAGAGTAACCTTGTATGCTGTGGCGCCCAGTCACCTAAGGGCACGGTGCGCATTAGAAATTAATAAACAAACAAACATGTCCAGTTATAATTTAAATGCACTCACCACCCGCATTGCTTTGGGCAATCACACCAAAGGCCGCCCCCACACATCATCAACCAGCCCTCCCTGGTGGACAACTGTTTAAAAAAAATGATGTGACTTAACCGTGCATTTGGCAATTTCACAGTACGTTTTAGAAGAATTTGGAAATAAAAGCTATAGGTTAGACAGGCATCTCAGCAACAGTCACACAACCTGCTCGGCTACTTTTCCAGCTTTCTGCCCATTTGTCAGCTGCAAGGGTCAGGTTATTTAACTCTGGCAAACCCTGAGAGCACATGTACATTTGCGCCTATTCACTGTGAAAAGATCTAAGCAGTTCCCAAAGCGATAAACCCTCCATGTGCCGGATTTCTCTGAGAGCAGCCCGCAGCATGCCCTGCGTTTCCATGCATGCCCTGTGCCACACGACACGTCCCGTGCCTTCTTATATCTTTGCCAAGAGCCTGACTGTAATGGCGGCTGGCCTTCAGAGCGGATTATCTGAGAGTCAAGAGATGCAGCTTTGTCGTGTTGACTTGGATTTCTGAGCCCATGTTGGTTCGTGTCTCTCAGGACACGAGGGGAGCCTGATTATTGAGGCACACGAGCTGCCGGTGTGGTGCTCGTCGCCCTCGTGCTCACGGTGGCTGCAGCGAGCCAGCAGGCTGTGCAGCAGGTATGCATTGCCTTCCTGTCACTTGAAATGCCTTTGCCAATGGTCGATTGCATTTGAGCTTTTTTGGCCAGGCTGTTGCCCCCAATTCTTTCATGCAGGTGAGTGGTTTCTCTGCTCATAGCCACATTTTCCCTCAGCAATTCCCTATTTTTTGTTTCTTTTTTTTTTAAACACCCCTCCACCCCACTTTCCCCCTATTTTTTAGGTGACACCATTCGATTCAAACCTATCGACCTACTATGCACAAATGCTATTTTTGTGTGTTACCAGAATACACTGAAAATTGCGGAATGCTCGAAAATGCCCCCACATTTCTGTCAAACTTGATGCATTTTTTTGGGCCGGTCGCAAATGCATAATAGTTCATTTACTATTGGTATTTTTATATTTTGTGATGAATTAGCAGTGACTGTGGAAACAGAGAAATTGATATGAGGCCGGGAAGCCCAAAAGGAAACACACCAACACAGGTTACAAAGGACATACAAAGCGCTTTATTCCAAAGTTACAAAGTTACCAAGTTACCAAAGTCAAATGACATGCGAATAGCTATTCGGCCCTCTGACTTACACACGAACCTTCAACGTTAGGTTCGCACTGAAAGTGGGAGAGGCCGAACATCGGGATGCTCGGGTTTTTATACATTTTGTCCTGCATTGGCCAGCCCTCTTGCAGGTTAACCATTCTTGGAACCATGGCTAGGGTTCGTAGCCAGGTCGAACACACAATTTACATATGTTAGATCAGTTCCGCTGATACGGTTACATATTTACACATAGGTTAAACAGAGGACAGGGTCTTAGTTCATGACCCTAACAGGTAGCCTGCAGACATATTATTCATTCACGTGTGCGGAGGTCACCATGGCCGAAATCTTACTCGAAATGTCATTCGGCCTCCATTTTGTGATTCGAGGTGACTTCCACACTGCAAGAGTACCTAAAATGGCGGCTAAATCCGAGATGGCGGCTTACACGATACATTAAGGTCAAGACCTTGCCGCGGAACCTATGTACATAGTATTCTTTTAGGCGGCTTGGCGTAGGCCAACATACATTTAAACAATGCGATTGGGGTCACAATATTATATCGATTTCCACATGGCGTCACTGGACTGTACAGCGTGAGACGGAGCACGTGCGGCGAGAGAACTGTGTCTTGCTGACCGTTTTGATCTGTCAGTGTGGCATGTTGGATACTGAGGCTGTTACTCCCATTTCACTGGTTGAGTGTGTAGTCGCAGTGTGATATGCTTCTTGAGCTGTGCTCTTGGCACAGTGGAGATGGTTTCACTGGGTCAGCGCTGTGACGGGCCGCGGATGGCGGTCAAAAGGATTTGTGGTGATTGTAGCAAGTTTGTTGATCAGAGGGTTTGCGTTCTGTTCCAGTCCTTGGCAGAAATTCCTGTTCAGCTTTGCTAGATGTTCATCCAACATCTCGACTCCCAGCCCCTGTGCAGGTCGGCTGTCCTTGCAAACAGTGGGGCTCCAGCCGCTATCCTCAGGGCTTAGTTCTGCACCTTTTGAAGAGTCCTCTGGTGGGTTTCTGCATAGGTGCTCCATGCCAGAGAGGCATGCGTCAGGGTGGGTCTAATATTCATCTTCTAGGTGTTGAGTGTGCTCCAGGTAGGCATGGATCTTGACTTCAGGAGTGGGTACGGGGCTGCCAGCTTGCTGCAGGCTTTCTGTTGGGTGTTTTCATTGTGGCTCCTCGAGGGGAGCACGTGCGGGTGATACAGGCTGCTTTTTATATAGTGCCCACTGTGAGTTCATTCACCTACAGGCTCTTCAGCTTTAGTGTGCATGCGAGGTGTACCATTGTAGGCACTTCCTCGATGTGCGAGTGCTTCAGCCTATGTGTAGTGTTGTACTTATCTATTTGCACTGGGTGCACACAGTACTGCTGATGGTAGAACACAGCTATGTCATATGGAATGTGATGGGACCTGAAGGTTCCAAGAACTACAGTTGGGAACACAGGATGGGAGAACCTTACTGAAAGGATGTCATCTGTTTAGCTCCCTGCCCCTTTCTATATAACTAGCCCTGTAACTCTGTAACTACAAATAAACTTACTCCTTTTATATATACTGGTCTCCTGTGCCTTACCTGAATCCAGATGTCTTCTTACCATCCCCGATACTACACTATGTCTTCTAATGCCCTGACACCCCAACACTTGTTTTGCCCCTAGCGACTCTCACTGTCCTTGTGCCACAGGCGCCAGCACTGTCTTTCCATGTGCCTTAGGACTTGCAGACTGTCTCTGCAGGAGCCTACAACTGGCCACACTTTCCAAGTTGCATAGGATCCTGTTGAGCACTGCCCCACACCCCTCACGCTGTCTGCATGCACGCCATGCTCCATGCAGTGACGTGTCTGCACCAAGAAGCTAGTGTTGGTATTCTGTGTTCCTCAAGTCACACTAAATAAATCCACCCCGGTCTTATAGTGTTGATCTCATGATTCATGATCTCATTGATCCTCTCCCTATCAATACATGTGCCCCTGGATCCCCACACTGCATATTTAGCCCCAGCTCTTAACCCTGTCTGTCCAGTTTCCTGGGTCATCACACTGCCTGAACTCATTCTCCAATGTCCACGCACTGTATGTGCTCCAAGAACGTCACACTGTCTGTCCGGATCATCACACTGCCTGCACTCATGCCCCATGGTCCACGCACTGTATGTGCTCCAAGAATGTCACACTGTCTGTCCGGCTCATCACACTGCCTGAACTCATGCTCCAAGGTCCACGCACTGTATGTGCTTCAAGAACGTCACACTGTCTGTCCGGCTCATCACACTGCCTGCACACATGCCCCATGTTCCACGCACTGTATGTGCTTCAAGAACGTCACACTGTCTGTTTGGCTCATCACACTGCTTGCACTCATGCTCCATGGTCCACGCACTGAATGTTCTCCAAGCACCTCACACTGTCTGTCTGGCTCATCACACTGTCTGTACACATGCTTCAAGGTCCACGCATTATGTGATCCAAGAACGTCACACTGTCCGGCTCATCACACTGCCTGCACTCATGCTCCAAGGTCCACGCACTGTATGTGCTTCAAGAACGTCACACTGTCTGTCCGGCTCATCACACTGCCTGCACACATGCCCCATGGTCCACGCACTGTATGTGCTTCAAGAACATCACACTGTCTGTCCGGCTCATCACACTGCCTGCACTCATGCTCCATGGTCCACGCACTGTATGTGCTCCAAGCACCTCACACTGTCTGTCCGGGTCATCACACTGCCTGTACACATGCTTCAAGGTCCACGCACTATGTGATCCAAGAACGTCACACTGTCCGGCTCATCACACTGCCTGCACACATGCTCCAAGGACCACGCACTGTCTATGTGCTCCAAGTACCTCACACAGTGTCTGTCCGGCTCATCACACTGCCTGCACACATGCTCCAAGGTCCACGCACTATGTCATCCTAGAATGTCACACTGTATGGCTCATCACACTGCCTGCACACATGCTCCAAGGTCCACGCACTGTCTATGTGCTCCAAGCACCTCACACTGTCTGTCCGGCTCATCACACTGCCTGCACACATGCTCCAAGGTCCACACACTGTCTATTTAGCCCCAGCTCGTTACCCCGTCTGTCCAGTTTGCTGGATCATGACACTGCCTGCACACATGCCCCAAGGCCCATGCACTGTATGTGCTCCAATCACCTCACACTATCTGTCCGGCTCATCACACTGCCTGCACACATGCTCCAAGGTCCACGCACTATGTGATCCTAGAATGTCACACTGTCTGGCTCATCACACTGCCTGCAAACATGCTCCAAGGTCCACGCACTGTCTATGTGATCCAAGAACATCACACTGTCTGTCCTGCTCATCACACTACCTGCAAACATGCTCCAAGGTCCACGCACTATGTGATCCAAGAACGTCACTCTGTCCGGCTCATCACACTGCCTGCACACATGCTCCAAGGTCCACGCACTATGTGATCCAAGAACGTCACACTGTCTGTCCTGCTCATCACACTGCCTGCACACATGCTCCAAGGTCCACGCACTGTCTATGTGCTCCAAGCACCTCACACTGTCTGTCCGGCTCATCACACTGCCTGCACAGATGCTCCAAGGTCCACGCACTGTCTATGTGCTCCAAGCACCTAGCACTGTCTGTCCGGCTCATCACACTGCCTGCACACATGCTCCAAGGTCCACGCATTGTCTATGTGATCCAAGAACGTCACACTATCTGTCCTGCTCATCACACTGCCTGCACAGATGCTCCAAGGTCCACGCACTGTCTATGTGCTCCAAGCACCTCACACTGTCTGTCCGGCTCATCACACTGCCTGCACAGATGCTCCAAGGTCCACGCACTGTCTATGTGCTCCAAGCACCTAGCACTGTCTGTCCGGCTCATCACACTGCCTGCACACATGCTCCAAGGTCCACGCATTGTCTATGTGATCCAAGAACGTCACACTATCTGTCCTGCTCATCACACTGCCTGCACAGATGCTCCAAGGTCCACGCACTGTCTATGTGCTCCAAGCACCTCACACTGTCTGTCCGGCTCATCACACTGCCTGCACAGATGCTCCAAGGTCCACGCACTGTCTATGTGCTCCAAGCACCTAGCACTGTCTGTCCGGCTCATCACACTGCCTGCACACATGCTCCAAGGTCCACGCATTGTCTATGTGATCCAAGAACGTCACACTATCTGTCCTGCTCATCACACTGCCTGCACACATGCTCCAAGGTCCACGCACTATGTGATCCAAGAACGTCACACTGTCCGGCTCATCACACTGCCTGCACACATGCTCCAAGGTCCACGCACTGTCTATGTGCTCCAAGCACCTCACACTGTCTCTCCTGCTCATCACACTGCCAGCACACATGCTACAGAGCATACTAATCAAGGACCACATACTTGCCATCCATACAGATTTAGGCAGTCCTAGTACCTACAGATGTGGGTGACAGGTCCTACTGCTTTTTACAGGGGCAGGTAACGTATGTGACTCTAAGGCAGGCTGCAGGACAAAGCATGCAACACATTAGTCTGTCTGTCTGTACAGTGGGCTCGTAGGTGATTACTTGGGCTCAGACCAATCCACTGACCTGGCAGCTGCGTGACTCTGTCCTGCACTCTTGCCGGGACAACCCTTATGTGAACCAGCAGTGAAGGGAATTGGCAGAACGTAGCACCATCACACAGCATCAGACTGAGGGGGGTATCAGTGTCCATGTCATTCAGTGTTCAACTTGCAGGCTGCTGCTACAGAGCAGTGGCAAACATTGCCTACCAGCTCTGTGTGATTACTTTCGGTGAAGTTGGGTAATGGAATACGGTGTTGGCTTGCCATTCAGAATTGTACCTTTTAAATATTTGAGCATCTTTCCATGTTCTGTTTGATGGGTTGTGTATTTCAGAATGCTACAGTGGTGCCAACAATGTTTATTTTGTATTTTCTTGTGATGTCATTGTTAGGCAAATTATTATTTTAGAAACTTGAAAATCCTACATCTTTTCAGTCACAGAATGTTGGCAAGTATGGGACCAGTTGCACAAAGGAACAGAGGTGAAGGAACAAAACCCAATGATGTATTTTTATAAGTTACTCACATATAAAAAATGAAAATACTAATTGCCAGAAAAATAAAATAATTTTGTAGTAAATGCTTTTTGTTCTAAAATATGATGTTTGGGTTATATGTATGTTTGTGTTATTGTGTTTTTTTGGGGGAGTCAGCTTGTTTTGGGCTTATTCTTTTCCTCCTGTCCTGGCAACACACCAACATCAACGGCGGATCGAGTGAGCGTGGGCTTTGGATCAAAAGGCAAGCCAGAGCAAGGGAAGGAGGCAGTGTTTTGGGGTTCTTTCTTTGTGAGTGAGCCTTTTGATGCATCTGCCTGCTCTCAGCACCTTTGGGTGGGCCTCAATTCGAGCATCGCCATCCTCGTACACACGTGGGCCCAATACTGTGCATATAGGAAACAATCAGCTGCAAGGCCTGCCTCGCCCATACTTCCTGTAAACGCCTCATAACGTTATAATTTCCAATCCCCGCTGTGTTTTTTCAGCGCCGGCATCAGCACGTGGTTTTCGCGTACTGAACCGGCACTGAAAGTGTTAATTATTGTCACGGAGCCGGAATGCAATGTTACCAATTAAGAATCAGCAGCACTGGTGTCTATCTCTGGTGCCCCTCCCTGCAGACAATGGCCGGCAATACACTTACCAGTGTTGCCAGACCCACTGCCGCTGCCTGCAGCCCCCTGTCCCCTAGCTCGCCACTGCTCCAAAGCTGCCGGCAGTAGACTTACCAGTGTAGACAGACCCACTTCCGCTGCCTGCAGCCCCCTGTCCCCTAGCTCGCCACTGCTCCAAGCTGCTGGCAATACACTTACCGGTGTAGCCAGACCCACTGCCGCTGCCTGCAGCCCCCTGTCACCTAGCTTGCCACTGCTCCAAAGCTGCAGGCAGTGCACTTACTGGTGTAGCCAGACCCACTGACGCTGCCTGCAGCCCCCTGTCCCCTAGCTCGCCACTGCTCCAAGCTGCCGGCAATACACTTACCAGTGTAGACAGACCCACTGACGCTGCCTGCAGCCCCCTGTCCCCTAGCTCGCCACTGCTCCAAGCTGCTGGCAATACACTTACCAGTGTAGCCAGACCCACTGCCGCTGCCTGCAGCCCCCTGTCCCCTAGCTCGCCACTGCTCCAAAGCTGCCGGCAGTAGACTTACCAGTGTAGACAGACCCACTTCCGCTGCCTGCAGCCCCCTGTCCCCTAGCTCGCCACTGCTCCAAGCTGCCGGCAATACACTTACCAGTGTAGCCAGACCCAGTGCCGCTGCCTGCAGCCCCCTGTCCCCTAGCTCGCCACTGCTCCAAAGCTGCAGGCAGTGCACTTACTGGTGTAGCCAGACCCACTGACGCTGCCTGCAGCCCCCTGTCCCCTAGCTTGCACTGCTCCAAGCTGCCGGCAATACACTTACCAGTGTAGACAGACCCACTGCCGCTGCCTGCAGCCCCCTGTCCCCTAGCTCGCCACTGCTCCAAGCTGCTGGCAATACACTTACCAGTGTAGCCAGACCCACTGCCGCTGCCTGCAGCCCCCTGTCCCCTAGCTCGCCACTGCTCCAAAGCTGCCGGCAGTAGACTTACCAGTGTAGACAGACCCACTTCCGCTGCCTGCAGCCCCCTGTCCCCTAGCTCGCCACTGCTCCAAGCTGCCGGCAATACACTTACCAGTGTAGACAGACCCACTGCCGCTGCCTGCAGCCCCCTTTCCCCTAGCTCGCCACTGCTCCAAGCTGCCGGCAATACACTTACCAGTGTAGACAGACCCACTGCCGCTGCCTGCAGCCCCCTGTCCCCTAGCTCGCCACTGCTCCAAAGCTACCGGCAGTAGACTTACCAGTGTAGACAGACCCACTGCCGCTGCCTGCAGCCCCCTGTCCCCTAGCTCGCCACTGCTCCAAGCTGCCGGCAATACACTTACCAGTGTAGACAGACCCACTGCCGCTGCCTGCAGCCCCCTGTCCCCTAGCTCGCCACTGCTCCAAGCTGCCGGCAATACACTTACCAGTGTAGACAGACCCACTGCCGCTGCCTGCAGCCCCCTGTCCCTTAGCTTGCACTGCTCCAAGCTGCAGGCAATACACTTACCAGTGTAGCCAGACCCACTGCCGCTGTCTGCAGCCCCCTGTCCCCTAGCTCGCCACTGCTCCAAAGCTGCCGGCAATACACTTACCGGTATAGCCAGACCCACTGCCGCTGCCTGCAGCCCCCTGTCCCCTAGCTCGCCACTGCTCAAAGCTGCTGGCAATACACTTACCGGTGTAGCCAGACCCACTGCCGCTGCCTGCAGCCCCCTGTCCCCTAGCTCACCACTGCTCCAAGCTGCCGGCAATACACTTACCGGTGTAGACAGATCCACTGCCGCTGCCTGCAGCCCCCTGTCCCCTAGCTCACCACTGCTCCAAGCTGCCGGCAGTAGACTTACTGGTGTAGTCAGACCCACTGCCGCTGCCTGCAGTCCCCTGTCCCCTAGCTCGCCACTGCTCCAAGCTGCTGGCAATACACTTACCGGTGTAGCCAGACCCAGTGCTGCTGTCTGCAGCCCCCTGTGCCCTAGCTCGCCACTGCTCCAAAGCTGCCGGCAGTAGACTTACCAGTGTAGCCAGACCCACGGCCGCTGCCTGCAGCCCCCTTTCCCCTAGCTCACCACTGCTCCAAGCTGCCGGAAATACACTTACCGGTGTAGCCAGACCCACTGCCGCTGCCTGCAGCCCCCTGTCCCCTAGCTCGCCACTGCTCCAAGCTGCTGGCAGTACACTTACCGGTGTAGCCAGACCCACTGCCGCTGCCTGCAGCCCCCTTTCCCCTAGCTCGCCACTGCTCCAAGCTGCTGGCAATACACTTACCGGTGTAGCCAGACCCACTGCCGCTGCCTGCAGCCCCCTTTCCCCTAGCTCGCCACTGCTCCAAGCTGCTGGCAATACACTTACCGGTGTAGCCAGATCCACTGCCGCTGCCTGCAGCCCCCTGTCCCCTAGCTCGCCACTGCTCCAAGCTGCTGGCAGTACACTTACCGGTGTAGCCAGACCCACTGCCGCTGCCTGCAGCCCCCTTTCCCCTAGCTCGCCACTGCTCCAAGCTGCTGGCAATACACTTACCGGTGTAGTCAGACCCACTGCCGCTGCCTGCAGCCCCCTTTCCCCTAGCTCCCCACTGCTCCAAAGCTGCTGGCAATACACTTACCGGTGTAGCCAGACCCACTGCCGCTGCCTGCAGCCCCCTGTCCCCTAGCTCGCCACTGCTCCAAGCTGCTGGCAGTACACTTAGCGGTGTAGCCAGACCCACTGCCGCTGCCTGCAGCCCCCTTTCCCCTAGCTCGCCACTGCTCCAAGCTGCTGGCAATACACTTACCGGTGTTGCCAGACCCACTGCCGCTCCCTGCAGCCCCCTTTCCCCTAGCTCGCCACTGCTCCCAAGCTGCCGGCAATACACTTACCGGTGTTGCCAGACCCACTGCCGCTGCCTGCAGCCCCCTTTCCCCTAGCTCGCCACTGCTCCAAAGCTGCAGGCAATACACTTACCGGTGTTGCCAGACCCACTGCCGCTGCCTGCAGCCCCTGTCCCTTAGCTCGCCACTGCTCCAAGCTGCCGGCAATACACTTACCGGTGTAGCCAGACCCACTGCCGCTGCCTGCAGCCCCCTGTCCCCTAGCTCGCCACTGCTCCAAGCTGCTGGCAATACACTTACCGGTGTTGCCAGACCCACTGCCTGCAGCCCCCTGTCCCCTAGCTCGCCACTGCTCCAAAGCTGCCGGCAGTACACTTACCGGTGATGCCAGACCCACTGCCGCTGCCTCCAGCTCCCTGTCCCCTAGCTCGCCACTGCTCCAAGCTGCCGGCAATACACTTACCGGTGTAGCCAGACCCACTGCCGCTGCCTGCAGCCCCCTGTCCCCTAGCTCGCCACTGCTCCAAGCTGCCGGCAATACACTTGCCGGTGTAGCCAGACCGACTGCCGCTGCCGTCAGCCCCCTGTCCCCTAGCTCGCCACTGCTCCAAGCTGCCGGCAATACACTTACCGGTGTAGCCAGACCCACTGCCGCTGCCTGCTGCCCCCTGTCCCCTAGCTCGCCACTGCTCCAAGCTGCCGGCAATACACTTACCGGTGTAGCCAGACCGACTGCCGCTGCCTGCAGCCCCCTGTCCCCTAGCTCGCCACTGCTCCAAGCTGCCGGCAATACACTTACCGGTGTAGCCAGACCCACTGCCGCTGCCTGCAGCCCCCTGTCCCCTAGCTCGCCACTGCTCCAAGCTGCCGGCAATACACTTACCGGTGTAGCCAGACCCACTGCCGCTGCCTGCAGCCCCCTGTCCCCTAGCTCGCCACTGCTCCAAGCTGCCGGCAATACACTTACCGGTGTAGCCAGACCCACTGCCGCTGCCTGCAGCCCCCTGTCCCCTAGCTCGCCACTGCTCCAAGCTGCCGGCAATACACTTACCGGTGTAGCCAGACCCACTGCCGCTGCCTGGAGCCCCCTGTCCCCTAGCTCGCCACTGCTCCAAGCTGCTGGCAATACACTTAACGGTGTAGCCAGACCCACTGCCACTGCCTGCAGCCCCCTGTCCCCTAGCTCGCCACTTCTCCAAGCTGCCGGCAATACACTTACCGGTATAGGCAGACCCACTGCCGCTGCCTGCAGCCCCCTGTCCCCTAGCTCGCCACTGCTCCAAGCTGCCGGAAATACACTTACCGGTGTAGCCAGACCCACTGACGCTGCCTGCAGCCCCCTGTCCCCTAGCTCGCCACTGCTCCAAGCTGCTGGCAATACACTTACCGGTGTAGCCAGACCCACGGACGCTGCCTGCAGCCCCCTTTCCCCTAGCTCTCCACTGCTCCAAGCTGCTGGCAATACACTTACCGGTGTAGCCAGACCCACTGACGCTGTCTGCAGCCCCCTGTCCCCTAGCTCGCCACTGCTCCAAGCTGCCGGCAATACACTTACCGGTGTAGCCAGACCCACTGACGCTGCTTGCAGCCCCCTGTCCCCTAGCTCGCCACTGCTCCAAGCTGCCGGCAATACACTTACCGGTGTAGCCAGACCCACTGACGCTGCCTGCAGCCCCCTGTCCCCTAGCTCGCCACTGCTACAAGCTGCCGGCAATACACTTACCGGTGTAGCCAGACACACTGACGCTGTCTGCAGCCCCCTGTCCCCTAGCTCGCCACTGCTCCAAGCTGCTGGCAATACACTTACCGGTGTAGCCAGACCCACTGCCGCTGCCTGAAGCCCCCTGTCCCCTAGCTCGCCACTGCTCCAAGCTGCCGGCAATACACTTACCGGTGTAGCCAGACCCACTGACGCTGCCTGCAGCCCCCTGTCCCCTAGCTCGCCACTGCTCCAAGCTGCCGGCAATACACTTAACGGTGTAGCCAGACTCACTGACGCTGCCTGCAGCCCACTGTCCCCTAGCTCGCCACTGCTCCAAGCTGCTGGCAATACACTTACCGGTGTAGCCAAACCCACTGCTGCTGCCTGCAGCCCCCTGTCCCCTAGCTCGCCACTGCTCCAAGCTGCCGGCAATACACTTACCGGTGTAGCCAGACCCACTGCCGCTGCCTGCAGCCCTTGTCCCCTAGCTCACCACTGCTCCAAGCTGCCGGCAATACACTTACCGGTGTAGTCAGACCCAGTGCCGCTGTCTGTAGCCCCCTGTCCCCTAGCTTGCACTGCTCCAAGCTGCTGGCAGTACACTTACCGGTGTAGCCAGACCCACTGCCGCTGCCTGCAGCCACCTGTCCCCTAGCTTGCCACTGCTCCAAGCTGCCGGCAATACACTTACCGGTGTAGCCAGACCCAGTGCTGCTGTCTGCAGCCCCCTGTGCCCTAGCTTGCACTGCTCCAAGCTGCTGGCAGTACACTTACCGGTGTAGCCAGACCCACTGCCGCTGCCTGCAGCCACCTGTCGCCTAGCTCGCCACTGCTCCAAGCTGCCGGCAATACACTTACCGGTGTAGCCAGACCCAGTGCTGCTGTCTGCAGCCCCCTGTGCCCTAGCTTGCACTGCTCCAAGCTGCTGGCAGTACACTTACCGGTGTAGCCAGACCCACTGCCGCTGCCTGCAGCCCCCTGTCCCCTAGCTCGCCACTGCTCCAAGCTGCCGGCAATACACTTACCGGTGTAGCCAGACCCAGTGCTGCTGTCTGCACCCCCCTGTCCCCTAGCTCGCCACTGCTCCAAGCTGCTGGCAATACACTTACCAGTGTAGCCAGACCGACTGCCGCTGCCTGCAGCCCCCTTTCCCCTAGCTCGCCACTGCTCCAAGCTGCTGGCAATACACTTACCAGTGTAGCCAGACCCACTGCCGCTGCCTGCAGCCCCCTATCCCCTAGCTCGCCACTGCTCCAAGCTGCTGGCAATACACTTACCAGTGTAGCCAGACCCAGTGCCGCTGTCTGCAGCCCCCTGTCCCCTAGCTCGGCACTGCTCCAAAGCTGCCGGCAGTACACTTACCAGTGTAGCCAGACCCAGTGCCGCTGTCTGCAGCCCCCTTTCCCCTAGCTCGCCACTGCTCCAAGCTGCTGGCAATACACTTACCATTGTAGCCAGACCCAGTGCCGCTGCCTGCAGCCCCCTGTCCCCTAGCTCGCCACTGCTCCAAGCTGCCGGCAATACACATACCGGTGTAGCCAGACCCACTGACGCTGCCTGCAGCCCCCTGTCCCCTAGCTCGCCACTGCTACAAGCTGCCGGCAATACACTTACCGGTGTAGCCAGACCCACTGACGCTGTCTGCAGCCCCCTGTCCCCTAGCTCGCCACTGCTCCAAGCTGCTGGCAATACACTTACCGGTGTAGCCAGACCCACTGCCGCTGCCTGAAGCCCCCTGTCCCCTAGCTCGCCACTGCTCCAAGCTGCCGGCAATACACTTACCGGTGTAGCCAGACCCACTGACGCTGCCTGCAGCCCCCTGTCCCCTAGCTCCCCACTGCTCCAAGCTGCCGGCAATACACTTAACGGTGTAGCCAGACTCACTGACGCTGCCTGCAGCCCACTGTCCCCTAGCTCGCCACTGCTCCAAGCTGCTGGCAATACACTTACCGGTGTAGCCAGATCCACTGCTGCTGCCTGCAGCCCCCTGTCCCCTAGCTCGCCACTGCTCCAAGCTGCCGGCAATACACTTACCGGTGTAGCCAGACCCACTGCCGCTGCCTGCAGCCCTTGTCCCCTAGCTCACCACTGCTCCAAGCTGCCGGCAATACACTTACCGGTGTAGTCAGACCCAGTGCCGCTGTCTGTAGCCCCCTGTCCCCTAGCTTGCACTGCTCCAAGCTGCTGGCAGTACACTTACCGGTGTAGCCAGACCCACTGCCGCTGCCTGCAGCCACCTGTCCCCTAGCTCGCCACTGCTCCAAGCTGCCGGCAATACACTTACCGGTGTAGCCAGACCCAGTGCTGCTGTCTGCAGCCCCCTGTGCCCTAGCTTGCACTGCTCCAAGCTGCTGGCAGTACACTTACCGGTGTAGCCAGACCCACTGCCGCTGCCTGCAGCCACCTGTCGCCTAGCTCGCCACTGCTCCAAGCTGCCGGCAATACACTTACCGGTGTAGCCAGACCCAGTGCTGCTGTCTGCAGCCCCCTGTGCCCTAGCTTGCACTGCTCCAAGCTGCTGGCAGTACACTTACCGGTGTAGCCAGACCCACTGCCGCTGCCTGCAGCCCCCTGTCCCCTAGCTCGCCACTGCTCCAAGCTGCCGGCAATACACTTACCGGTGTAGCCAGACCCAGTGCTGCTGTCTGCAGCCCCCTGTCCCCTAGCTCGCCACTGCTCCAAGCTGCTGGCAATACACTTACCAGTGTAGCCAGACCGACTGACGCTGCCTGCAGCCCCCTTTCCCCTAGCTCGCCACTGCTCCAAGCTGCTGGCAATACACTTACCAGTGTAGCCAGACCCACTGCCGCTGCCTGCAGCCCCCTATCCCCTAGCTCGCCACTGCTCCAAGCTGCTGGCAATACACTTACCAGTGTAGCCAGACCCAGTTCCGCTGTCTGTAGCCCCCTGTCCCCTAGCTCGGCACTGCTCCAAAGCTGCCGGCAGTACACTTACCAGTGTAGCCAGACCCAGTGCCGCTGTCTGCAGCCCCCTTTCCCCTAGCTCGCCACTGCTCCAAGCTGCTGGCAATACACTTACCATTGTAGCCAGACCCAGTGCCGCTGCCTGCAGCCCCCTGTCCCCTAGCTCGCCACTGCTCCAAGCTGCCGGCAATACACTTACCGGTGTAGCCAGACCCAGTGCTGCTGTCTGCAGCCCCCTGTGCCCTAGCTCACCACTGCTCCAAGCTGCTGGCAATACACTTACCAGTGTAGCCAGACCCACTGCCGCTGCCTGCAGCCCCCTGTCCCTTAGCTTGCACTGCTCCAAGCTGCTGGCAATACACTTACCGGTGTAGCCAGACCCAGTGCTGCTGTCTGCAGCCCCCTGTCCCCTAGCTCGCCACTGCTCCAAGCTGCTGGCAATGCACTTACCAGTGTAGCCAGACCCACTGCCGCTGCCTGCAGCCCCCTGTCCCCTAGCTCGCCACTGCTCCAAAGCTGCTGGAAGTGCACTTACCGGTGTAGCCAGACCCACTGTTGCTGTCTGCAGCCCCCTGTCCCCTAGCTCGCCACTGCTCCAAGCTGCCGGCAATACACTTACCAGTGTAGCCAGACCCAGTGACGCTGTCTGCAGCCCCCTGTCCCCTAGATCGCCACTGCTCCAAGCAGCTGGCAATACACTTACCAGTGTAGTCAGACCCACTGCCGCTGACTGCAGCCCCCTTTCCCCTAGCTCGCCACTGCTCCAAGCTGCCGGCAATACACTTACCGGTGTAGCCAGACCCAGTGCTGCTCTCTGCAGCCCCCTGTCCCCTAGCTTGCACTTCGCCAAGCTGCTGGCAGTACACTTACCGGTGTAGCCAGACCCACTGCCTCTGCCTGCAGCCCCCTGTCCCCTAGCTCGCCACTGCTCCAAGCTGCCGGCAATACACTTACCAGTGTAGCCAGACCCAGTGCTGCTGTCTGCAGCCCCCTGTCCCCTAGCTCGCCACTGCTCCAAGCTGCTGGCAATACACTTACCAGTGTAGCCAGACCCACTGCCGCTGCCTGCAACCCCCTGTCCCTTAGCTTGCACTGCTCCAAGCTGCTGGCAATACACTTACCGGTGTAGCCAGACCCAGTGCTGCTGTCTGCAGCCCCCTGTCCCCTAGCTCACCACTGCTCCAAGCTGCTGGCAATGCACTTACCAGTGTAGCCAGACCCACTGCCGCTGCCTGCAGCCCCCTGTCCCCTAGCTCGCCACTGCTCCAAAGCTGCTGGCAGTAGACTTACCAGTGTAGCCAGACCCATTGCTGCTGCCTGCAGCCCCCTGTCCCCTAGCTCGCCACTGCTCCAAGCTGCTGGCAATACACTTACCAGTTTAGCCAGACCCACTGCCGCTGCCTGCAGCCCCCTGTCCCTTAGCTCGCCACTGCTCCAAGCTGCTGACAATACACTTACCGGTGTAGCCAGACCCAGTGCTGCTGCCTGCAGCCCCCTGTCCCCTAGCTCGCCACTGCTCCAAGCTGCTGGCAATACACTTACCGGTGTAGCCAGACCCACTGCCGCTGTCTGCAGCCCCCTTTCCCCTAGCTCGCCACTGCTCCAAGCTGCTTCCAATACACTTACCAGTGTAGCCAGACCCACTGCTGCTGTCTGCAGCCCCCTGTCCCCTAGCTCGCCACTGCTCCAAAGCTGCTGGAAGTACACTTACTGGTGTAGCCAGACCCAGTGCCCCTGTCTGCACCCACCTTTCCCCTAGCTCGCCACTGCTCCAAGCTGCTGGAAGTGCACTTACCGATGTAGCCAGACCCAGTGCCCCTGTCTGCAGCCCCCTTTCCCCTAGCTCACCACTGCTCCAAAGCTGCTAGCAGTACACTTACTGGTGTAGCCAGACCCACTGCCGCTGTCTGCAGCCCCCTTTCCCCTACCTTGCCACTGCTCCAAAGCTGCTGGCAGTCCACTTACCAGTGTTGCCAGACCCACTGCCGCTGCCTGCAACCCCCTTTCCCCTAGCTCGCCACTGCTCCAAGCTGCTTCCAATACACTTACCAGTGTAGCCAGACCCACTGCCGCTGTCTGCAGCCCCCTTTCCCCTAGCTCGCCACTGCTCCAAGCTGCTTCCAATACACTTACCAGTATAGCCATACCCACTGCCGCTGTCTGCAGCCCCCTTTCCCCTAGCTCGCAACTGCTCCAAGCTGCAGGCAATACACTTACCGGTGTAGCCAGACCCACTGTCGCTGTCTGCAACCCCCTGTCCCCTAGCTCACCACTGCTCCAAACCTGCTGGAAGTACACTTACCGGTGCAGCCAGACCCAGTGCCCCTGTCTGCAGCCCCCTTTCCCCTAGCTCGCTACTGCTCCAAAGCTGCTGGCAGTACACTTACCGGTGTAGCCAGACCCAGTGACGCTGTCTGCAGCCCCCTGTCCCCTAGCTCGCCACTGCTCCAAGCGGCTTCCAATACACTTACCAGTGTAGCCAGAACCACTGCCGCTGTCTGCAGCCTCCTTTCCCCTAGCTCGCCACTGCTCCAAGCTGCTTCCAATACACTTACCAGTGTAGCCAGACCCACTGCCGCTGCCTGCAGCCCCCTGTCCCCTAGCTCGCAACTGCTCCAAGCTGCTGGAAGTGCACTTACCAGTGTAGCCAGACCCACTGCTGCTGCCGGCAGCCCCCTGTCCCCTAGCTCGCAACTGCTCCAAGCTGCTGGAAGTGCACTTACCAGTGTAGCCAGACCAACTGCCGCTGTCTGCAGCCCCCTTTCCCCTAGCTTGCCACTGCTCCAAGCTGCTGGCAATACACTTACCAGTGTAGCCAGACCCACTGCCGCTGCCTGCAGCACCGTTTCCCCTAGCTCGCCACTGCTCCAAGCTGCTTCCAATACACTTACCAGTGTAGCCAGACCCACGGCCGCTGCCTGCAGCCCCCTGTCCCCTAGCTCGCCACTGCTCCAAGCTGCTTCCAATACACTTACCAGTGTAGCCAGACCCACTGCCGCTGTCTGCAGCCCCCTTTCCTCTAGCTCGCAACTGCTCGAAGCTGCAGGCAATACATTTACCGGTGTAGCCAGACCCACTGCCGCTGCCTGCAGCCCCCTTTCCCCTAGCTCGCCACTGCTCCAAGCTGCTGGCAATACACTTACCAGTGTAGCCAGACCCACTGCCGCTGCCTGCAGCTCCCTGTCCCCTAGCTCGCCACTGCTCCAAGCTGCTGGCAATACACTTACCGGTGTAGCCAGACCCACTGCCGCTGCCTGCAGCCCCCTTTCCCCTAGCTCACCACTGCTCCAAAGCTGCTGGCAGTACACTTACCGGTGTAGCCAGACCCACTGACGCTGTCTGCAGCCCCCTGTCCCCTAGCTCACCACTGCTCCAAAGCTGCTGGCAGTACACTTACCGGTGTAGCCATACCCACTGCCGCTGCCTGCAGCCCCCTTTCCCCTAGCTCGCCACTGCTCCAAGCTGCTTCCAATACACTTACCAGTGTAGCCAGACCCACTGCCGCTGTCTGCAGCCCACTGTCCCCTAGCTCGCCACTGCTCCAAAGCTGCTGGCAGTGCACTTACCAGTGTTGTCAGACCCACTGCTGCTGTCTGCAGCCCCCTTTCCCCTAGCTCGCAACTGCTCCGAGCTGCAGGCAATACACTTACCAGTGTAGCCAGACCCACTGCCGCTGTCTGCAGCCCCCTGTCCCCTAGCTCGCCACTGCTCCAAAGCTGCTGGCAGTACACTTACCGGTGTAGCCAGACCCACTGACGCTGTCTGCAGCCCCCTGTCCCCTAGCTCGCCACTGCTCCAAAGCTGCTGGCAGTGCACTTACCAGGGTTGTCAGACCCACTGCCGCTGTCTGCAGCCCCATTTCCCCTAGCTCGCCACTGCTCCAAAGCTGCTGGCAGTGCACTTACCAGTGTTGTCAGACCCAGTGCTGCTGTCTGCAGCCCCCTGTGCCCTAGCTCGCAACTGCTCCGAGCTGCAGGCAATACACTTACCAGTGTAGCCAGACCCACTGCCGCTGTCTGCAGCCCCCTTTCCCCTAGCTTGCCACTGCTCCAAAGCTGCTGGAAGTACACTTACCGGTGTAGCCAGACCCACTGCCGCTGCCTGCAGCCCCCTTTCCCCTAGCTCGCAACTGCTCCAAAGCTGCTGGAAGTACACTTACCGGTGTAGCCAGACCCAGTGCCCCTGTCTGCAGCCCCCTTTCCCCTAGCTCACCACTGCTCCAAAGCTGCTGGCAATACACTTACAGGTGTAGCCAGACCCAGTGCTGCTGCCAGCAGCCCCCTGTCCCCTAGCTCCCCACTGCTCCAAGCTGCTGGCAATACACTTACCAATGTTGCCAGAACCCCTGCCGCAGCCTGCAGCCTCCTGTCCCCTAGCTCGCCACTGCTCCAAGCTGCTGGCAATACGCTTACCGGTGTAGCCAGACCCTGTGCCACTGCCTGCAGCCCCCTGTCCCCTAGCTCGCCACTGCTCCAAAGCTGCTGGCAGTCCACTTACCGGTGTAGCCAGACCCACTGCCGCTTCCTGCAGCCCCCTGTCCCCTAGCTCGCCACTGCTCCAAGGTGCTGGCAATACACTTACCGGTGTAGCCAGACCCAGTGCTGCTGTCTGCAGCACCCTGTCCTCTAGCTCGCCACTTCTCCAAAGCTGCTGGCAATACACTTACTAGTGTAGCCCGACCCACTGCCGCTGCCTGCAGCCCCCTGTCCCCTAGCTTGCCACTGCTCCCAACTGCTGGCAATACACTTACCAGTGTAGTCAGACCCACTGCCGCTGCCTGCAGCCCCCTTTCCCCTAGCTTGCCACTGCTCCAAAGCTGCTGGCAGTCCACTTACCAGTGTTGCCAGACCCACTTCCGCTGCCTGCAACCCCCTTTCCCCTAGCTCTCCACTGCTCCAAGCTGTTGGCAATACACTTACCGGTGTAGCCAGACCCACTGCCGCTGTCTGCAGCCCCCTTTCCCCTAGCTCGCCACTGCTCCAAGCTGCTGGCAATACACTTACCGGTGTAGCCAGACCAACTGCCGCTGTCTGCAGCCCCCTGTCCCAAAGCTCGCCACTGCTCCAAGCAGCTGGCTATACACTTACCGGTGTAGCCAGACCCACTGCCGCTGCATGCAGCCCCCTGTCCCCTAGCTCGCCACTGCTCCAAGCTGCTGGCAATACACTTACCAGTGTAGCCAGACCCACTGCCGCTGCCTGCAGCTCCCTGTCCCCTAGCTCGCCACGGCTCCAAGCTGCTGGCAATACACTTACCAGTGTAGCCAGACCCACTGCCGCTGCCTTCAGCCCCCTGTCCCCTAGCTCGCCACTGCTCTAAAGCTGCTGGCAGTACACTTAAAGGTGTAGCCAGACCCACTGCCGCTGCCTGCAGTCCCCTGTCCCCTAGCTTGCCACTGCTCCATGCTGCTGGAAGTGCACTTACTGGTGTAGCCAGACCCAGTGACGCTGTCTGCAGCCCCCTGTCCCCTAGCTCGCCACTGCTCCAAGCAGCTGGCTATACACTTACCAGTGTAGTCAGACCCACTGCCGCTGTCTGCAGCCCCCGTTCCCCTAACTTGCCACTGCTCCAAATCTGCTGGCAGTCCACTTACCAGTGTTGCCAGACCCACTGCCGCTGCCTGCAGCCCCCTTTCCCCTAGCTCGCCACTGCTCCAAGCTGCTGGCAATACACTTACCGGTGTAGCCAGACCCACTGCCGCTGCCTGCAGCCCCCTTTCCCCTAGTCCGCCACTGCTCCAAAGCTGCTGGCAGTAGACTTACCAGTGTTGCCAGACGCACTGCCGCTGCCTGCAGCCCCCTTTCCCCTAGCTCGCCACTGCTCCAAGCTGCTGGCAGTACACTTACCAGTGTAGCCAGACCCTGTGCCGCTGTCTGAAGCCCCCTGTCCTCTAGCTCACCACTGCTCCAAAGCTGCTGGCAATACACTTACCAGTGTAGCCAGACCCACTGCCGCTGCCTGCAGGCCCCTTTCCCCTAGCTCGCCACTGCTCCAAGGTGCTGGCAATACACTTACCAGTGTAGCCAGACCCACGGCCGCTGCCTGCAGCCCCCTGTCCCCTAGCTCGCCACTGCTCCAAGCTGCTGGCTATACACTTACCAGTGTAGCTAGACCCACTGCCGCTGCCTGCAGCCCCCTTTCCCCTAGCTCGCCACTGCTCCAAGGTGCTGGCAATACACTTACCAGTGTTGCCAGACCCACTGCCGCTGCCTGCAGCCCCCTGTCCCCTAGCTCGCCACTGCTCCAAGCTGCTGGCAATACACTTACCAGTGTTGCCAGACCCACTGCCGCTGTCTGCTGCCGCCTTTCCCCTAGCTCACCACTGCTCCAAAGCTGCTGGAAGTGCACTTACCAGTGTTGCCAGACCCACTGCCGCTGTCTGCTGCCGCCTTTCCCCTAGCTCACCACTGCTCCAAAGCTGCTGGCAATACACTTACCAGTGTAGCCAGACCCACGGCCGCTGCCTGCAGCCCCCTGTCCCCTAGCTCGCCACTGCTCCAAGCTGCTGGCAATACACTTACCGGTGTTGCCAGACCCACTGCCGCTGTCTGCAGCCCCCTGTCCCCTAGCTCGCCACTGCTCCAAGCTGCTGGTAATACACTTACCGGTGTAGCCAGACCAACTGCCGCTGTCTGCAGCCCCCTGTCCCAAAGCTCGCCACTGCTCCAAGCAGCTGGCTATACACTTACCGGTGTAGCCAGACCCACTGCCGCTGTCTGCAGCCCCCTGTCCCAAAGCTCGCCACTGCTCCAAGCAGCTGGCTATACACTTACCGGTGTAGCCAGACCCACTGCCGCTGCCTGCAGCCCCCTTTCCCCTAGTCCGCCACTGCTCCAAAGCTGCTGGCAGTAGACTTACCAGTGTTGCCAGACGCACTGCCGCTGCCTGCAGCCCCCTTTCCCCTAGCTCGCCACTGCTCCAAGCTGCTGGCAGTACACTTACCAGTGTAGCCAGACCCTGTGCCGCTGTCTGAAGCCCCCTGTCCTCTAGCTCACCACTGCTCCAAAGCTGCTGGCAATACACTTACCAGTGTAGCCAGACCCACTGCCGCTGCCTGCAGCCCCCTTTCCTCTAGCTCACCACTGCTCCAAAGCTGCTGGCAATACACTTACCAGTGTAGCCAGACCCACGGCCGCTGCCTGCAGCCCCCTGTCCCCTAGCTCGCCACTGCTCCAAGCTGCTGGCTATACACTTACCAGTGTAGCTAGACCCACTGCCGCTGCCTGCAGCCCCCTTTCCCCTAGCTCGCCACTGCTCCAAGGTGCTGGCAATACACTTACCAGTGTTGCCAGACCCACTGCCGCTGCCTGCAGCCCCCTGTCCCCTAGCTCGCCACTGCTCCAAGCTGCTGGCAATACACTTACCAGTGTTGCCAGACCCACTGCGCTGTCTGCTGCCGCCTTTCCCCTAGCTCACCACTGCTCCAAAGCTGCTGGCAATACACTTACCAGTGTAGCCAGACCCACGGCCGCTGCCTGCAGCCCCCTGTCCCCTAGCTCGCCACTGCTCAAAGCTGCTGGCAATACACTTACCGGTGTTGCCAGACCCACTGCCGCTGTCTGCAGCCCCCTGTCCCCTAGCTCGCCACTGCTCCAAGCTGCTGGTAATACACTTACCGGTGTAGCCAGACCAACTGCCGCTGTCTGCAGCCCCCTGTCCCAAAGCTCGCCACTGCTCCAAGCAGCTGGCTATACACTTACCGGTGTAGCCAGACCCACTGCCGCTGCCTGCAGCCCCCTGTCCCCTAGATCGCCACTGCTCCAAGGTGCAGGCAATACACTTACCAGTGTAGCCAGACCCACTGCATCTGCCTGCAGCCCCCTGTCCCCTAGCTCGCCACTGCTCCAAGCTGCTGGCAATACACTTACCAGTGTTGCCAGACCCACTGCCGCTGCCTGCATCCCCCTGATCCCTAGCTCGCTACTGCTCCAAAGCTGCTGGAAGTGCACTTACCAGTGTAGCCAGACCCACTGCCGCTGTCTGCAGCCCCCTTTCCCCTAGCTCGCCACTGCTCCAAGCTGCTTCCAATACACTTACCAGTGTAGCCAGACCCACTGCCGCTGTCTGCAGCCCCCTTTCCCCTAGCTCGCAACTGCTCCAAGCTGCAGGCAATACACTTACCTGTGTAGCCAGACCGACTGCCGCTGCCTGCAGCCCCCTTTCCCCTAGCTCGCCACTGCTCCAAGCTGCTGGCAATACACTTACCAGTGTAGCCAGACCCACTGCCGCTGCCTGCAGCCCCCTGTCCCCTAGCTCGCCACTGCTCCAAAGCTGCTGGAAGTACACTTACCGGTGTTGCCAGACCCAGTGCCCCTGTCTGCAGCCCCCTTTCCCCTAGGTCGCCACAGCTCCAAGCTGCTGGAAGTGCACTTACCGATGTATCCAGACCCACTCTAACTTTTGCATATCTGCCAAAGCTCCATCCCTCACAATCAGAACCACAGTGGATATCACTGTGACGGTCCCAGCTGTAATTTCCGACACTAGTACCTGTGCATGTCTGCCAGAGCTCCATCCCTCATAATCAGAACCACAGTGATTATCACTGTGACGGACCCAGCTGTCAGAGCTTACACTCGTACCTGTGCATGTCTGCCAGAGCTCCATCCCTCATAATCAGAACCACAGTGATTATCACTGTGACGGTCCCAGCTGTGAGAACTGACACTCTTATCTGTGCATGTCTGCCAGAGCTCCATCCCTCACATACAGAACCACAGTGGATATCACTGTGACGGTCCCAGCTGTCAGAGCTTACACTCGTACCTGTGCATGTCTGCCAGTGCTCCATCCCTCACAATCAGAACCACAGTGGACATCACCTTGATGTACCCAGCTGTCAGAGCTGACAACCATACCTGTGCATGTCTGCCAGTGCTCCATCCATCACAATCAGAAACACAGTGGATATCACTGTGACGGCAACAGCTGTCAGAGCCGTCACTCGTACCTGTACATGTTTGCCAGAGCTCCATCCCTCACAATCAGAACCACAGTGGATATCACTGTGACGGCCCCAGCTGTCAGAGCCATCACTTATACCTGTGCATGTCTGCCAGTGCTCCATCTCTCACAATCAGAACCACAGTGGACATCATTGTGATGGTTGCAGCTGTCATATCTGACACCCATACCTTTGCATGTCTGCCAGTGCTCCATCCCTCACAATCAGAACCACATTAGACATCACTGTGACGGCCCCAGCTGTCAGAGCCGACACTCGTACCTGTGCACGCCTGCCAGAGCTCAATCCCTCACAATCAGAACCACAGTGGATATCACTTTGACGGTCCCAGCTGTCAGAGCCGACACTCGTACCTGTGCACGCCTGCCAGTGCTCCATCCCTCACAATCAGGACCACAGTGGATATCCCTGTGATGTCCCCAGTTGTGAGAACTGACACTCGTACCTGTGCAACTCTGCCAGTGCTCCATCCCTCACAATCAGAGCCACAGTGGACAACTCCTTGACGGTCCCAGCTGTCATAGCTGACACTCTTACTTTTGCATGTCTGCCAAAGCTCCATCCCTCACAATCAGAACCACAGTGGTTATCACTGTGATGGTCCCAGCTGTGACAACTGACACTCGTACCTGTGCACGTCTGCCTGAGCTCCATCCCTCACAATCAGAACCACAGTGGATATCACTGTGACGGTCCCAGCTGTCATGGCCGACACTAGTACCTGTGCATGTCTGCCAGAGCTCCATCCCTCATAATCAGAACCACAGTGGATATCACTGTGGCGGTCCCAGCTGTGAGAACTGACACTCGTATCTGTGCATGTCTGCCAGAGCTCCATCCCTCACATACAGAACCACAGTGGATATCACTGTGACGGTCCCAGCTGTCAGAGCCGACACTTGTACCTGTGCATGTCTGCCAGTGCTCCATCCCTCACAATAAGATCCACAGTGGACATCACCATGACGGTCCCAGCTGTCAGAGCCGACACTCGTACCTGTCCATGTCTGCCAGAGCTCCATCCCTCACAATCAGAACCACAGTGGATATCACCTTGACGGTCCCAGCTGTCAGAGCCGACACTCGTACCTGTGCATGTCTGCCAGAATTCCATCCCTCACAATGAGAACCACAGTGGATATCACCTTGACGGTCCCAGCTCTCAGAGCCGACACTCGTACCTGTCCATGTCTGCCAGTGCTCCATCCCTCACAATCAGAACCACAGTGGACATCACCTTGACGGTCCCAGCTGTCAGAACTGACACTCGTACCTGTGCACGTCTGCCAGTGCGCTATCCCTCGCAATCAGCACCACAGTGGACATCACCTTGATGGTCCCAGCTGTCAGAGCCGACACTCGTACCTGTGCACGCCTGCCAGTGCTCCATCCCTCTCAATCAGAACTACAGTGGATTTCACTGTGACGGTCCCAGCTGTCAGAGCTTACACTCGTTCCTGTGCATGTCTGCCAGAGCTCCATCCCTCATAATCAGAACCACAGTGATTATCACTGTGACGGTCCCAGCTGTGAGAACTGACACTCGTATCTGTGCATGTCTGCCAGAGCTCCATCCCTCACATACAGAACCACAGTGGATATCACTGTGACGGTCCCAGCTGTCAGAGCTTACACTCGTACCTGTGCATGTCTGCCAGTGCTCCATCCCTCACAATCAGAACCACAGTGGACATCACCTTGATGTACCCAGCTGTCAGAGCTGACAACCATACCTGTGCATGTCTGCCAGTGCTCCATCCATCACAATCAGAAACACAGTGGATATCACTGTGATGGCCCCAGCTGTCAGAGCCGTCACTCGTACCTGTACATGTTTGCCAGAGCTCCATCCCTCACAATCAGAACCACAGTGGATATCACTGTGACGGCCCCAGCTGTCAGAGCTGTCACTTATACCTGTGCATGTCTGCCAGTGCTCCATCTCTCACAATCAGAACCACAGTGGACATCATTGTGATGGTTGCAGCTGTCATATCTGACACCCATACCTTTGCATGTCTGCCAGTGCTCCATCCCTCACAATCAGAACCACATTAGATATCACTGTGACGGCCCCAGCTGTCAGAGCCGACACTCGTACCTGTGCACGCCTGGCAGAGCTCAATCCCTCACAATCAGAACCACAGTGGATATCACCTTGACGGTCCCAGCTGTCGAGGCCGACACTCGTACCTGTGCACGCCTGCCAGTGCTCCATCCCTCACAATCAGGACCACAGTGGATATCCCTGTGATGGCCCCAGCTGTGAGAACTGACACTTGTACCTGTGCACGTCTGCCAGTGCTCCATCCCTCACAATCAGAGCCACAGTGGACAACTCCTTGACGGTCCCAGCTGTCATAGCTGACACTCTTACTTTTGCATGTCTGCCAAAGCTCCATCCCTCACAATCAGAACCACAGTGGTTATCACTGTGATGGTCCCAGCTGTGACAACTGACACTCATACCTGTGCACGTCTGCCTGAGCTCCATCCCTCACAATCAGAACCACAGTGGATATCACTGTGACGTCCCAGCTGTCATGGCCGACACTAGTACCTGTGCATGTCTGCCAGAGCTCCATCCCTCATAATCAGAACCACAGTGGATATCACTGTGGCGGTCCCAGCTGTGAGAACTGACACTCGTATCTGTGCATGTCTGCCAGAGCTCCATCCCTCACATACAGAACCACATTGGACATCACCATGACGGCCCCAGCTGTCAGAGCCGACACTCGTACCTGTGCACTTCTGCCAGAGCTCCATCTCTCACAATCAGAACCACAGTGGATATCACCTTGACGGTCCCAGCTGTCAGAGCCGACACTCGTATCTGTGCATGTCTGCCAGTGCTCCATCCCTCACAATCAGAACCACAGTGGATATCACTGTGACGTTCCAGCTGTCAGAGCCATCATTCATACTTGTGCATGTCTGCCAGTGCTCCATCTCTCACAATCAGACCCACAGTGGACATCATCATGATGGTCCCAGCTGTCAGAGCTGACACCCATAACTGTGCATGTCTGCCAGTGCTCCATCCCTCACAATCAGAACCACAGTGGATATCACTGAAACGGCCCCAGCTGTCAGAGCCGACACTCGTACCTGGGCATGCCAGCCAGAACTCCATCCCTCACAATCAGAACCACAGTGGATATAACCTTGACAGTCCCAGCTGTCAGAGCCGGCACTTGTACCTGTGCATGTCTGCCAGTGCTCCATCCCTCACAATCAGAACCACAGTGAATATCACTGTGACGGTCCCAGCTGTCAGAACTGACACTCGTACCTGTGCACGTCTGCCAGTGCGCTATCCCTCGCAATCAGCACCACAGTGGACATCACCTTGATGGTCCCAGCTGTCAGAGCCGACACTGGTACCTGTGCACGCCTGCCAGTGCTCCATCCCTCTCAATCAGAACTACAGTGGATTTCACTGTGACGGTCCCAGCTGTCAGAGCTTACACTCGTTCCTGTGCATGTCTGCCAGAGCTCCATCCCTCATAATGAGAATCACAGTGATTATCACTGTGACGGTCCCAGCTGTGAGAACTGACACTCGTATCTGTGCATGTCTGCCAGAGCTCCATCCCTCACATACAGAACCACAGTGGATATCACTGTGACGGTCCCAGCTGTCAGAGCTTACACTCGTACCTGTGCATGTCTGCCAGTGCTCCATCCCTCACAATCAGAACCACAGTGGACATCACCTTGATGTACCCAGCTGTCAGAGCTGACAACCATACCTGTGCATGTCTGCCAGTGCTCCATCCATCACAATCAGAAACACAGTGGATATCACTGTGATGGCCCCAGCTGTCAGAGCCGTCACTCGTACCTGTACATGTTTGCCAGAGCTCCATCCCTCACAATCAGAACCACAGTGGATATCACTGTGACGGCCCCAGCTGTCAGAGCTGTCACTTATACCTGTGCATGTCTGCCAGTGCTCCATCTCTCACAATCAGAACCACAGTGGACATCATTGTGATGGTTGCAGCTGTCATATCTGACACCCATACCTTTGCATGTCTGCCAGTGCTCCATCCCTCACAATCAGAACCACATTAGATATCACTGTGACGGCCCCAGCTGTCAGAGCCGACACTCGTACCTGTGCACGCCTGGCAGAGCTCAATCCCTCACAATCAGAACCACAGTGGATATCACCTTGACGGTCCCAGCTGTCGAGGCCGACACTCGTACCTGTGCACGCCTGCCAGTGCTCCATCCCTCACAATCAGGACCACAGTGGATATCCCTGTGATGGCCCCAGCTGTGAGAACTGACACTTGTACCTGTGCACGTCTGCCAGTGCTCCATCCCTCACAATCAGAGCCACAGTGGACAACTCCTTGACGGTCCCAGCTGTCATAGCTGACACTCTTACTTTTGCATGTCTGCCAAAGCTCCATCCCTCACAATCAGAACCACAGTGGTTATCACTGTGATGGTCCCAGCTGTGACAACTGACACTCATACCTGTGCACGTCTGCCTGAGCTCCATCCCTCACAATCAGAACCACAGTGGATATCACTATGACGTCCCAGCTGTCATGGCCGACACTAGTACCTGTGCATGTCTGCCAGAGCTCCATCCCTCATAATCAGAACCACAGTGGATATCACTGTGGCGGTCCCAGCTGTGAGAACTGACACTCGTATCTGTGCATGTCTGCCAGAGCTCCATCCCTCACATACAGAACCACAGTGGATATCACTGTGACGGTCCCAGCTGTCAGAGCCGACACTTGTACCTGTGCATGTCTGCCAGTGCTCCATCCCTCACAATCAGATCCACAGTGGACATCACCATGACGGTCCCAGCTGTCAGAGCCGACACTCGTACCTGTCCATGTCTGCCAGAGCTCCATCCCTCACAATCAGAACCACAGTGGATATCACCTTGACGGTCCCAGCTGTCAGAGCCGACACTCGTACCTGTGCATGTCTGCCAGAATTCCATCCCTCACAATGAGAACCACAGTGGATATCACCTTGATGGTCCCAGCTCTCAGAGCCGACACTCGTACCTGTCCATGTCTGCCAGTGCTCCATCCCTCACAATCAGAACCACAGTGGACATCACCTTGACGGTCCCAGCTGTCAGAACTGACACTCGTACCTGTGCACGTCTGCCAGTGCGCTATCCCTCGCAATCAGCACCACAGTGGACATCACCTTGATGGTCCCAGCTATCAGAGCCGACACTCGTACCTGTGCACGCCTGCCAGTGCTCCATCCCTCTCAATCAGAAGTACAGTGGATTTCACTGTGACGGTCCCAGCTGTCAGAGCTGACACTCCTACCTGTGCATGTCTACCAGAGCTCCATGCCTCTTAATCAGAACCACAGTGGTTATCACCATGACAGCCCCAGCTGTCAGAGCCAACACTCGTACC
The DNA here is from genome assembly GCF_040938575.1 of Ambystoma mexicanum. Classification (NCBI taxonomy): domain Eukaryota; kingdom Metazoa; phylum Chordata; class Amphibia; order Caudata; family Ambystomatidae; genus Ambystoma; species Ambystoma mexicanum. The sequence goes on from NC_090933.1 coordinate 1,399,231,606, forward strand.
TGTGCACGCCTGCCAGTGCTCCATCCCTCTCAATCAGAACCACAGTGGTTATCACCTTGACTGTCCCAGCTGTCAGAGCCGACACCCATACCTGTGCATGTCTGCCAGTGCTCCATCCCTCGCAAGCAGAACCACATTGGACATCACCATGACGGCCCCAGCTGTCAGAGCCGACACTCGTACCTGTGCACTTCTGCCAGAGCTCCATCTCTCACAATCAGAACCACAGTGGATATCACCTTGACGGTCCCAGCTGTCAGAGCCGACACTCGTATCTGTGCATGTCTGCCAGTGCTCCATCCCTCACAATCAGAACCACAGTGGATATCACTGTGACGGCCCCAGCTGTCAGAGCCATCATTCATACTTGTGCATGTCTGCCAGTGCTCCATCTCTCACAATCAGACCCACAGTGGACATCATCATGATGGTCCCAGCTGTCAGAGCTGACACCCATAACTGTGCATGTCTGCCAGTGCTCCATCCCTCACAATCAGAACCACAGTGGATATCACTGAAACGGCCCCAGCTGTCAGAGCCGACACTCGTACCTGGGCATGCCAGCCAGAACTCCATCCCTCACAATCAGAACCACAGTGGATATAACCTTGACAGTCCCAGCTGTCAGAGCCGGCACTTGTACCTGTGCATGTCTGCCAGTGCTCCATCCCTCACAATCAGAACCACAGTGAATATCACTGTGACGGTCCCAGCTGTCAGAACTGACACTCGTACCTGTGCACGTCTGCCAGTGCGCTATCCCTCGCAATCAGCACCACAGTGGACATCACCTTGATGGTCCCAGCTGTCAGAGCCGACACTCGTACCTGTGCACGCCTGCCAGTGCTCCATCCCTCTCAATCAGAACTACAGTGGATTTCACTGTGACGGTCCCAGCTGTCAGAGCTTACACTCGTTCCTGTGCATGTCTGCCAGAGCTCCATCCCTCATAATCAGAACCACAGTGATTATCACTGTGACGGTCCCAGCTGTGAGAACTGACACTCGTATCTGTGCATGTCTGCCAGAGCTCCATCCCTCACATACAGAACCACAGTGGATATCACTGTGACGGTCCCAGCTGTCAGAGCTTACACTCGTACCTGTGCATGTCTGCCAGTGCTCCATCCCTCACAATCAGAACCACAGTGGACATCACCTTGATGTACCCAGCTGTCAGAGCTGACAACCATACCTGTGCATGTCTGCCAGTGCTCCATCCATCACAATCAGAAACACAGTGGATATCACTGTGATGGCCCCAGCTGTCAGAGCCGTCACTCGTACCTGTACATGTTTGCCAGAGCTCCATCCCTCACAATCAGAACCACAGTGGATATCACTGTGACGGCCCCAGCTGTCAGAGCTGTCACTTATACCTGTGCATGTCTGCCAGTGCTCCATCTCTCACAATCAGAACCACAGTGGACATCATTGTGATGGTTGCAGCTGTCATATCTGACACCCATACCTTTGCATGTCTGCCAGTGCTCCATCCCTCACAATCAGAACCACATTAGATATCACTGTGACGGCCCCAGCTGTCAGAGCCGACACTCGTACCTGTGCACGCCTGGCAGAGCTCAATCCCTCACAATCAGAACCACAGTGGATATCACCTTGACGGTCCCAGCTGTCGAGGCCGACACTCGTACCTGTGCACGCCTGCCAGTGCTCCATCCCTCACAATCAGGACCACAGTGGATATCCCTGTGATGGCCCCAGCTGTGAGAACTGACACTTGTACCTGTGCACGTCTGCCAGTGCTCCATCCCTCACAATCAGAGCCACAGTGGACAACTCCTTGACGGTCCCAGCTGTCATAGCTGACACTCTTACTTTTGCATGTCTGCCAAAGCTCCATCCCTCACAATCAGAACCACAGTGGTTATCACTGTGATGGTCCCAGCTGTGACAACTGACACTCATACCTGTGCACGTCTGCCTGAGCTCCATCCCTCACAATCAGAACCACAGTGGATATCACTGTGACGTCCCAGCTGTCATGGCCGACACTAGTACCTGTGCATGTCTGTCAGAGCTCCATCCCTCATAATCAGAACCACAGTGGATATCACTGTGGCGGTCCCAGCTGTGAGAACTGACACTCGTATCTGTGCATGTCTGCCAGAGCTCCATCCCTCACATACAGAACCACAGTGGATATCACTGTGACGGTCCCAGCTGTCAGAGCCGACACTTGTACCTGTGCATGTCTGCCAGTGCTCCATCCCTCACAATCTGATCCACAGTGGACATCACCATGACGGTCCCAGCTGTCAGAGCCGACACTCGTACCTGTCCATGTCTGCCAGAGCTCCATCCCTCACAATCAGAACCACAGTGGATATCACCTTGACGGTCCCAGCTGTCAGAGCCGACACTCGTACCTGTGCATGTCTGCCAGAATTCCATCCCTCACAATGAGAACCACAGTGGATATCACCTTGATGGTCCCAGCTCTCAGAGCCGACACTCGTACCTGTCCATGTCTGCCAGTGCTCCATCCCTCACAATCAGAACCACAGTGGACATCACCTTGACGGTCCCAGCTGTCAGAACTGACACTCGTACCTGTGCACGTCTGCCAGTGCGCTATCCCTCGCAATCAGCACCACAGTGGACATCACCTTGATGGTCCCAGCTATCAGAGCCGACACTCGTACCTGTGCACGCCTGCCAGTGCTCCATCCCTCTCAATCAGAAGTACAGTGGATTTCACTGTGACTGTCCCAGCTGTCAGAGCTGACACTCCTACCTGTGCATGTCTGCCAGAGCTCCATGCCTCTTAATCAGAACCACAGTGGTTATCACCATGACAGCCCCAGCTGTCAGAGCCAACACTCGTACCTGTGCACGCCTGCCAGTGCTCCATCCCTCTCAATCAGAACCACAGTGGTTATCACCTTGACTGTCCCAGCTGTCAGAGCCAACACCCATACCTGTGCATGTCTGCCAGTGCTCCATCCCTCGCAAGCAGAACCACATTGGACATCACCATGACGGCCCCAGCTGTCAGAGCCGACACTCGTACCTGTGCACTTCTGCCAGAGCTCCATCTCTCACAATCAGAACCACAGTGGATATCACCTTGACGGTCCCAGCTGTCAGAGCCGACACTCGTATCTGTGCATGTCTGCCAGTGCTCCATCCCTCACAATCAGAACCACAGTGGATATCACTGTGACGGCCCCAGCTGTCAGAGCCATCATTCATACTTGTGCATGTCTGCCAGTGCTCCATCTCTCACAATCAGACCCACAGTGGACATCATCATGATGGTCCCAGCTGTCAGAGCTGACACCCATAACTGTGCATGTCTGCCAGTGCTCCATCCCTCACAATCAGAACCACAGTGGATATCACTGAAACGGCCCCAGCTGTCAGAGCCGACACTCGTACCTGGGCATGCCAGCCAGAACTCCATCCCTCACAATCAGAACCACAGTGGATATAACCTTGACAGTCCCAGCTGTCAGAGCCGGCACTTGTACCTGTGCATGTCTGCCAGAGCTCCATCCCTCACAATCAGAAGCACAGTGAATATCACTGTGACGGTTCCAGCTGTCATAGCCGACACCCGTACCTGTGCACGTCTGCCAGTGCTCCATCCCTCACAATCAGAACCACAGTGGACATCACCTTGATGGTCCCATCTATCAGATCCTACACTCGTACCTGTGCATGTCTGCCAGTGCTCCATCTCTCACAATCAGAACCACAGTGGACATCTTCGTGATGGGACCAGCTGTCAGAGCCAACACCCAGACCTGTGCATGTCTGCCAGTGCCCCATCCGTCACAATCAGAACCACAGTGGATATCACTGTGACGGCCCCAGCTGTCAGAGCTGACACTCGTACCTGTGCACGCCTGCCAGAGCTCCATCCCTCACAATCAGAACAACAGTGGATATCACCTTGACGGTCCCAGCTGTCATTGCCGACACTCGTACCTGTGCACGTCTGCCAGAGCTCCATCCCTCACAATCAGCACAGTGGATATCACCTTGACAGCCCCAGCTGTCAGAGCTGACACTCGTACCTGTGCATGTCTGCCAGTGCTCCATCCCTCACAATCAGAACCACAGTGGATATCACTGTGGTGGTTCCAGCTTTCAGAGCCGACACACTTACCTGTACACATCTGTCAGAGCTCCATCCCTCACAATCAGAACCACAGTGGATATCACCTTGACGGTCCCAGCTGTGAGAGCCGACACTCATACCTGTGCATGTCTGCCAGTGCTCCATCCCTCTCAATCAGAACCACAGTGGATATCACTGTGATGGTCCCAGCTGTCAGTGCTGACACTCGTACCTTTGCATGTCTGCCAGAGCTCCATGCCTCTCAATCAGAACCACAGTGGTTATCACCATGACGGCCCCAGCTGTCAGAGCCGACACTCTGACCTGTGCACGCCTGCCAGAGCTCCATCCCTCACAATCAGAACAACAGTGGATATCACTGTGATGGTCCCAGCTGTCAGAGCTGACACTCGTACCTGTGCATGTCTGCCAGAGCTCCATGCCTCTCAGTCAGAACCACAGTGGTTATCACCTTGACTGTCCCAGCTGTCAGAGCCGACTCCCATACCTGTGCATGTCTGCCAGTGCTCCATCCCTCGCAAGCAGAACCACAGTGGACATCACCATGACGGCCCCAGCTGTCAGAGCCGACACTCGTACCTGTGGACGTCTGCCAGAGCTCCATTTCTCACAATCAGAACCACAGTGGATATCACCTTGACGGTCCCAGCTGTGAAAGCCGACACTTGTATCTGTGCATGTCTGCCAGAGCTCCATGCCTCTCAATCAGAACCACAGTGGTTATCACCTTGACGGTCCCAGCTGTGAAAGCCGACACTTGTATCTGTGCATGTCTGCCAGAGATCCATCCCTCACAATCAGAACCACAGTGGATATCACTGTGATGGTCCCAGCTGTCAGAGCTGACACTCATACCTGTGCATGTCTGCCAGAGCTCCATGCCTCTCAATCAGAACCACAGTGGTTATCACCATGACGGCCCCAGCTGTCAGAGACGACACCCATACCTGTGCATGTCTGCCAGTGCTCGATCCCTCGCAAGCAGAACCACAGTGGACATCACCATGACGGCCCCAGCTGTCAGAGCCGACACTCGTACCTGTGCACGTCTGCCAGAGCTCCATCCCTCACAATCAGAACCACAGTGGATATCACTGTGATGGCCTCAGCTGTCAGAGCTGTCACTCGTACCTGTGTATGTCTGCCAGAGCTCCATCCCTCACAATCGGAACCACAGTGGATATCACCTTGACGGTCCTAGCTGTCAGAGCCGACACTCGTATCTGTGCATGTCTGCCAGAGTTACATCTCTCATAATCAGAACCACAGTGGATATCACTGTGACCGTCCTAGCTGTCAGAGCTGACACTCGTACATGTCTGCCAGAGCTCCATGCCTCTCAATCAGAACCACAGTGGTCATCACCATGACGGTCCCAGCTGTCAGAGATGACACTCATACCTGTGCATGTCTGCCAGAGCTCCATCTCTCACAATAAGAACCACAGTGGACATCTTCGTGATGGGCCCAGCTGTCAGAACCAACACCCATACCTGTGCATGTCTGCCAGTGCCCCATCCCTCACAATCAGAACCACAGTGGCTATCACTGTGACGGCCCCAGCTGTCAGAGCTGACACTCGTACCTGTGCACGCCTGCCAGAGCTCCATCCCTCACTATCAGAACAACAGTGGATCTCACCTTGACGGTCCCAGCTGTCAGAGCCAACACTCGTACCTGTGCACGCCTGCCAGTGCTCCATCCCTCTCAATCAGAACCACAGTGGTTATCACCTTGACTGTCCCAGCTGTCAGAGCCGACACCCATACCTGTGCATGTCTGCCAGTGCTCCATCCCTCGCAAGCAGAACCACATTGGACATCACCATGACGGCCCCAGCTGTCAGAGCCGACACTCGTACCTGTGCACTTCTGCCAGAGCTCCATCTCTCACAATCAGAACCACAGTGGATATCACCTTGACGGTCCCAGCTGTCAGAGCCGACACTCGTATCTGTGCATGTCTGCCAGTGCTCCATCCCTCACAATCAGAACCACAGTGGATATCACTGTGACGGCCCCAGCTGTCAGAGCCGTCATTCATACTTGTGCATGTCTGCCAGTGCTCCATCTCTCACAATCAGACCCACAGTGGACATCATCATGATGGTCCCAGCTGTCAGAGCTGACACCCATAACTGTGCATGTCTGCCAGTGCTCCATCCCTCACAATCAGAACCACAGTGGATATCACTGAAACGGCCCCAGCTGTCAGAGCCGACACTCGTACCTGGGCATGCCAGCCAGAACTCCATCCCTCACAATCAGAACCACAGTGTATATCACCTTGACAGCCCCCGCTGTCAGAGCCGGCACTCGTACCTGTGCATGTCTGCCAGAGCTCCATCCCTCACAATCAGAAGCACAGTGAATATCACTGTGATGGTTCCAGCTGTCATAGCCGACACTCGTACCTGTGCACGTCTGCCAGTGCGCTATCCCTCGCAATAAGCACCACAGTGGACATCACCTTGATGGTCCCAGCTGTCAGAGCCGACACTCGTACATGTGCACGCCTGCCATTGCTCCATCCCTTTCAATCAGAAGTACAGTGGATTTCACTGTGACGGTCCCAGCTGTCAGAGCTGACACTCCTACCTGTGCATGTCTGCCAGAGCTCCATGCTTCTTAATCAGAACCACAGTGGTTATCACCATGACAGCCCCAGCTGTCAGAGCCAACACTCGTACCTGTGCACGCCTGCCAGTGCTCCATCCCTCTCAATCAGAACCACAGTGGTTATCACCTTGACTGTCCCAGCTGTCAGAGCCGACACCCATACCTGTGCATGTCTGCCAGTGCTCCATCCCTCGCAAGCAGAACCACATTGGACATCACCATGACGGCCCCAGCTGTCAGAGCCGACACTCGTACCTGTGCACTTCTGCCAGAGCTCCATCTCTCACAATCAGAACCACAGTGGATATCACCTTGACGGTCCCAGCTGTCAGAGCCGACACTCGTATCTGTGCATGTCTGCCAGTGCTCCATCCCTCACAATCAGAACCACAGTGGATATCACTGTGACGGCCCCAGCTGTCAGAGCCATCATTCATAATTGTGCATGTCTGCCAGTGCTCCATCTCTCACAATCAGACCCACAGTGGACATCATCATGATGGTCCCAGCTGTCAGAGCTGACACCCATAACTGTGCATGTCTGCCAGTGCTCCATCCCTCACAATCAGAACCACAGTGGATATCACTGAAACGGCCCCAGCTGTCAGAGCCGACACTCGTACCTGGGCATGCCAGCCAGAACTCCATCCCTCACAATCAGAACCACAGTGGATATAACCTTGACAGTCCCAGCTGTCAGAGCCGGCACTCGTACCTGTGCATGTCTGCCAGAGCTCCATCCCTCACAATCAGAAGCACAGTGACTATCACTGTGACGGTTCCAGCTGTCATAGCCGACACCCGTACCTGTGCACTTCTGCCAGTGCTCCATCCCTCACAATCAGAACCACAGTGGACATCACCTTGATGGTCCCATCTGTCAGATCCTACACTCGTACCTGTGCATGTCTGCCAGTGCTCCATCTCTCACAATCAGAACCACAGTGGACATCTTCGTGATGGGACCAGCTGTCAGAGCCAACACCCAGACCTGTGCATGTCTGCCAGTGCTCCATCCGTCACAATCAGAACCACAGTGGATATCACTGTGACGGCCCCAGCTGTCAGAGCTGACACTCGTACCTGTGCACGCCTGCCAGAGCTCCATCCCTCACAATCAGAACAACAGTGGATATCACCTTGACGGTCCCAGCTGTCATTGCCGACACTCGTACCTGTGCACGTCTGCCAGAGCTCCATCCCTCACAATCAGCACAGTGGATATCACCTTGACAGCCCCAGCTGTCAGAGCTGACACTTGTACCTGTGCATGTCTGCCAGTGCTCCATCCCTCACAATCAGAACCACAGTGGATATCACTGTGGTGGTTCCAGCTTTCAGAGCCGACACACTTACCTGTGCACATCTGTCAGAGCTCCATCCCTCACAATCAGAACCACAGTGGATATCACCTTGACGGTCCCAGCTGTGAGAGCCGACACTCATACCTGTGCATGTCTGCCAGTGCTCCATCCCTCACAATCAGAACAACAGTGGATATCACTGTGATGGTCCCAGCTGTCAGAGCTGACACTCGTACCTGTGCATGTCTGCCAGAGCTCCATGCCTCTCAGTCAGAACCACAGTGGTTATCACCTTGACTGTCCCAGCTGTCAGAGCCGACTCCCATACCTGTGCATGTCTGCCAGTGCTCCATCCCTCGCAAGCAGAACCACAGTGGACATCACCATGACGGCCCCAGCTGTCAGAGCCGACACTCGTACCTGTGGACGTCTGCCAGAGCTCCATTTCTCACAATCAGAACCACAGTGGATATCACCTTGACGGTCCCAGCTGTGAAAGCCGACACTTGTATCTGTGCATGTCTGCCAGAGCTCCATGCCTCTCAATCAGAACCACAGTGGATATCACCTTGACGGTCCCAGCTGTGAAAGCCGACACTTGTATCTGTGCATGTCTGCCAGAGATCCATCCCTCACAATCAGAACCACAGTGGATATCACTGTGATGGTCCCAGCTGTCAGAGCTGACACTCATACCTGTGCATGTCTGCCAGAGCTCCATGCCTCTCAATCAGAACCACAGTGGTTATCACCATGACGGCCCCAGCTGTCAGAGACGACACCCATACCTGTGCATGTCTGCCAGTGCTCCATCCCTCGCAAGCAGAACCACAGTGGACATCACCATGACGGCCCTAGCTGTCAGAGCCGACACTCGTACCTGTGCACGTCTGCCAGAGCTCCATCCCTCACAATCAGAACCACAGTGGATATCACTGTGATGGCCTCAGCTGTCAGAGCTGTCACTCGTACCTGTGTATGTCTGCCAGAGCTCCATCCCTCACAATCGGAACCACAGTGGATATCACCTTGACGGTCCTAGCTGTCAGAGCCGACACTCGTATCTGTGCATGTCTGCCAGAGTTACATCTCTCATAATCAGAACCACAGTGGATATCACTGTGACCGTCCTAGCTGTCAGAGCTGACACTCGTACCTGTGCATGTCTGCCAGAGCTCCATGCCTCTCAATCAGAACCACAGTGGTCATCACCATGACGGTCCCAGCTGTCAGAGATGACACTCATACCTGTGCATGTCTGCCAGAGCTCCATCTCTCACAATCAGAACCACAGTGGACATCTTCGTGATGGGCCCAGCTGTCAGAGCCAACACCCATACCTGTGCATGTCTGCCAGTGCCCCATCCCTCACAATCAGAACCACAGTGGCTATCACTGTGACGGCCCCAGCTGTCAGAGCTGACACTCGTACCTGTGCACGCCTGCCAGAGCTCCATCCCTCACTATCAGAACAACAGTGGATCTCACCTTGACGGTCCCAACTGTCAGAGCCAACACTCGTACCTGTGCACGCCTGCCAGTGTTCCATCCCTCTCAATCAGAACCACAGTGGTTATCACCTTGACTGTCCCAGCTGTCAGAGCCGACACCCATACCTGTGCATGTCTGCCAGTGCTCCATCCCTCGCAAGCAGAACCACATTGGACATCACCATGACGGCCCCAGCTGTCAGAGCCGACACTCGTACCTGTGCACTTCTGCCAGAGCTCCATCTCTCACAATCAGAACCACAGTGGATATCACCTTGACGGTCCCAGCTGTCAGAGCCGACACTCGTATCTGTGCATGTCTGCCAGTGCTCCATCCCTCACAATCAGAACCACAGTGGATATCACTGTGCCGGCCCCAGCTGTCAGAGCCATCATTCATACTTGTGCATGTCTGCCAGTGCTCCATCTCTCACAATCAGACCCACAGTGGACATCATCATGATGGTCCCAGCTGTCAGAGCTGACACCCATAACTGTGCATGTCTGCCAGTGCTCCATCCCTCACAATCAGAACCACAGTGGATATCACTGAAACGGCCCCAGCTGTCAGAGCCGACACTCGTACCTGGGCATGCCAGCCAGAACTCCATCCCTCACAATCAGAACCACAGTGTATATCACCTTGACAGCCCCAGCTGTCAGAGCCGGCACTCGTACCTGTGCATGTCTGCCAGAGCTCCATCCCTCACAATCAGAAGCACAGTGAATATCACTGTGACGGTTCCAGCTGTCATAGCCGACACCCGTACCTGTGCACGTCTGCCAGTGCTCCATCCCTCACAATCAGAACCACAGTGGACATCACCTTGATTGTCCCATCTGTCAGATCCTACACTCGTACCTGTGCATGTCTGCCAGTGCTCCATCTCTCACAATCAGAACCACAGTGGACATCTTCGTGATGGGACCAGCTGTCAGAGCCAACACCCAGACCTGTGCATGTCTGCCAGTGATCCATCCCTCACAATCAGAACCACAGTGGATATCACTGTGATAGCCCCAGCTGTCAGAGCTGACACTCGTACCTGTGCACGCCTGCCAGAGCTCCATCCCTCACAATCAGAACAACAGTGGATATCACCTTGACGGTCCCAGCTGTCATTGCCGACACTCGTACCTGTGCACGTCTGCCAGAGCTCCATCCCTCACAATCAGCACAGTGGATATCACCTTGACAGCCCCAGCTGTCAGAGCTGACACTCGTACCTGTGCATGTCTGCCAGTGCTCCATCCCTCACAATCAGAACCATAGTGGATATCACTGTGGTGGTTCCAGCTTTCAGAGCCGACACACTTACCTGTGCACATCTGTCAGAGCTCCATCCCTCACAATCAGAACCACAGTGGATATCACCTTGACGGTCCCAGCTGTGAGAGCCGACACTCATACCTGTGCATGTCTGCCAGTGCTCCATCCCTCTCAATCAGAACCACAGTGGATATCACTGTGATGGTCCCAGCTGTCAGTGCTGACACTCGTACCTGTGCATGTCTGCCAGAGCTCCATGCCTCTCAATCAGAACCACAGTGGTTATCACCATGACGACCCCAGCTGTCAGAGCCGACACTCTGACCTGTGCACGCCTGCCAGAGCTGCATCCCTCACAATCAGAACAACAGTGGATATCACTGTGATGGTCCCAGCTGTCAGAGCTGACACTCGTACCTGTGCATGTCTGCCAGAGCTCCATGCCTCTCAGTCAGAACCACAGTGGTTATCACCTTGACTGTCCCAGCTGTCAGAGCCGACTCCCATACCTGTGCATGTCTGCCAGTGCTCCATCCCTCGCTAGCAGAACCACAGTGGACATCACCATGACGGCCCCAGCTGTCAGAGCCGACACTCGTACCTGTGGACGTCTGCCAGAGCTCCATTTCTCACAATCAGAACCACAGTGGATATCACCTTGACGGTCCCAGCTGTGAAAGCCGACACTTGTATCTGTGCATGTCTGCCAGAGCTCCATGCCTCTCAATCAGAACCACAGTGGATAGCACCTTGACGGTCCCAGCTGTGAAAGCCGACTCTTGTATCTGTGCATGTCTGCCAGAGCTCCATCCCTCACAATCAGAACCACAGTGGATATCACTGTGATGGTCCCAGCTGTAAGAGCTGACACTCGTACCTGTGCATGTCTGCCAGAGCTCCATGCCTCTCAATCAGAACCACAGTGGTTATCACCATGACGGCCCCAGCTGTCAGAGACGACACCCATACCTGTGCATGTCTGCCAGTGCTCCATCCCTCGCAAGCAGAACCACAGTGAACATCACCATGACGGCCCCAGCTGTCAGAGCCGACACTCGTACCTGTGCACGTCTGCCAGAGCTCCATCCCTCACAATCAGAACCACAGTGGATATCACTGTGATGGCCTCAGCTGTCAGAGCTGTCACTCGTACCTGTGCATGTCTGCCAGAGCTCCATCCCTCACAATCAGAACCACAGTGGATATCACCTTGACGGTCCCAGCTGTCAGAGCCGACACTCGTATCTGTGCATGTCTGCCAGAGTTACATCTCTCACAATCAGAACCACAGTGGATATCACTGTGACCGTCCTAGCTGTCAGAGCTGACACTCGTACCTGTGCATGTCTGCCAGAGCTCCATGCCTCTCAATCAGAACCACAGTGGTCATCACCATGACGGTCCCAGCTGTCAGAGATGACACTCATACCTGTGCATGTCTGCCAGAGCTCCATCTCTCACAATCAGAACCACAGTGGACATCTTCGTGATGGGCCCAGCTGTCAGAGCCAACACCCATACCTGTGCATGTCTGCCAGTGCCCCATCCCTCACAATCAGAACCACAGTGGCTATCACTGTGACGGCCCCAGTTGTCAGAGCTGACACTCGTACCTGTGCACGCCTGCCAGAGCTCCATCCCTCACTATCAGAACAACAGTGGATCTCACCTTGACGGTCCCAGTTGTCAGAGCCGACACTCTTACCTGTGCACGTCTGCCAGAGCTCCATCCCTCACAATCATCACAGTGGATATCACCTTGACAGCCCCAGCTGTCAGAGCTGACACTTGTACCTGTGCATGTCTGCCAGTGCTCCATCCCTCACAATCAGAACCAAAGTGGATATCACTGTGATGGTTCCAGCTTTCAGAGCCGACACACTTACCTGTGCACATCTGCCAGAGCTCCATCCCTCACAATCAGAACCACAGTGGATATCACCTTGACGGTCCCAGCTGTCAGAGCCAACACTCATACCTGTGCATGTCTGCCAGTGCTCCATTCCTCTCAATCAGAACCACAGTGGATATCACTGTGACGGTCCCAGCTGTCAGAGCTGACACTCATAGCTGTGCATGTCTGCCAGAGCTCCATGCCTGTCGATCAGAACCACAGTGGTTATCACCATGACGGCCCCAGCTGTCAGAGCCGACACTCGTACCTGTGCATGCTTGTCAGAGCTCCATCCCTCACAATCAGAACAACAGTGGATATCACTGCGATGGTCCCAGCTGTCAGAGCTGACACTCGTACCTGTGGATGTCTGCCAGAGCTCCATGCCTCTCAGTCAGAACTACAGTGGTTATCACCTTGACTGTCCCAGCTGTCAGAGCCGACACCCATACCTGTGCATGTCTGCCAGTGCTCCATCCCTCGCAAGCAGAACCACAGTGGACATCACCATGACGGCCCCAGCTGTCAGAGCCAACACTCGTACCTATGCACGTCTGCCAGAGCTCCATTTCTCACAATCAGAACCACAGTGGATATCACCTTGACGGTCCCAGCTGTCAGAGCTGACACTTGTATCTGTGCATGTCTGCCAGAGCTCCATCCCTCACAATCAGAACCACAGTGGATATCACTGTGACGGTCCCAGCTGTCAGAGCTGACACTCGTACCTGTGCATGTCTGCCAGAGCTCCATGTCTCTCAATCAGAACCACAGTGGTTATCACCATGACGGCCCCAGCTGTTAGAGCCGACACTCGTACCTGTGCACGCCTGCCAGTGCTCCATCCCTCTCAATCAGAACCACAGTGGTTATCACCTTGACTGTCCCAGCTGTCAGAGCCGACACCCATACCTCTGCATGTCTACCAGTGCTCCATGCCTTGCAAGCAGAACCACAGTGGACATCACCATGACGGCCCCAGCTGTCACAGCCGACACTCGTACCTGTGCGCGTCTGCCAGAGCTCCATCTCTCACAATCAGAACCACAGTGGATATCACCTTGACGGTCCCAACTGTCAGAGCCGACACTCGTATCTGTACATGTCTGCCAGAGCTCCATCCCTCACAATCAGAACCACAGTGGATATCACTGTGACCGTCCCAGCTGTCAACTGACAAATTTGTATGTGGATTGTTGCCCGACATCCAGTCACAGATTATGTCCTCTGAGAGCGCTTGGCAGGCAAAATCTCAATCTGAGGTTTTGCACATGACACTCGTACCTGTGCATGTCTGCCAGAGCTCCATGCCTCTCAATCAAAACCACAGTGGTTATCACCATGGCGGCCCCAGCTGTCAGAGCCGACACTCGTACCTGTGCACGCCTGCCAGAGCTCCATCCCTCACAATCAGAACAACAGTGGATGTCACTGTGATGGCCCCAGCTGTCAGAGCCGACACTCGTACCTGTGCATGTCTGCCAGAGCTCCCTGCCTCTCGGTCAGAACCACAGTGGTTATCACCTTGACGGTCCCAGCTGTCAGAGCCCATATCTGTACCTGGGCATGTCTGCCAGAGCTCCCTCCCTCACCATCAGAAGCACAGTGGATATCACTGTGACGTCCACAGCTGTCAGAGCTGACACTCGTACCTGTGCATGTCTGCCAGAGCATCTTGCCTCGCGGTCAGAACCACAGTGGTTATCACCTTGACGGTCCCAGCTGTCAGAGCCCACATCTGTACCTGGGCATGTCTGCCAGAGCTCCATCCCTCACCATCAGAACCACAGTGGATATCACCTTGACGGTCCCAGCTGTCAGAGCTGACACTCGTACCTGTGCATGTCTGCCAGAGCTCCATGCCTCTCAATCAGAACCACAGTGGTTATCACCATGACGGCCCCAGCTGTCAGAGCTGACACTTGTACCTGTGCATGCCTGCCAGAGCTCCATCCCTCACAATCAGAACAACAGTGGATATCACTGTGACGGTCCCAACTGTCAGAGCTGACACTCGTACCTGTGCATGTCTGCCAGAGCTCCATGCCTCTCAGTCAGAACCATAGTGGTTATCACCTTGACTGTCCCAGCTGTCAGAGCCGACACCCATACCTGTGCATGTCTGCCAGTGCTCCATCCCTCGCAAGCAGAACCACAGTGGACATCACCATGACGGCCCCAGCTGTCAGAGCCAACACTCGTACCTGTGCACGTCTGCCAGAGCTTCATCTCTCACAATCAGAACCACAGTGGATATCACCTTGACGGTCCCAGCTGTCAGAGCCGACACTCGTACCTGTGCATGTCTGTCAGAGCTCCATGCCTCTCAATCAGAACCACAGTGGTTATCACCATGATGGCCCCAGCTGTCAGAGCCGACACTCGTACCTGAGCACGCCTGCCAGAGTTCCATCCCTCACAATCAGAACAACAGTGGATGTCACTGTGACGCCCCCAGCTGTCAGAGCCGACACTCGTAACTGTGCATGTCTGCCAGTGCTCCATCTCTCACAATCAGACCCACAGTGGACATCATCATGATGGTCCCAGCTGTCAGAGCCTACACCCATACCTGTGCATGTCTGCCAGAGCTCCATGCCTCTCGGTCAGAACCACAGTGGACATCACCTTGACGGTCCCAGCTGTCAGAGCCAACACTCGTACCTGTGCACGTCTGCCAGAGCTTCATCTCTCACAATCAGAACCACAGTGGATATCACCTTGACGGTCCCAGCTGTCAGCCGACACTCGTACCTGTGCATGTCTGCCAGAGCTCCATACCTCTCAATCAGAACCACAGTGGTTATCACCATGACGGCCCCAGCTGTCAGAGCCGACACTCGTACCTGTGCACGCCTGCCAGAGCTCCATCCCTCACAATCAGAACAACAGTGGATGTCACTGTGACGCCCCCAGCTGTCAGAGCCGACACTCGTAACTGTGCATGTCTGCCAGTGCTCCATCTCTCACAATCAGACCCACAGTGGACATCATCATGATGGTCCCAGCTGTCAGAGCCTACACCCATACCTGTGCATGTCTGCCAGAGCTCCATGCCTCTCGGTCAGAACCACAGTGGACATCACCTTGACGGTCCCAGCTGTCAGAGCCAACACTCGTACCTGTGCACGTCTGCCAGAGCTTCATCTCTCACAATCAGAACCACAGTGGATATCACCTTGACGGTCCCAGCTGTCAGCCGACACTCGTACCTGTGCATGTCTGCCAGAGCTCCATACCTCTCAATCAGAACCACAGTGGTTATCACCATGACGGCCCCAGCTGTCAGAGCCGACACTCGTACCTGTGCACGCCTGCCAGAGCTCCATCCCTCACAATCAGAACAACAGTGGATGTCACTGTGACGGCCCCAGCTGTCAGAGCCGACACTCGTACCTGTGCATGTCTGCCAGAGCTCCATGCCTCTCGGTCAGAACCACAGTGGTTATCACCTTGACGGTCCCAGCTGTCAGAGCCCACATCTGTACCTGGGCATGTCTGCCAGAGCTCCATCCCTCACTATCAGAAGCACAGTGGATATCACTGTGACGGCCTCAGCTGTCAGAACTGACACTCTCACCTGTGTATGTCTTCCAGAGCTCCATGACTTTCGGTCAGAACCACAGTGGTTATCACCTTGACGGTCCCAGCTGTCAGAGCCCACATCTGTACCTGGGCATGTCTGCCAGAGCTCCATCCCTCACCATCAGAAGCACAGTGGGCATCTCCTACCCCCACTCAGGGGTATTTACTGTGTCATCGACTCAGTTATTTTTCAACACACGCTGCCTTACTTGCGATGTCAAATAGCAGCGATGTTTATAACAACGTATTGCAGAGAGAAATCAAATATTTTGATTAAGTGGCAAGTTATCATGTTAATGTTCTAATGTTAGATCTCTGTGGTACTTTTAAATGTGTGCTTAAGCAGGGTACTTTACCACCTTCCCACCACCATTCCTACCCTCCATTCTTCCTCCTAGCTTTATTTATTCCCCCATCTGTTGCCCCCTCAACTGTATGTCTAGTGTTCTCTCATTCATCTGAAAGTGGATAATGAAAATGGTAACCCATGGGAAGTCTTGTGGTAATCTACCTCAGCATCAAAGTAGGACATGTACTAGAGAACACTGTTCTCTGTTACAGCTTGCAATGCCCTTATAATGCATACATAGAATTCCTAATTTCCAAAGGGAGATATGACGTCCCATCAGTGAAAGGTGTAAGCAGGCCTGGGAACTGAGAAGCTCAGACATTATGCCCCAGAAGCTAAGCTGCAATGCTGTCCCCAACTTGTCATGTCCAAGGGGTTGACACATCGAAGGCAATGTTTGGTTCATTTGTTCAAATTCAACAGAAGAATCGCGGGATTTCATCTGATTGAGCCCAAAGGATGGGTTCAGGATTATGAACAAATGAAATAGCCTAGAAACACTTGTTATAAATGCCATTTCATATCATATCATTCTTTCTTGGCACCATGTGGAATCTTTCTTGGGTGGGCTGATCTTCTCAGCATGTCTCAATATTCCACCCAGATGTCTGAGATCCTTGACATCACCAAACTCTAGTGTCTCTGGTCACAGGTCATCTTGACAGGGCCCAGTGCCAGGCTCTTTAGCTGTGGGTGGATTCAGAGAATAACATGCCCCCCCATCATGTGAAAACATAAAAATTGATATGAGGCTGGGAAGCCCAAAAGAAACACACCAACACAGGTTACAAAGCACATACAAGTGCTTTATTTAAAAGCCACCTTCCAACCCCAAGATCGTAAAGAATCCCAGAACCAGGTGCTAAGATTCCAATCTCCTACAGGGATATGTACTTCAGAACTAAGGACATGCAAGTTCTGTATTGCTTTAAAAATTGTCGGCGAGGAATCTGGTACGAAAACACAGCAAGCGGACCCCACCAATTTGCATACTCCACCTCGTTCTGCCAAAATGACATCTAATGCCATCCGATTTTGGAGTGCTACCAATCTTATTGCTTTTTGTTCTAGTGTCATATTGTAGAGTATGTCCGTGGTCCGGTTGATCGTTCTCTCCAGTTATTTATTTAAAAGCTACAACAGTTACCAAAGTCAATTGACAAACAGATAGCTATTCGGCTCTCAGAGTAACGTAACAAACTTCAACGAGGGTTCGATGCATTAGTAGAGAGACCGTACATTTGGAATACTTGGGCTTTTATATCCTTTATCCAACCCTTGGCCAACCCCCTCGCGGGTTAACCATTCTTGGGACCAGGCCTAGGGTTCCTTTCCAGGTCAATCCTATAATGTATGCATTTTGATCAGTTCCTCTGATACAGTTGTTCATTTACACATAGGTCAGAAATAGGACAAGGTCTCAGTTCGCGACCCCGACAAGTGGCCTGCAGGCATATTAATTATTCGTGTGTGCGGAGGTCACAACGGCCAGAATCTCACTCAGTATGTCATTCAGCCTCCATTTTGATGTTCAGGGTGACTTCCACATTACAAGAGAACCTAAAATGGCGGCTGAATCCAAGATGGCGACCTACATTACTTTTCATTAAGGTCAAGACCTTGCCGCGGAGTCTATTTACATGATATTTTTAGACAACTTGGCGTAGGCCAATACACATTCAATTACTGCGATAGGAGGCATAATATTATTTCAATTCCAACAGACCCTCCTTTTGGCCTATGCCAAGTGCTAATATAATTTCTAATACTTTTGCAAATAACTCCATGTATTGTCATCCATAAATCCCGAATCATTGTCTGTAATATCTATAGCCATTAGGTCATTCATCAGAACCTCTTGTAGCACAAACTCTTTGGATGCCGTGTCTGGGGCATACATTCTATGCCCTATTGTGCTCACTGCTTGGGCACAACATCCCCCTAGCATTCCACAAATACTCGGAAGACATTGAAAACAGCAACAAAGAAATAGCAGGATCCCCAAAATAACCAGAATAACAGAAAGCACCTTCCAACCCCAAGATCGTAAAGAATCCCAGAACCAGGTGCTAAGATTCCAATCTCCTACAGGGATATGTACTTCAGAACTAAGGACATGCAAGTTCTGTATTGCTTTAAAAATTGTCGGCAAGGAATCTGGTACGAAAACACAGCAAGCGGACCCCACCAATTTGCATACTCCACCTCGTTCTGCCAAAATGACATCTAATGCCATCCGATTTTGGAGTGCTACCAATCTTATTGCTTTTTGTTCTAGTGTCATATTGTAGAGTATGTCCGTGGTCCGGTTGATCGTTCTCTCCAGTACCCTTGCTAATCCCCTAATGTTCTCAGAGTTTGTTATTTGTCCCCAAAAGGGCATAACTGATTTTGCTATATCTCCCAATTCTTGCCCAGGGGTATCTCCGTTCTTGTCCCGCCGTGGTCGAGCCTTAGAACCCTCCAATGTACTAGCTACAAATACCCCGGGTAACAGGATTCCTAAATAACAGGTTCCCTACCAATCCTTGGGCAACCAGCGAAATGCTAAACTACCACAAACAAAATAAACAGGCCCCCCTACATACAGAGGCCTGTTTTCTCCAGTCAAATTTACAATGTTCATACAACCTTCAAAATCTCCCATTGGCCGAGTGCCATTTCTTTGTACACAAAAGGGGACCGAATCAGGGCTGTGATTTATAGAGTAAGAAGGAGGCACGGCGTCCTTATTGCCTATCGGAGCCATTTTAAAGGAAATTAAAGTTTGAAAAGGAAGAGACAGTTTATCAGACGGCCTAATAGAAGCGACATTAGGTTTACTTCTATTTGCAAAAAGCGAGCATCCCAGGGGAGTTAATTCACGTTTCTCGAAATCATTCAAATTAGTTCCATCAAAGTTCCCTGAGATGCTATCATTCCAACGGCCAAAGAATAGTGCTCTAAGAGAGGCATAGCAAGCAGTCGTTAAAGGTAAAGGGTGAATATACCATCCTAGTCCCTTGTTCCCATGTTGCGGTAAATGAGTGCAAATCCAACAATTACTCTTATTAAAAATGGCATGCGTTGCATTCATTACTATCATTAGAGTGTTATTATGATACTTTTGTCTATGTTGGGAGTCTCTAGGGGACAGAGTGTGAAGGTGTACAGAGGGAGTCAAAGCAGTTGGTACAATCTCGGTCGGTAGTAGAGGTTTTAGAGGATAGATTTCTTCAAAGTACCAAAGTCCTACAGCAGTAATTGCAAAAATAACAATTATCATTATCAAAACACAGCAATACGTTTTCGGGGCCCAGGCACATTGTTCATTGTCCAAGTTGGTCACCCCCTTATTCACAAGTCCAGTGCGGGGAGCAGCAGTGGAGGTGGCAGGCATTGTAGTTCCTCAATCAATGACCCCAATGTTCGTTGCTGGTGACGCTACGGTCGCGCGATTTCTTAGTCCTTCCCAACCCTAGCCAGCAGAATCCCTTTTTCTTCCTGTTGTTCAACAGAAACTTTCTTATACAAAAGAAAACTTTCAATCACTTCTCTTTCCCAAATGCATGGAAAAACCCGTGCCGTAGTTCTATTTTCTTCGTCGAAGGTTGTACCTGGTGGTACCCAAGATTGTTTGATCCGAAAATAAGGTGTCGTCACTTCCTGAGAGAAGCGACGTATCGGAGGCGACGGAAGTCGCAGAACTTGAAACAGTGTTTTCCGGAAGTGATTTTTCAAAAGAGTGCGGAGACGAAATGGACTGTTCCCCAAGCTCCACGGGCTCAGAGAAATTCTCCGACGCACTCACAGCGCTGTTTGCTACTCCAAGATCAGGGACTGTAGCATCAGCGAGGGGATCTGCTTCTTCTGTAACGTGTGGCGTCGGGTGAGGAAGTTTCTTGACATGCGTCGCGTGGATCCAGTGTTTCTTCCCAGCCACCCGCACTGCTGTCCGGGTGACCAACAGCACCTGGTAGGGTCCCTTCCAACGAGGAGCGAGACAGGAAGACCTTTCATAGGCCTTCACTAGGACCCAACTTCCAGGCTGTATATCGTGTCCTGGGCCCGTGAACCGTACAGGTAAAGTTGAATATACCTGTTGATAAATGAAATACAGGTTTTTAGTTAACTGGTTACAGTAGTCTACAAGCAATACATTTTCCACCTCTCTCAGGGCTTTAGGTTTTGGGAGACCCCAAATGTTAGCAGGTCTCCCCATCACTACCTCAAATGGAGAAAGCCCAGTCTTAGTTTGAGGTGTGGTACGCATAGCCAATAATACAATAGGTAAGGCATCTGGCCATTTCAGTTTGGTATCGGCACATGTTTTTGCAAGCTTATTCTTTAAGATACCATTATGTCTTTCCACCAACCCAGCACTTTGAGGATGTCTAGCTGAGTGAAATCGTTTCTCAATATGTAATGCTGTGCACATCTGCAAAATTACTGCTGCAACAAACTGAGGACCATTGTCCGACCAAATTACCCTTGGGAGCCCAAATCTAGGAAAGAATTCTTTTACCATAATCTTTGCAGTGGTCATGGCGGTAGCATCTTTAACGGGGAAAGCCTCGACCCATTTACTAAAGGCACAAATAATTACAAGAACATATTTCAGATTGTTACACCGTTCCATCTCAATAAAATCAAAGTGAATGACCTCGAAGGGAACAGAAGGGGGCCCAAAGCTTCCCCTTGGAGTTACTGTCCCCTTACCCACATTGTGCTGTAAGCAGATCATGCAGTTCCGAACATGGCGTTTTGCAGTCTCCAGAATCTTGTTATTCACCCAAACTTGTTCTAACATTTTCGTGATCTGCTGAGCACACACATGTGTAGGACCTTGTGCCATCGTAACCATCGCCAGCACATATGAATCAGGGAGCAACCATTTTCCTTCAGATGTATCCACCCAACACCCATCATCATCCAGTTTCCCCATTCCTTCGGCCAACCTTTTAGATTCTTCTACTGTAGCATCAGTTTGAATATCCCGCACAGACCCAATACCTTCATCCATTACACAGGCATCTTTTGTTTCCCTTAGCACATACATGTCTGTGCTAAGGTCTGTGGCCGTTTGCCTGGCTATCAGGTCCGCAAAGGCGTTCCCTTTTCCCACATCATCTATGACCTTACGATGTGCTGCACATTTCATGATCGCTAACTGACTAGGGAGCGCGAGTGCCGAGAGCAATTGCACTATCAAGGAGCCAGGCTGAATCTTGGTCCCATGTGAGGTCAGGAACCCTCTTTCCGACCAGAGCCTCCCAAAGTTGAGAGCCACCCCAAAGGCGTACTGGCTATCAGTATATATATTTACTATACGCTCTTCGGAGAGTTCACAAGCTCGGGTCAATGCTATAATCTCTGCGGCCTGCGCGGAGTTATGTGAAATTCTCTTAGTTTCAACAACTTTACCCAATGTAGTAACTGCGTAGGCAGCTGTAGATGTACCATCGGGGAGTTTGAAGCAGGAGCCATCACAAAACATCTGCCCTTCTGCATTGTCCAAAGGAGTATCTATAAGATCTATCCTGCCCTTCGTTTCTTGTTCAGTGGTATACAGACAGTCATGTAATTATTCGTCACCGCAAACAGTGTTTTGCGGGAAAGGTAAGAGTTCAGCCGGATTAAGAACACAACACCTCTTAATTTGAATGTGAGGGGCAAACAGAATTAATTCATACCTTGTTAACCGTGCAGAGGTGAGGTGTTGCATTTGGGTTTTGTTCAATAGGATATCTACAGGGTGAGGTACCATCAAAATCAAATCATGGCCTAGGACCATTCCCTCACTCTGGTTTACAGACGCGGCAGCAGCAGCGACAGCTCGCAAACATCTTGGCAAAGCGCATGCGACAGGATCAAGGGCGGAGGAGTAGTAGCCGCACAGCCTATTCTTCCCTCCGTGTTCTTGTGTTAACACAGCCAAAGCAGATCCATCACATTCATTCACAAACAACACAAAGGCCCTGTCATAATTTGGAGAACTCAGAACCGGTGCAGGGCATAACGCGGTTTTGTGAAGCTCAAATGATCGTTGATGTTCCAATTTCCATGGCAGTGGCAGAGAAATGCCCTTCTTCGTCAAAGCCAACATCGGTTTTATCACTAGCGAAAAGTTCGGGATCCACAACCTACAGTAAGAAGCCATACCTATTAAGGCTCTGACTTCCTTCTGTGTATTTGGAACAGACATGCCAGAAATGTGTTTTATTCTTTCAGGTGTCAATCTTCTCCCCTCCTTTGACAGGAGGTACCCTAAATAGGCGACCTCCTGACAACAATATTGAAATTTTTTGAGCGAAGCTTTATGACCATTTTTGGCTAGATGAACAAGCAACAGTATAGTGCCTTCTTTAAAAGCACTTTCAGAGTCTGCAGCCAAAAGCAAATCATCAACATATTGAAGCAGTGTACAAGTAGGTGGCAATTCAAGGGTGTCGAGCTGCTCTTTCAAAGCTCTACTATAAATGCTTGGACTTTCAGTATACCCTTGAGGTGCCCTGGTAAATGTAAATGAGCGTCCCCCCAAGGTAAACGCAAACAAATATC
Source organism: Ambystoma mexicanum (assembly GCF_040938575.1). Taxonomy (NCBI): domain Eukaryota; kingdom Metazoa; phylum Chordata; class Amphibia; order Caudata; family Ambystomatidae; genus Ambystoma; species Ambystoma mexicanum. The sequence goes on from NC_090933.1 coordinate 1,399,254,764, forward strand.
TACTTTCCTTATGTATAGGAATGCTAAAGAAAGCATTTTTTAAATCCACAACGCTGAAGTGCGTAGCCGTAGCAGGGATCATTGTCAATATTGTTGTTACATCAGGCACGATTGGAAATTGTGGGGTGACAACTCTGTTAATAGCACGAAGATCAATTATGAACCGGTATGGGATTGCATTGTCGCCTTTCTTATATACAGGCAAGATCGGACTGTTACACAAACTACCTGTAATCTTCTCGATCACCCCACGATGCACAAGATCGGAGACAATGCATTTCAAAGCACGCTCGCCCTCAACTGATATTTTATACTGCGGAATGCATGGTAGTTTAACTCCATGTTTCAAAACTATTTTAACAGGCTCAATCTGCAGTACCCCGACATCATTGTCGTCAACTGCCCATAAACATTCCGGGACAATGCTAAACTCAGGAGGTAAAGGTCGAATCAGAAACTGAGAATTAGGAAGTTGCTGTGGTGAAACCATCAGCCGTACTCCATCAGAGGAACAATGAATTACTGCATTCAATTTCTTTAACAAATTCAACCCCAGCAAATTCTCTCCACAGTTTGAAGTCAGAAGAAAAGGGCAATGGTCCGTAAAGGGACCCAAAGAAACAGACACCGGTGAAGAAACCAGACAGACAATTGGTATACCAGAAAACCCTATGGAAACATTTGTTTGCCCTGACAGTGGAATGTTTGGAACCCGAGAATGATCAATGGAGCACTTCTGTGCTCCAGTGTCAATCAAAAACTGGTGTTTCCTATTTCCTACTAATAATTCAAGTAGGGGCCTTTCTGATTAACGGGAATAGGTGAAGGTTCCAAACCGTGCTTCGGGCAGTCCTAATGAAATAGAGTATCATCGGAAGGAAGCTCTTCAGAAAGGTAGGCAGCAGAAGGGTGATCAAATATGTTCCTCGAGTCCACACTCGAGGTCTGATTTTCCCGTGAAAAAGGTTGCTGAGGATCTTTCAAAAACTGACCTCTATCAGGGCCCCCTGCTCCAGGGTGGCCCCTAGGTCGCCTAGCCATACTCCCAAACGCACTGTTTGACCTTTGTCGAAGGACGGGGCACTGTGCTCGCCAATGACCTTCCTGGCGGCAATAAGCACATTGATTAATATTCACAGAACCCAAAGGAGCATTTCCTTTTGGGAGATACTGACCTCTAGTCTGTGTCGTGCTTCCTCTGGGGTTTCTAACAATTTGTTGTAATAATACTTTGGTTTTCAAATCTCCTTTCCTCTTTTCTATTTTCTCCTTCTCATTATTAACACGGTTCTCATAATACTGAGCCATGTGCAAAACCTCAGATTGAGATTTTGCCTGCCAAGCACTCTCAGAGGACATAATCTGTGACTGGATGTCAGGCAACAATCCATGTACAAATTTGTCCACAAACAACCTTTTCCCAGACTCTGTACCCAAATCCTGCCCACTGAAGTCAGAAAATACCTGCTCAAATCTGTTAAAGAATTCGGTGGCGCCTTCAGTTTTCCCTTGAACACAGGCCGTAAGCTTGTCCCAAATAATTCTTTTCTCTGGAATTATAGTTTTTAATTTTGCGACAATTCTATCAGGCAAAGTAAGTATTACCTGTGGTGGTTTCTCACCTGCTGGTCTTTCACCATCAACCCTAATCATATTAGCCCACGTATCTCCCAACCCTGGCACATCGTCTATTGTCCGAACCTGCTTCCATACATCTACGGGTAGGAGTACAGGTAATAGCAAGTCAATATCACTTAAGGTGAACACAGAGGACTGCAAGACGGACTCTATCTCTTTGTAAAACCCCGTCGGGTTTTTCCTGATATCGGGAACTGATTGTCTAATAGTGTTCACTTCCTGTCGTGAAAACGGGACGTGAACGAATTGCGATACATAATGTGCAGGGATATCCACAGCGGGTGCACCAGTCCCAGCGTTGGCGGGAATCTCAACCTTTGGGACAAAGGTCGGAGGAACCTCTCTCATAGGCAACTGAGATATAGGTACCTCCGGCCGCTTACTAAGCAACAGAGCCAGGTCGAGCGCTAAGGCAGCCGAAGATGTGTCGGGCGAAAAAGCCCTTTTACAAATCCCCAACAATTCTATGGGGCAACTAACCTTCTTTCTTACACATGCTATTTGCAGGTACTGTACCATTACCTGAATTACCTTTCTTTGCATTTCTACTGTATACTGACTATACGTGTCATATACTTCATCTGGCGGAATCGATGAATCCGAGATCCATCGAATCGCATCTTTGGTACAAATTCGTACGTCCTCAGGTGCCGATCTACGACACGGAAGGAACCGTTTCTGTACATACATACTATCGCCTTCGTCATCCTCATCTCGTGACTTTTCAAAGTCCTTCCTATACTCAAACAACCTTTCAACATGACCATATACTTTCTGCTCTGTGTCCCTCGAAAGTGCCAAAGCATTTAGATCTCTTACCCCTTGTGGAAGATCCGAATTTTGTAATCTACCCCACATCACACATAAATGAGTCCCCAAACCTTCGATAAAAACATTTTTCTCTGGAAAACTGTTCAAATTAGATAATGTGGAAAAAACATTAACTTGATCACCTTTCTCCATACAGTGCTTAGCCCATGCAAACAATTCCTGTTTCCTATCTGCAGAAACAGTATTACGAGTGACGATCTTTGATCCTGCACCTTGATCAACTTCAGTCAATATGGGACCACTCGGGAGCGGAGGTGCAGGTAAATTTAATAAAGGTGCAACTATCGGCGCAGGAGGAAGGGGCGGTGCGATAGGTGGAGGAACAACAACTAGAGGAATAGGAACAATAGGTTGTACAGGGGGAACAGGAATGACAGCAGGAACAACAGCAGGAATGGGCAGAGCGCCCAAGAAAGGATCATACGGAGGCGGCGCAGAGGCACGAGGCCTGCGTTCGTTTAACAATTTTTCAATAAATTCTTCGGAAACATGAAAATCTTTAGAGGGGTACATTTTCTGGATTCCAAGTGAAAAAGCCCTATCCATATTTTTAACTGATTCTGAATGTTTTTCTTTATCATATAACAACGCTTTTTCGGCATTTGTTTTATGACGGCGTGCATGTTTATCCCTACTTTTAAGCTGCTGTAACGCTTCTTTTTTCCAATTCTGTAAAACATCAAAGGCTGCAGGTCTAGCCTTCTTTTTTAGCAAGACCGATTCTAGGTATTCAATACGGGAGATCTCAAAACTGCCATTGATTGGCCACTGAAATTCGGAGGCATGTCTGGTCTGTCTGTGCCAAATATCATTAAATACTATACTACCAATGCCATACTTACAGTACATAGTACATGCCGGCGACCCCTCCTGGGGTGCCGGGCGGCTAAATTCCAAAGATTGTCGATCGCTGCAGAACAGAGCCCTAAAGAGCTAGACAATTTCCCAGGCATTTAAAAAATAATTGGTGTTACCTGGTCAATAATTGTGTCTGCAGATACAATACGCCAAATTCAAATTGTCAGGGTTAAATTAAGAGCCGGGCCACGACTGCACCTGACCAAACCTAAGTGTGGAAACAGAGAAATTGATATGAGGCCGGGAAGCCCAAAAGGAAACACACCAACACAGGTTACAAAGGACATACAAAACGCTTTATTTCAAAGTTACAAAGTTACCAAAGTCAATTGACATACGGATAGCTATTCGGCCCTCTGACGAACACGCGAACCTTCAACGTAAGGTTCGCACTGAAAGTGGGAGAGACCGATCATCGGGATGCTTGGGTTTTTATACGTTTTGTCCTGCATTGGCCAGCCCTCTCGCAAGTTAACCATTCTTGGAACCGTGGCTAGGGTTCGTAGCCAGGTCAAACACACAATTTACATATTTTGATCAGTTCCGCTGATACAGTTACACATTTACACACAGGTTAAAGAGAGGACAAGGTCTTAGTTCGTGACCCTAACAAGTGGCCTGCGGACATATTATTTATTCACGTGTGCGGAGGTCACCACGGCCGGAGTCTTACTCGAAATGTCATTCGGCCTCAATTTTGTGATTCAGGGTGACTTCCACACTGCAAGAGTACCTAAAATGGCGGCTAGATCCAAGATGGCGGTTTACACAATACATTAAGGTCAAGACCTTGCCGCAGAACCTATGTACATGGTATTCTTTAGACAGCTTGGCGTAGGCCAACATACATTTAAACAATGCGATTGGGGTCACAATGTTATATCGATTTCCACAGACCCTCCTTTTGGCCTATGCCAAGTGCTAATACATCATTTCCTAATACTTTCGAAAATAACTGAAGGCATTATCATCCATAGGTTCCGCATCATTGTCTGAAATGTCAATAGCCATAAAGTTGTTCATAAGAACTTCTTGCAACATGAACTCTTTAGATGCTGTCTTCGGGGTGTATATCTTATGCCCTATTGCGCTCACTACCTGAGCACAACACCCCCCCCATCATTCCACATATACTCGGGAGGCATTGAAAACAACAGCAAAGAAATACCAGTATCCCTAAAATACCTAAAATGACAGAAAGCACCTTCCACCCCCAAGATCGTAAAGAATCCCAAAACCAAGTACTAAGGTTCCAGTCTCCTACAGGGATATGGACTTCAGAACTGAGAGTGTGTAAATTCTGAATTGCTTTAAAAATTGTTGGCGAAGAATCTGGTACGAAAACACAACAAGCGGACCCCACTAATTTACATACTCCGACTCGTTCTGCCAGAATGACATCTAATGCCATTCGATTTTGAAGCGCTACCAATCTTATCGCCTTTTGCTCTAAGGTCATATTGTAAAGTATGTCCGTGGTCCGGTTGATCGTTTTCTCCAACACCCTCGCTAATCCCCTAATGTTTTCTGAATTTGCTATTTGTCCCCAAAAGGGCACTACTGATTTGGCTATATCCCCGAACACTTGTCCAGGGGTATCTCCATTACTATCCCGTCGCGGGCGAGCCTTAGATACCTCTAAGGTACTGGCTATAAATACTCCTGGTAACAATATCCCTAAATAACAAGTCCCCTGCCAATCCTTGGGCAACCAGGGAAAAGCTAAACTACCACAAACAAAATAAACGGGTCCCCCTACATACAAAGGCCTATTTTCCCCAGTCAAGTTTACAGTATTTACACAAGGCTCGAAGTCTCCCATTGGCCTAGTGCCATTTCTTTGTACACAGAAAGGAACAGAATCAGGACTATGATTCACAGAATAAGAAGGAGGCATGGCATCCTTATTGCCTATCGGAGCCATCTTAAAAGAAACTAGATTTTGAAAAGGGAAAGATAGTTTATCAGACGGCCTAATAGAAGCGACGTTAGGTTTACTTCTATTTGCGAAAAGCGAGCATCCCAGGGGAGTCAATTCACGTTTTTCAATTCATTCAAATTAGTCCCATCGAAGTTCCCTGAGATGCTATCATTCCATCGGCCAAAGAAGAGTGCTCTAAGAGAGGCATAGCAAGAAGTCGTTAGAGGTTAGGGATGTATATACCATCCCAGTCCCTTGTTCCCATGTTGCGGTAAGTGAGTGCAAATCCAACAGTTACTCTTATTAAAAATAGCATGTGTAGCATTCATCACTATCATCAAGGTGTTATTATGATATTTCTGTCTATGCCGAGAGTCCCTAGGGGACAGAGTGTGAAGGTGTACAGAGGGAGTCAAAACAGTTGGTACGATTTTGGTCGGTAACAGTGGCTTCAAAGGATAAATTTCTTCAAAATACCAAAGTCCCACGGCAGCAGTTGCAAAAATAACAATAATCAGAACGAGAACACAACAGTACATTTTCGGGGCCCAGGCACATTGTTCATTGTTCGATTTGGTCACCTCCTTATCTAATAGTTCAATACGGGGAGCAGCGGTGAAGGCGGCAGGCATCATGGTCATCCCGATCGACGGCCCCAATGTTCGTTGCTGGCGACACTTCGGCCACGCGATTTCTTAGTCCTTCCCAACCCTAGCCAACAGAACCCTCCTTTTCTTTGTTCGATAAAGAGAAAAAAACAGTACTTCAATCACTCTTTTCCTTCCGGATGCACGACACTTGTGCGGTAATTCTATTTCCGTGGTCGAAGGTTGTACCTGATGGTACCCAAGTTTGTTGAATCCAAAAGCAAAGTATCGTCGCTCCCTAAGGGGAGCGTCGTGTCGGTGGCGACGGAAGTCGCAGAGCTCGAAACAAGATTTTCCGGAAGTGATTGATCAAGAGAGTGTGGAGACAAAATGGATGGCTCCCCAAGCTCCTCAGGCTCAGAGAACTTCTCCGACGCACTCACAACACTGCCTGCTACTCCGAGATCAGAGATTGTAGCATCAGCGAGGGGTTCTGTTTCTTCTGTAGCGTGTGGCGTCGGGTGAGGAAGCTTCTTGATATGCGTTGCATGTATCCAGTTCTTCTTTCCTGCCACCCGCACTGCCGTCCTGGTGACCAACAATACCTGGTAGGGGCCGCGCCAGCGAGGCGCAAGACAGGAAGACCTCTCGTAGGCCTTTACCAGGACCCAGCTGCCGGGCTGTATATCGTGTCCTGGGCCCGTAAACCGTACAGGTAAGGCAGCATTCACCTGGTGGTAAATGAAATACAGATTTTTAGTCAATTGGTTACAGTAATCTATGAGCAATACATTATCCACGTCCCTCAGGGCTTTAGGTTTAGGGAGACCCCAGATATTAGCAGGCCTTCCGATTACCACCTCGAACGGAGAGAGCCCAGTTCTAGTCTGGGGTGTGGTGCGCATAGCTAACAACACAATAGGTAAAGTGTCGGGCCATTTTAGTTTAGTGTCGGCACATGTTTTTGCAAGTTTGTTTTTCAAAATACCGTTGTGTCTCTCTACCAACCCAGCACTTTGAGGATGCCTAGCTGAATGAAAACGTTTCTCAATCCCTAAGGCAACACATATTTGTAACATTACGGCTGCGATGAAGTGGGGACCGTTATCCGACCAAATTATCCTCGGGAGCCCAAATCGAGGGAAGTACTCTTTCACCAGGATCTTTGCAGTGGTCATGGCGGTAGCATCTTTGACAGGGAAAGCCTCGACCCATTTGCTAAAAGCACAAATGATGACAAGAACATATTTCAAGTTATTACATCGCTCCATTTCAATAAAATCAAGGTGAATGGTTTCAAAGGGGACAGAGGGGGGCCCGAAACTTCCCCTTGGAGTCACTGTCCCTTTACCCACTTTGTGCTGCAGACAAATCATGCAATTCTGAACATGTCTTTTTGCAGTTTCCGAAATTTTATCATTCACCCAAACCTGCTGCAATATCTTCGTAATTTGCTGGGCACACACATGCGTTGGACCGTGTGCCATTGTAACCATTGCTAACACATAAGAATCAGGGAGCAACCATTTCCCGTCGGATGCGTCCACCCAACACCCTTCATCATCTAATTTTCCCATGCCTTCAGCCCACTTCCTAGATTCTTGAACTGAGGCATCAGTCTGAATATCTCGCACAGACCCAATGCCTTCATCTATTATACAAACATCTCTCACTTCCCTCGAGGTGTACATGTCTGTGCTAAGGTCTGTGGCTGTTTGTCTAGCTATCAAATCTGCAAAAGCATTTCCTCTGCCCACATTGTCTATGACCTTGCGATGTGCTGCACATTTCATGATCGCTAATTGTTCAGGGAGTGAGAGCGCTGAAAGTAGTTGTACTATTAAGGGACCATGCTGAATCTTGGTCCCATGTGAGGTCAGAAACCCTCTTTCCGACCACAGTTTTCCGAAGTTGTGAGCCACCCCAAAGGCGTACTGGCTATCCGTATAAATATTGACTCTATGCCCTTGGGAGAGCTCACAAGCGCGGGTCAACGCTATAATCTCCGCGGCCTGCGCGGAGTTATGCGGAATCCTTTTAGTTTCAACAATCTTATTCAAAGTAGTAACTGCATAAGCAGCTGTAGATGTACCATTCGAAAGTTTGAAGCAGGAGCCATCACAAAACAGCTCCCCTTCCGCATTCTCCAAAGGAGTATCTGAGAGGTCTATCCTGCCCTTTGTTTCTTGCTCGGTGGCATACAGGCAGTCATGTGATCCTTCATCACCGCAAACAATATTTTGCGGGAGAGGTAAGAGTTCAGCCGGATTGAGAACACAACACCTTTTAATTTGGATATGAGGAGCAAATAGGACTAATTCATACCTTGTCAACCGGGCAGAGGTAAGGTGTTGCGTTTGAGTTTTATTCAATAGAATATCAACAGAGTGAGGTACCATCAAAATTAAATCGTGGCCTAGGACCATCCCCTCACTCTGTTTTACAGACGCAGCGGCAGCAGCAACAGCGCGCAGACATCGCGGCAAAGCGCATGCAACAGGATCGAGGGCGGAGGAATAATAGCCGCACGGCCTATTCTTCCCTCCATGTTCCTGTGTTAACACAGACAAAGCACATCCATCAAATTCATGCACAAACAACACAAAGGCCTTATCGTAATTTGGTGTACCCAGAACCGGTGCTGAACATAGCACGGTTTTGAGAAGCTCAAATGATCGTTGATGTTCCGATTCCCATGGCAGTGGCAGAGAAATGCCCTTCTTCGTCAAAGCCAACATCGGTTTTACCACTAGTGCAAAGTTCGGGATCCACAGTCTACAGTAGGATGCCATCCCTATCAGGGCTCTGACTTCCTTCTGCGTTTTTGGGACAGACATGCCAGAAATGTGTTTTATTCGTTCAGGTGTCAATCTTCTCCCCTCCTTTGACAGGAGGTAGCCTAAATAGGCAACCTCCTGGCAACAATATTGACATTTTTTAAGCAAAGCTTTGTGACCATTTTTAGCTAGATGAACAAGCAACAATATAGTGCCTTCTTTACAAGCTTTCTCAGAGTCTGCAGCCAGGAGCAAATCGTCTACATATTGAAGCAGCGTGCAAGTAGGTGGCAATTCAAGGGTGTCGAGCTGCTCCTTTAAAGCTCTACTATAGATACTAGGACTTTCAGTATACCCTTGAGGTGCCCTTGTGAATGTAAATGAGCGCCCCCCCAAGGTGAACGCAAACAAATACCTGCTCTCCTTATGTATCGGAATACTAAAGAAGGCGTTTTTCAAATCCACAACGCTAAAGTGCGTAGCCGTAGCAGGGATCATTGTTAAGATCGTCGTTACATCAGGCACGATTGGAAATTGTGGGGCTACCACTTGGTTAATAGCACGAAGATCTATTATAAACCGGTACGGAATTGCATTGTCGCCTTTCTTATATACTGGCAAGATCGGGCTATTACATAAGCTACCTGTAATCTCTTCGATCACCCCACGATGTACAAAATCAGAGACAATGCATTTCAGAGCATGTTCACCTTCAGTTGAGATTTTATATTGCGGAATGCGCGGTAGTTTAACCCCATGTTTCAAGATTATCTTAACAGGCTCGATGTGCAATATTCCGACATCATTGTCGTCTATTGCCCACAAACATTCCGCGACAATGTCAAACTCGGGAGGTAGGGGTCGAGTCAAGTACTGGGAGTTAAAGGGTTGCTGTGGTGAAACTGTTAATCTTATTCCGTCATGGGAACAATGAATCACTGCGTTCAGTTTCTTTAACAAATTCAACCCTAGCAAATTTTCTCCACAGTTTGAAGTAAGAAGAAAAGGGCACTGGTCTGTGAAAGGACCCAAAGAAACAGGTACCGGCGCAGAGACCGGACAAACAGTTGGTATACCAGAGAACCCTATAGAGACGTTTGTTTGCCCTGACAGTGGAATGTTTGGAACCCTAGAATGGTCGATGGAGCACTTTTGTGCTCCAGTGTCGATCAAGAACTGATGTTTCCTATTCCCCACCAATAATTCAACGTAGGGGCCCTTCTGAATAACGGGAATAGGTAAAGGTTCCAAACACTGCTTCGGGCAATCCTAATAAGCCAGAACTTCGTCAAAAGGAAGTTCTTCAGAGAGATAGGCAGCAGAAGGGTGATCAAATATATTTCTCGAGTCCATACTCAGAGTCTGATTTTCCCGTGAAAAAGGTTGCTGGGGATCTTGTAGAAGCTGACCCCTATCAGGGCCCCCTGCTCCGGGGCGGCCCCTTGGTCGCCTACCCATACCTCCAAATGTGCCTCCTGACCTCTGACGAAGGGCAGGGCACTGTGCTCGCCAGTGACCTTCCTGGCGGCAATAAGCACACTGATTTATATTTATAGAATTTGGAGGAGTATTTCCTCTTGGAATGTACTGACCTCTAGTCTGTGTCGTACCTCCTCTGGGGTTTCTAACAATTTGCTGCAACAATACCTTAGTCTTTAAGTCACCCCTTCTCTTTTCGATTTTCTCTTTTTCATTGTTAACCCGATTCTCATAATATTGAGCCATATGCAAAACCTCTGACTGAGATTTTGCCTGCCAAGCGCTCTCTGAGGACATAATTTGTGACTGGATGTCAGGCAACAATCCACGTACAAATTTGTCCACAAACAACCTCTTCCCCGACTCTGTGCCTAAATCCTGTCCACTGAAGTCAGAAAACACCTGTTCAAATCTATTAAAGAATTCAGTAGTACCTTCAGTTTTCCCTTGGACGCAGGCCGTAAGCTTGTCCCAAATAATCCTTTTTTCTGGGATTATAGTTTTTAGTTTAGCAACTATTCTATCGGGTAAGGTAAGTATTACCTGGGGTGGTTTCTCACCAGCTGGTCGTTCCCCATCTATTCTAATCAGATTTACCCATGTATCCCCTAACCCCGGCACATCATCTATTGTCCGTACCTGTTTTCATATATCAACTGGCAAAAGCACTGGAAACAATAAGTCCATGTCACTTAAGGTGAACACAGAAGACTGTAAGACGGATTCTATTTCTTTATAAAACCCTGTGGGGTTTTTCCTAATATCAGGGACTGATTGTCTAATCATGTTCACTTCCTGTCGAGAGAACGGGACGTGAACAAACTGCGATACGTAATGTGCAGGGATATCCACCGCGGGAGCACCAGTCACCGCGTCGGCGGGGATTTCTATTTTCGGGACAAGGGTCGGAGGGACCTCTCTCATAGGCAACTGAGATATAGGGACCTCCGACCGCTTACTGAGCAATAAGGCCAAATCGAGCGCTAAAGCAGCTGTAGAAGTGTCGGGCGAAAAAGCTCTTTTACAAATACCCAATAATTCTATGGGGCAACCAACCTTCTTCCTTATACATTCCTCCTGCAAGTGCTGTACCATCACTTGGATTACCTTTCGTTGCATCTCTACCGTGTATTGACTATATGTGTCATACACCTCATCTGGCGGTATCGATGAATCCGAGATCCATCGAATCGCGTCTTTGGTACAAATTCGTACTTCCTCAGGTGCTGATCTTCGGCACGAAAGGAACCGTTTCTGTACGTATATCCTATCGTCCTCATCATCCTCGTTTTGTAACCTTTCAAAATCTCTTCTAAACTCAAACAACCTATCAACATGTCCATATACTTTCTGCTCTGTATCCCTCGAAAGTGCCAAAGCATTCAGATCTCTCACCCCTTGTGGGGGATCCGAAGTTTGCAATCTACCCCACATTACACATAAGTGGATCCCCAGTCCTTCAATAAAAACATTTTTCTCGGGAAAATCGTGCAAATTAGATAATGTTGAAAATACATCAGTTTGATCACCTTTTTCCATGCAATGCTTCGCCCAGGCAAATAGTTCCTGTTTCCTGCCCACAGGAACAGTACTACGAGTCACGATTTCTGACCCTGCACCGGGATCTGTTTTAGTGAACACGGGACTCCCCGGAATCGAAAGTGTAGGTGAGCTTAACAAGGGTGCAGGGGAAAGAGGCAATGTAATAGACGGAGGAGCGACAACCAAAGAACTAGGAGCAGTAGGCTGCGCAGGAGGAGTAGGAATAACAACGGGAACAATAGCAGGAACGGGCAAAGCGCCCACAACAGGAGCATACGGAGGTGGCGCTGAAGAATCAGGCCTCCGTTAATTCAATATTTTCTCGATAAACTCCTCGTAAACATGGAAATCTTTAGAGGGGTACATTTTCTGGACCCCGAGCGAGAAAGCTCTATCCATTTTCTGGGCTTCTTCTAATCGTTTTTCCTTGTCATACAACAATGCCTTTTCGGCATTTGTTTTATGACGACGTGCATGTTTATCCCTACTTTTAAGCTGCTGCAATGCTTCCTTTTTCCAATTTTGTAACACATCAAAGGCTGCTGGCCTAGCCTTTTTCTTAAGCAAGATCGATTCTAAGTATTCAATACGGGGGATCTCAAAACTACCATTGATTGGCCACTGAAATTCGGAGGCATTTCTGCTCTGTCTGTGCCAAATGTCATTAAATACAATACTACCAATGCCATACTTACAGTACATAGTACACGCCGGCGACCCCTCCTGTGGTGCCGGACGGCTAAATTCCAAAGATTGTCGATCGCTGCGGAACAGCGCCCTAAAGCAGCTAGACAATTTCCCAGGCATTTCTCAAAGAATTGGTGTTACCTGGTCCAATAATTGTGTCTGCAGATACAATACACCAAATTCAAATTGTCAGGGTTAAATTAAGAGCCGGGTCACGACTGCACCTGACCAAACCTAAGGAGGACCGTATGGTTTACAAAGGACTTCAACTAACGATTTTTACCTACGTTCGGTGGTTTCGGCAAATCTGCCCGCCTCGTAATTGGACCCTCGTCAAGATGCCGTGTCAGACCGCACGACTATCGCCCAAGGATCGGATCGTGCCACGCTGCCGAGGTATCGCGTCTCGATCGGTCGGGCCCGCAGAATCACACCGTCCGATCCTGATTCAATAGTCTGCGTCAACCTTCAATGATCCGGCATCAATCTTGAGGGTCCCTATTCGGGCGCCAACTGTGGAAACAGAGAAATTGATATGAGGCCGGGAAGCCCAAAAGGAAACACACCAACACAGGTTACAAAGGACATACAAAGCGCTTTATTTCAAAGTTACAAAGTTACCAAAGTCAATTGACATACGGATAGCTATTCGGCCCTCTGACTAACACGCGATCCTTCAACGTAAGGTTCGCACTGAAAGTGGGAGAGACCGATCATCGGGATGCTTGGGTTTTTATACGTTTTCTCCTGCATTGGCCAGCCCTCTCGCAAGTTAACCATTCTTGGAACTGTGGCTAGGGTTCGTAGCCAGGTCAAACACACAATTTACATATTTTGATCAGTTCCGCTGATACAGTTACACATTTACACACAGGTTAAAGAGAGGACAAGGTCTTAGTTCGTGACCCTAACAAGTGGCCTGCGGACATATTATTTATTCACGTGTGCGGAGGTCACCACGGCCGGAGTCTTACTCGAAATGTCATTCGGCCTCCATTTTGTGATTCAGGGTGACTTCCACACTGCAAGAGTACCTAAAATGGCCGCTAGATCCAAGATGGCGGTTTACACAATACATTAAGGTCAAGACCTTGCCGCGGAACCTATGTACATGGTATTCTTTAGACAGCTTGGCGTAGGCCAACATACATTTAAACAATGCGATTGGGGTCACAATATTATATCGATTTCCACATAAGGAGGACCGTACGGTTTATCAAAGAACTTACCTAACGAATTTTATCTTGTGTTTGGTGGTTTCGACAAATCTGCCCGCCTCAAAAATGGACCCTCGTCAAGATGCCATGTCAGACCACACGACTATCGTCCAAGGATCGGATCATGCAGCGCTGCCGAGGTATCGCGTCTCGTTCGGTCGGGCCCGCAGTATCACACCGTCCGATCCCGGTTCAATGGTCTGCGTCAACCTTCAATGATCCGGCATCAATCTTGAGGGTCCCTGTTCGGGCGCCAACTGTGAAAACATAAAAATTGATATGAGGCTGGGAAGCCCAAAAGAAACACACCAACACAGTTTACAAAGGACATACAAGTGCTTTATTTAAAAGCTACAACAGTTACCAAAGTCAATTGACAAACGGATAGCTATTCGGCTCTCAGAGTAACGTAACGAACTTCAACGAGGGTTCGATGCATTAGTAGAGAGACCGTAAATTTGGAATACTTGGGCTTTTATATCCTTTATCCAGCCCTTGGCCAACCCCCTCGCGGGTTAACCATTCTTGGGATCAGGCCTAGGGTTCCTTGCCAGGTCAATCCTATAATGTAAGCATTTTGATCAGTTCCGCTGATACAGTTGTTCATTTACACATAGGTCAGAAATAGGACAAGGTCTCAGTTCGCGACCCCGACAAGTGGCCTGCAGGCATATTAATTATTCGTGTGTGCGGAGGTCACAACGGCCAGAATCTCACTCATAATGTCATTCAGCCTCCATTTTGATGTTCAGGGTGACTTCCACATTACAAGAGAACCTAAAATGGCGGCTGAATCCAAGATGGCGACCTACATTACTTTTCGTTAAGGTCAAGACCTTGCTGCAGAGTCTATTTATATGATATATTGAGACAACTTGGCGTAGGCCAATACACATTCAATTACTGCGATAGGAGGCATAATATTATTTCAATTCCAACAATCAGTGGTGAATGCTTACTTCAATGGTTTGGCCTTACACTGCTAGCAGACTCTTTTCCCCCACCGGAAGATTAGACTTAGGGTCAAGGATCCTGGCACATTTCTACTTACTCTTCACTTTGTTTCCCTCCATTTCCTCTCTCCTCCTTGTCCCTTTCTGTCTCATTCTCCTGCCACCTGTATTATCTGCTCATTCCCTCCTTTCCCTTCTCTGCCCGCCTCACTGTTCTGATGCACAGCACTTTTCTTTCACCTCCAAACTCAACCTTCAGATTCTTCTAGTTACATCTTAGAAAATCATGAAGCTGCTTTTAAGATCAGCCAAGTCCCTGCAGTGAAGGGGCAGCATTTAAAATATGAATCTCTGTTTAGAAAACTACATAAACTTAAGAAATCCCCAACCTGTGGCGGTTACAATTTTTAATCATAAGCCATACACGAGTAGGGGGCTTGGTGGGAACAACCAGCTCGCCAAACGCCAGACACCGGTCCTCATCCTCATCGAATTTACTGGAACACCACACACAATTAAGACTACAAGTGTATGTACAAATTCACCATTGGTACAAGCCTGTACTACACAGTGAAGTGGTAGCGATGGCTGAGCAGCCAGACTTATCTCAAGAGTAAAGTAGCAGTATCAGAAGTTACACAAAGGATAGCAATGACTATGGTTCAAGCAAACACTGACTCAAGGTTTCGGAGTGAAAGAATATACATTTATTTACACCATCAGTTATAAACCAGTTCACTAATATAAAGCAGTAGAAAATCACAATCTGGATACACTACACAACACCCAATCAATTCTGGACAAGTTAGGCTCAACATGAAGTGTGAGCAAAATGGCACTCCAGTAATTTAAAAAGGAGAGGAAAGACAAGGTTATTCAAAAATCAACAACACCAACACGTGATAGGCAGGGCAATCTAGAAAAGGCTTACTACAATGAGGATCCAAATCAATAGGCCTGGGCCAATGTTAATGGTTCAGAAACTTTGCAGAGGATCACACAGGTCAGAGTAGTTTGCGGTTAAGTCTTTGCCAAGAGTTCAAAACGAAGTTGGTCGGAGGAAAAATTATTCAAAAGAGTAGAGGAGGACAAGCCTTCGGAGATGCAAAATATTTCAAACACTTTCACCACGGTCAGACGGAACAAATGAACAGATTTGAACAGTACCTTAATTGAAGAACAATGCTGTAGCTGAGGCGATGGTTCCTGGCAGTTTATGCAGGCTCACAGTTCCTGAAGCGACTGTCGTACTGACAAGAAAGAGGAAGACTGGAGGGTCCTGCACTACCCATGGAAGAAGCCAACAGCGGAGCAAAAAGTTCAATAAAAGGTGCGCTCCTTAAAACCCAAACAGGTTACTCTCCACCTGACCATCTGGTTCACTGCAGCAATGCACAGCAAATTCGACCAGGGTGAGGACTAGTGTCTGGCGTTTTGCGAGCTGGGTTGTCCCACCAAGCTCAAGGGAAGAAGATTCCTTGCAGATCTTCTCTGTCATCAGAGTTTCGGGCGATTCGGACCTGCAGCAGGGCTTCACCGGGATGTCCAGTAGTTGCAGCAGTCGTCTACCTTCAGCTCCTCGTTGGTTCTCTTGTTCAGGTGGTGACTCTGCCTTCCAAGTCCCAGAGACATGCTTTTAAGCAGTTTTCTCCCATTCACACAGCCTCACTGTCAATCACACAGCAGGGTGGCTGTCCTGGCAGGACAGTCACCTAGCCAATCATACTAGAGTGTGACTTGGGTCTCCTAGGAGACCTTGTGCAGGGGCCTAAAATCCCTCCTTCACATCCTGTCCACCCAGACACTCAGGCGCCTAAGGAGGGCTTCTCGAGCAAGGGAACCAAACCTGGTTTGGTGCGCAGAGTTAAACACGAGAAAGACCTTTACAAAAAGAAATGGCGAATAAACACGACCGGAACCTAAATAAAATCAATGGGGTCCAGCGGGTTTAGAGTTTGAGGCCACCACCATAGCCTCTAACAGTACCAAGGCTATTTTCATAGCTCACGGTAGAATAAAAAGGGTAGATACCCCTTTCCAGTACTCTATGGATGATAGTTTGTACTGGGTCTGTAAATTTAAAAAGACTAGTAAAGTCAATGGCAAATTTACATGTTCTGGGAGACAGGAGAAAGTCCCATAAAATGGAGTTTAACAGTGGGAAGTCTATAAAGACAACCCTGTGTCACTGCACTAAAGGTGCTGTGTGACACACAGTAAAAAGATGAAGCCTATGGAGTGGGTGAGACTCTATAGCCCATGAACACATAACATGTACAAAACATAACCAAAAACACATGTAAGAGTGGGAAAAAGGCACACACTCTTACCAGGTGAAAAGTTTAAATCCTAGAAATCCAGCTAAGATGCTGAGGGACTCAGTAGGTAAGGGAAAGTAGCCATTCTGGATAATTCTCCCTAACAGTCTGTTTAGCCATGGTTGGCTGATAGTAATGTGGGGCTGAGTAGGCAGTTTAGCCACAGTTGGCTTATAGTAGTGTGGGCCTGAGTAGGCAGTTTAGCCACAGTTGGTTTATAGTAGTGTGGGGCTGAGTAGGCAGTTTAGCCATGGTTGGTTTATAGGAGTGTGGGGCTGAGTAGGCAGTTTAGCCACAGTTAGTTTATAGTAGTGTGGGTCTGAGTAGGTGGTTTAGACATGGTTTGTTTATAGTAGTGTGGGGCTGAGTAGGCAGCTTAGCCATGGTTTGTGTATAGTAGTGTGGGGCTGAGTAGGCAGTTTAGCCACGGTTGGCTTTTAGTAGTGTGGGGCTGAGTAGGCAGTTTAGCCACGGTTGGTTCATAGTAGTGTGGGGCTGAGTAGGCAGTTTAGCCACGGTTGGCATATAGTAGTGTGGGCTGAGTAGGCAGCTTAGCCACGGTTGGTGTATAGTAGTGTCGGGCAGATTAGGCAGTTTGGCTACAGTTTGTTTATAGTACTGTGGGGCTGAGTGGGCAGTTTAGCCACGGTTGGCTTACAGTAGTGTCGGGCTGAGTGGGCAGTTTAGCCACAGTTGGCTTATAGTAGTGTGGGGCTAAGTAGGCTGTTTAGCCATGGTTTGTTTATAGTAGTGTAGGGCTCAGTAGGCAGTTTAGCCTACGGTTGGTTTATAGTAGTGTGGGGCTGAGTAGGCAGTTTAGTCACGGTTGGTTTATAGTAGTGTGGGGCAGAGTAGGCAGTTTAGTCACGGTTGGTTTATAGTAGTGTGGGGCTGAGTAGGCAGTTTAGTCACGGTTGGTTTATAGTAGTGTGGGGCTGAGTAGGCAGTTTAGTCACGGTTGGTTTATAGTAGTGTGGGGCTGAGTAGGCAGTTTAGTCATGGTTTGCTTATAGAAGTGTGGGGCTGAGTAGGCAGTTTAGTCATGGTTTGCTTATAGAAGTGTGGGGCTGAGTAGGCAGTTTAGCCACGGTTGGTTTATAGTAGTGTGGGGCTGAGAAGGCAGTATAGTCACGGTTGGCTTATAGTAGTGTGGGGCTGAGTAGGCAGTTTAGCCATGGTTGGCGTATAATAGTGTGGGGCTGAGTAGGCAGTTTAGCCATGGTTGGCTTATAGTAGTGTGGGGCTGAGTAGGCAGTTTAGTCACGGTTGGTTTATAGTAGTGTGGGGCTGAGTAGGCAGTTTAACCATGGTTTGTTTATAGTAGTGTGGGGCTGAGTAGGCAGTTTAGTCACGGTTGGTTTAT
Organism: Ambystoma mexicanum; assembly: GCF_040938575.1. Lineage (NCBI taxonomy): Eukaryota > Metazoa > Chordata > Amphibia > Caudata > Ambystomatidae > Ambystoma > Ambystoma mexicanum. Next base: position 1,399,272,935 of record NC_090933.1, read on the forward strand.
AGTAGTGTGGAGCTTAGTAGCCAGTTTAGTCACGGTTGGTTTATAGTAGTATGGGGCTGAGTAGGCAGTTTAGTCACGGTTGGTTTATAGTAGTGTGGGGCTGAGTAGGCAGTTTAACCATGGTTTGTTTATTGTAGTGTGGGGCTAAGTAGGCAGTTTAGTCACGGTTGGTTTATAGGAGTGTGGGGCTGAGTAGGCAGTTTAGCCATGGTTGGCTTATAGTAGTGTGGGGCTGAGTAGGCAGTTTAGCCATGGTTGGCTTATAATAGTGTGGGGCTGAGTAGGCAGTTTAGCCATGGTTGGCTTATAGTAGTGTGGGGCTGAGTAGGCAGTTTAGTCACGGTTTGTTTATAGTAGTGTGGGGCTGAGTAGGCAGTTTAACCATGGTTTGTTTATAGTAGTGTGGGGCTGAGTAGGCAGATTAGTCACGGTTGGTTTATAGTAGTGTGGGGCTGAGTAGGCAATTTAGTCACGGTTGGTTTATAGTAGTGTGGGGCTGAGTAGGCAGTTTAGTCACAGTTGCTTTATAGTAGTGTGGGGCTGAGTAGGCAGTTTAGTCACGGTTGGTTTATAGTAGTGTGGGGCTGAGTAGGCAGTTTAGTCATGGTTGGTTTATAGTAGTGTGGGGCTGAGTAGGCAGTTTAGTCACGGTTGGTTTATAGTAGTGTGGGGCTGAGTAGGCAGTTTAGTCACGGTTGGTTTATAGTAGTGTGGGGCTGAGTAGGCAGTTTAGTCACGGTTGGTTTATAGTAGTGTGGGGCTGAGTAGGCAGTTTAGCCATGGTTGGCGTATAATAGTGTGGGGCTGAGTAGGCAGTTTAGCCATGGTTGGCTTATACTAGTGTGGGGCTGAGTAGGCAGTTTAGGCACGGTTGGTTTATAGTAGTGTGGGGCTGAGTAGGCAGTTTAACCATGGTTTGTTTATAGTAGTGTGGGGCTGAGTAGGCAGTTTAGTCACGGTTGGTTTATAGTAGTGTGGGGCTTAGTAGCCAGTTTAGTCACGGTTGGTTTATAGTAGTATGGGGCTGAGTAGGCAGTTTAGTCACGGTTGGTTTATAGTAGTGTGGGGCTGAGTAGGCAGTTTAACCATGGTTTGTTTATTGTAGTGTGGGGCTAAGTAGGCAGTTTAGTCACGGTTGGTTTATAGGAGTGTGGGGCTGAGTAGGCAGTTTAGTCACAGTTGCTTTATAGTAGTGTGGGGCTGAGTAGGCAGTTTAGTCACAGTTGGTTTATAGTAGTGTGGGGCTGAGTAGGCAGTTTAACCATGGTTTGTTTATAGTAGTGTGGGGCTGAGTAGGCAGTTTAGTCACGGTTGGTTTATAGTAGTGTGGGGCTGAGTAGGCAGTTTAGTCACGGTTGGTTTATAGTAGTGTGGGGCTGAGTACGCAGTTTAGTCACGGTTGGTTTATAGTAGTGTGGGGCTGAGTAGGCAGTTTAGTCACGGTTTGCTTATAGAAGTGTGGGGCTGAGTAGGCAGTTTAGTCATGGTTTGCTTATAGAAGTGTGGGGCTGAGTAGGCAGTTTAGCCACGGTTGGCTTATAGTAGTGTGGGGCTGAGTAGGCAGTTTAGTCACGGTTGGCTTATAGTAGTGTGGGGCTGAGTAGGCAGTTTAACCATGGTTTGTTTATAGTAGTGTGGGGCTGAGTAGGCAGTTTAGCCACGGTTGGTTTATAGTAGTGTGGGGCTGAGTAGGCAGTTTAGTCACAGTTGGTTTATAGTAGTGTGCGGCTGAGTAGGCAGTTTAGTCACGGTTGGTTTATAGTAGTGTGGGGCTGAGTAGGCAGTTTAGTCACGGTTGGCTTATAGTAGTGTGGGGCTGAGTAGGCAGTTTAACCATGGTTTGTTTATAGTAGTGTGGGGCTGAGTAGGCAGTTTAGCCACGGTTGGTTTATAGTAGTGTGGGGCTGAGTAGGCAGTTTAGTCACGGTTGGTTTATAGTAGTGTGCGGCTGAGTAGGCAGTTTAGTCATGGTTGGTTTATAGTAGTGTGGGGCTGAGTAGGCAGTTTAGTCACGGTTGGTTTATAGTAATGTGCGGCTGAGTAGGCAGTTTAGTCATGGTTTGCTTATAGAAGTGTGGGGCTGAGTAGGCAGTTTAGTCATGGTTTGCTTATAGAAGTGTGGGGCTGAGTAGGCAGTTTAGCCACGGTTGGCTTATAGTAGTGTGGGGCTGAGTAGGCAGTTTAGTCACGGTTGGTTTATAGTAGTGTGGGGCTGAGTAGGCAGTTTAGTCACGGTTGGTTTATAGTAGTGTGGGGCTGAGTAGGCAGTTTAGTCACGGTTTGCTTATAGAAGTGTGGGTCTGAGTAGGCAGTTTAGCCACGGTTGGCTTATAGTAGTGTGGGGCTGAGTAGGCAGTTTAGTCACGGTTGGCTTATAGAAGTGTGGGGCTGAGTAGGCAGTTTAGCCATGGTTTGTTTATAGTAGTGTGGGGCTGAGTAGGCAGTTTATCCACGGTTGGTTTATAGTAGTGTGGGGCTGAGTAGGCAGTTTATCCACGGTTGGTTTATAGTAGTGTGGGGCTGAGTAGGCAGTTTAGTCACAGTTGGTTTATAGTAGTGTGCGGCTGAGTAGGCAGTTTAGTCACGGTTTGCTTATAGTAGTGTGCGGCTGAGTAGGCAGTTTAGTCACGGTTTGCTTATAGAAGTGTGGGGCTGAGTAGGCAGTTTAGCCACGGTTGGCTTATAGTAGTGTGGGGCTGAGTAGGCAGTTTAGTCACGGTTGGTTTATAGTAGTGTGGGGCTGAGTAGGCAGTTTAGTCACGGTTGGTTTATAGTAGTGTGCGGCTGAGTAGGCAGTTTAGTCATGGTTTGCTTATAGAAGTGTGGGGCTGAGTAGGCAGTTTAGCCACGGTTGGCTTATAGTAGTGTGGGGCTGAGTAGGCAGTTTAGTCACGGTTGGTTTATAGTAGTGTGGGGCTGAGTAGACAGTTTAGTCACGGTTGGTTTATAGTAGTGTGGGGCTGAGTAGGCAGTTTAGTCACGGTTTGCTTATAGAAGTGTGGGGCTGAGTAGGCAGTTTAGCCACGGTTGGCTTATAGTAGTGTGGGGCTGAGTAGGCATTTTAGTCACGGTTGGTTTATAGTAGTGTGGGGCTGAGTAGGCAGTTTAGCCACGGTTGGTTTATAGTAGCGTGGGGCTGATTATGATATGAAATGGCATTTGTAACGCGCCTATACACAAGTGTTTCAAGGCCTGTTTCTAGGCAGTTTAGCCACGGTTTGTTTATAGTAGTGTGGGGCTGAGTAGGCAGTTTAGTCACGGTTGGTTTATACAGTGCAGAGAAGTCATTTCATCACGATATCCCGCAACATGCATTCTCTGGCAGGTTGTATCCAAAACACGGTGAGGGCCATCTGGCCATGGCAGTCTCTGCTGTCACTCTTTCATGTTAAAAGTGACAGCTGCAGTTGGCACTCTTTCCTAAAAGAGTGACAGCGGAAACAGCCAAAACAAAATCGTAATATGCTGAAAATATCCCACAATGTTCTACTTCATTCTACTACATGAGCTGGTAATGCAAGCCCACTTAGCCGCTCACATCTCCGCCACTACCCCACTAGGACGCCCCCGTCTCCTCTCTAAGCCCTAATGTCCGGTGGGCGAGTTCAGTGTCTGTCTCCAGTGTCGGCACTTCTGTTGTTTGGCCACAGGAGCACCTGCACTTGTCAAGGCCTGAAAGAGAGCACCCACACTCCACGATGGGTGCAGTGAAAATGCAAGCACCTCAGTGAAGCGCCGAGCTCCTGCTGCCCGGCCAATGACTGCTTTTAACAAGTTTCTGTTGCTAGCAGTGACTTTTCTAAGATGTACATGTGTAAGTGTTTGGAAATGTGAAGGAACCTTCCAGAATGAAAGCCCCCGCACAGCCCCACTTATCCACCAACTCTCTCACTACTGGACCATGAAAGCGACCAACAATAAGGCTCCCCTTTTAAAGCGCAGTTTATGTCTACGATTAGGAGGCGAGGACATGATGGGAACCAGCCCTGCTCCTCTCGTTGGACTACTCTTATTCCTCTCCCTCTTCCTTTTTTCGCTTTTTTCTTTCTTTCTTTCTTTTACCTTTTGCCATATGAGCCTAGTTTGCTTCATGGTTGTTTATGTCTGTTCCAAGGCTAAGGGTTTTCTTTCTTGTTGAACCAAATAAAGACTTTATTAAATAAAATAAAAATGTATGTCTACGATGTCTACTATGTTGACACACCAAAAAGAAAGTCTGTTTTTATATAAATATTCAAATATTCTTAGAGCCACGCATCAGAACAACCTGGCTGTGTGTGTGATATAATCCCAGTTTCACAGCGTTGCAAGGTGTGTGATCCTTGGCAAGTAATGCAATCTGAGTGGGTGCTACCTGCAGAAAGCGCGCGTTCCCGCAGCCTGCCAACTCGTGCACCTCATAACACTGATCTCAGAGCGAGACTCTGCGTCATGTTCATCTTTCAGCGATGGCTGCATTATATGGGGTCTGCAACCTTTGCCTCTCCAGATCTTTGGAACTACAACTCCCATCTAGCACCGCCAGCAAAGGCAATGGCGAGGGCTCATGGGAGCCGCAGTCCCCACCATCTGTAGAGCCCTCGGCGGCAGAGCCTTGTATGAGGCATAACAGTCATACACTGTGCTGAGAATGTGACTCCAGGGATTGTGTGGGAACAGAGACAACACAGAATGACACACACCTGATAAGGGACACAGATGCTCTGATTACTTACCTGTAATCTTCATTACTCCCAGTCCTACTCTTCCTCGTGAGGCCCCTGCCTTCGACACAGGACCTTCTTTTATTTCTTTTTATTTCTATAACCCCTCCCCCACACCCACATCACTTAGTTTCATATTACTAAGCCGTAGCATAGGACCTTGCCCGCAGGGAGGGTGAGGAGGGGTGTCAGTATTGTGATGAGGAAGAGTAGGACTAGGAGTAATGAAGATTACCAGTAAGTAATCCGAGCATTACCTCCTATAGTGTTAATGAAGGTGCTCTGATCAGCCCAAGTGGCAGCTCTACATATCTCATGTAGAGAAACCACACTTGCATCGTCCTAGGAAACCGCCAAACCTCTGGTGGACCGCCCCTGAACGTGCGCAGGCACACGCAGGCCAGAAGCCACATAGGCCATGGCGACCACAACACGGATCCACCGGCTAATGGACACTACAGATGCCTTACGCCCAGCCCCAGCCGGCCCAAAAGTAATCAGAAGACTGTCGGAGTGGCAGAAAGGGGCAGTTCTAGTCAAATACTCCAACACCGCCCGCCGCACATCAATGTTATGCCAAGCCACTTCCTCTGGCGTTTGCAGATTTTGAAAAAAGGCAGGGAGGACCAGATCCTTAGAGGTGTGAAACCGAGAATCGACCTTAGAGAGAAACTTCAGGTCACACCTCAGCACCACCGAATCCGGCAGAACCCTCAGGAAAGGGGGGGGTGATATAACAGAGCCCCAATCTCCCCAAGCCTATGGGCAGAAGTTATGGCAATCAGAAAGGCAGTCTTCAGCGTCAGATGTTTCATATCAGTCTCGGAAATGGGCTCAAAAGGAGCCCCTTGAAGGAACCTTAAGACAAGAGGGAGATCCCAAGGGGAAGTCCCTTATAAGTACAAAGACGGGAAGAAGAAAAACCCCTGAGCAACTTCCCCACCAACACCTCCCCATCCAAGTGACCATCAGAGTCCCCCCAAAAGGAATTTGATGGAGGCCCACTGAGAGCGAAGCGTGGAAACCGCCATGCCCTTGTCACACCCATCCCGGAGGAATTGAAGGATAGCAGGGAGGCCAGAACGTAGGGGAGGGATCCCACACCGCCCACACCAGTCCCGGAAATGCCTACCGTAAGCCTTCTGAGTGGAGGGTCCAAGAGCATTCATTATGGACTCTACCACAGGACCAGACCCTGACCCTGAGATATCAGCCTAGCCCGTGCAATAGCCACACTGCCCATTGCATCTGGCGGACCCCCAACCGTAGCTTCCCCAGAAGAGGACAAGGCCACTTCGGAACCAGCCAAGGCTCCAGAGAACAAAGCTCCAACAGAAAGGGGAACCAACTCTGGCGGGGCCATAACGGAGCCAACAATAATACAGTCACCCTGGACACTCTGATGCGCTGAACCACCCGGCGCAGAAGAGGAATAGGTGGGAATGCATAAAGGAGACCCTGAGGCCACTGCACAGAGAGGGCGTCCACCCCCACGCACCCTCGGCCTGAAACCGAGAGCAGAAGAGGGGAACTTTTGCTGAGGCCGGAGATGCAAACAGGTCCAGAACAGGGGTCCCGAACCTGACACAGATCTCTGCAAAGATCTGGGTGGACAGGACCAGTTCCACCGAGGAGGGAAACCGGCGGCTGAGTAGATCCGCTTGAACATTGTCCACCCCCCTGATATGTGAAGCCACCATGGACACCAGATGTGATTCCCCCCATGCCCCTATCTGAGCTGCCAGGGCATTCAAGGAGCGGCCAGAACCCCATTGGCGGTTGACGTAAGCCAAAGCTGTCGTTTTGTCCGTCCAGACCAAAACTGCCCGGCCTACCAGCAACCTCCTGAAGTACACCAGAGCCCAGAGGATGGCACACAACTCTCGCCAATTGGATGTTCGATGGCTCTCTTCCGGATCCCACAACCCCTGAGCAGAGAGGACCCCCAACGTAGCCCCCCAACCCCTTCCACTGGCGTCGGTAGTAAGAGTGGTCACAGGAGGTATGATCAGGGACACCCCAGCCCATAGTTTTGGAACCCCCAGCCACCACTGCAGGGAGACCCGCAGCGCTGGGGACACCGGAATCAAAGCCTCGAAAGCTTGAGATGAAGGGAGCCAGTGGGAGTGAAGGTAAGACACCAGGGGGCGTAGATGAAGACGGGCCCAGGGAACTAGAAACACGCAAGAAGCCATGTACCCCTGCAATTTCAGCAATAGGCGAGACGGGACATACTGCCTCCTGAGAACCCTGCCCAGAACAGCCAGCAAGTAACGGACCCTCTCCAGGGACAGGAACACCCTCTCAATCCTGGTGCAATCCTGTGCCCCAATGAAAACTAGATCCTGCGAAGCCTCCAGTTGAGACTTCTGCCAGTTCACCAGGAAACCCCAGTCCTGCAATGCCTGGCAGACCAATCGGAGATGAGACATGACAGTCTGCCGGCAGGACGCTTTGATCAACCAATCGTCCAGGTAGGGAAAAATCTGAATGCCCCGTAGATGTAAGTGCGCCACCAGGGGGCTGATCGTAGTCCGCACTGGAGCACTCTCAACTGAAAATGTCGGAACCCCACTGCAAAGCGGAAGAACTTCATGTGCCCGGGACGGAGAGCCATGTGGTAATAAGCGTCTTGGAGATCCAGAGATGTCATCCAATCCCCCTTGAATAAAATTGGAAGAATGTTCTGAAAAGTCTCCATTTTGAAGAGTTCCTTCTGGACGAAGCAGTTCAGGGCTTTGAGGTCCAGAATTAGATGATACTTCCCCAAAGGTTTGGGGACCAGGAACACCTGCGAGGAGAACCCCTGACCCTGAACAGGGAGAGGAACGGGCATGATGGCCGCCTTTAACACTCATTTGGAGAGAGCGGCGTCCATGGCCAACCTCTTGAGCCGAGACCTGGGAACCACAGTCCGTACCATGCAATGCTGGACAGGAGGAGACAGGAAATGCACTTGAAAACCCCTTTGCACTATGTCCAGAACCCATGAGTCAGGACACCACCTTTCCCATACTGGAAAAAACTGCCGGAGCCGCCCGCCCACCGGCAATTCCAAACCGTCAGGATTTAGGAGCCGGCCCAGGACGCGAAGAACGTGGAGGACCCCGACCCCCCTAGCTCTCCGAAAAGAATGTGATGAGGAGCCAGGGAAAGACCTGCTGGTCACTGGACCAGCACCAGAGGAAGACTTCTTGGCCATTGAAGGAGGCTTGCGTCGAAGTTTGTCAGCATGTTTGTCCGCCCTAAAAACTTTGTGCACCTTATCCTCAAGGGAATCTCCAAAAAGCCTGGACCCAGTGAAAGGAAGTTTCAGGGCAACCGCCTTCTGAGACCCATCAGTCTTCCAGTCCCTTAGGTGCAAATGCCTCCGGGCAGATATACCAGCCCCCATGGCCATGGCTGAACCACGCACCCCATCAAAAGCCAGATCGGCCAAAAGCTCAACCTGTCTCTGCATGTCTGTAAGCAAAGGGGCACAATCAGAACCTTCATTGACAGCCTTTTTCAACTTCCTGAAACCATTCAACACTGTTTCAGCCGTGTAGGAACCATAGATATTTGCTCTAAGGGCCAGATGCGCCCCTGCATGAACCTTCTTAAGGCCGGAATTAACTCGGCGGTCCACTGGATCCCGGACGGCCGCCTCCGTGGCCGACATAGAGGAGCTACCCACCAGGCTGGCGAGGATATCGTCGACCTCAACTGGATCAGACAGCAAAGTCTGGGTAAAGTTTGGACATGAAGCGGGGCATTGCAAACTTCTCCGGGTCATGCCATTCCCAGAGGATTTTATCCCGGATATCGGAAACCAATGGCAACCCCTTCCTAGGTGTATGCCTATACTGGCGAATAGAAGGGTCGGCGCCCTCCACCGGTACCTGGGGCTCTGAAAATACCATGCAATCCCCAACTTGAGCAAGCACCTCCTCCACTCCCTCTCTGTCCAGATACTTCCCTTCAGCATCAGCCGAAGAGGAACAAGAAGAGGCCGAAGACTCAGCGCCAGAAGAAGAGGAGGATGGTGAAGACAGACGCCTGCGCTTGTGTCCATGAGTATGTGTGCGACTCCCTCTATGATGCTTAAGTAGCTTCTTCAACTCCTTTCTGGACAGGAAAAAACGCTTAGCCTTCTTCTTTCTCTTTCTGTGTAAATCAGGAGAAGAGGAAGACGAAGAAGAAGAGGAAGAAGACAGGACCAGATGCCTGCTCTTTGCAGAATGTTTTCCCATTTTGAGTATGTCCACAAATAGTGACCAAAGGAAGCCTTATTCACCACCAAAGCCCTCTGCAGACTGAACCAAGGCTCCACATACAAACAATTTCCAATGTGCCTCTCCCACATTCAAATAGAGGCCAGAAAGAACAACAACCAATAGGAATAACAACAATTAATTCCTATGGCAACATGCCTGCAGCACCAGAATAGGAGCCCACCCTCCTCCGGAGCACGTGGCTCAAACAAGAAAAAGGAGCCGCCAATCCGTGCACAGCAGCACATGCAGCATGGCCATGCAACAGGAAAACATGCCCCCAAACTCCTTACCTTAACCTGGGTCCGTTTCCTTGGACCCGGGCCACGATGCCCTGCGCTGGCCAAAGCCCAGCAGAAACCAGGCAAGGCGGCCTGACTCGACTGGGTCCCGAGCCCCGCAGGGAACCCAGGAGTCTTGCCGCACCTGAGGGAGCCGGAGGCCCCGCCACACAGCCCCACCAGGGGGCCAGCAATCGGAGCTCCAAAGCGCACCGCGCCGGGAAGAAAAAATAAGCCCAACCTGCCGGAGGCAGGAAAAATTAAACTAAGTGATATGGGTGTGGGGGAGTAGTTATAGAAATAAAAAGAAATAAAAGAAGGTCCTGTGTCGGAGACAGAGGCCTCATGAGGTAAGTACTGGGACGAGGAAGAGTGGACGTGGAGGTAATGCAGAACCAAAGTGAGAGGAATAAAAATGTGTGGGAACAGAGACAATGAGATACAAATCATAAGTGACACTGATGGAGTGCCACAGAGTGAGAGGAATTAAAATGTGTGGGAACAGAGACAACACAGAATGAGACACACATCATAAGTGACACAGATGCAGAACCAAAGTGAGAGGAATTAAAATGTGTGGGAACAGAGACAACACAGAATGAGACACACCTCATAAGTGACACAGATGCAGAACCACAGAGTGAGAGGAATTAAAATGTGTGGGAACAGAGACAATGAGATACAAATCATAAGTGACACTGATGGAGTGCCACAGAGTGAGAGGAATTAAAATGTGTGGGAACAGAGACAACACAGAATGAGACACACATCATAAGTGACACATATGCAGAACCAAAGTGAGAGGAATTAAAATGTGTGGGAACAGAGACAACACAGAATGAGACACACCTCATAAGTGACACAGATGCAGAACCACAGAGTGAGAGGAATTAAAATGTGTGGGAACAGAGACAACGCACAATGAGACACACCTCATAAGTGACACAGATGGAGAACCAGAGTGAGAGGAAATAAAATGTGTGGGAACAGAGACAACACAGAATGTGACACACCTCATATGTGACACAGATGGAGAACCAGAGTGAGAGGAATTAAAATGTGTGGGAACAGAGACAACACAGAATGCGACAAACCTCATAAGTGACACAGGTGCAGAACCACAGAGTGAGTGGAACTAAAATGTGTGGGAACAGAGACAACACAGAATGAGACACACCTCATAAGTGACACAGATGCAGAACCACAGAGTGAGTGGAATAAAAATGTGTGGGAACAGAGGCAACACAGAATGATACACAGCTCATAAGTGACACAGGTGCAGAACCACAGAGTGAGGGAATTTAAATGTGTGGGAACAAAGACAACACAGAATAAGACACACCTCATATGTGACACAGATGGAGAACCACAGAGTGAGGGGAATTAAAATGTGTGGGAACAGTGTAAATACCAAATTCATGTAATTGCCATGTTTCTTTGCCTCAGCAAGACTTAAACCCATTGCCCATGTTATAGCATTATGTCCATGTTAAACCAACTGCTTTTGTGTCCGCTCACGAAGCCCAGGGTATTCGCCTGGAACAGATATTACTCACAGGCTTAGGAATGTTCCCTCTGTTCTCCTTTCCTGTAAAGGCTACATAAATAATGTCTGTTAAAACTCTTGCACTTCCCGTCCTGTCTAAAGCTGCCGTGCGAGTCAGCATGCATTCATTGACCCTGGGGTCTCCTCTATGAATGATGATTGCTAGCATCCGCACTCTTTCCCGAAACATAAGCATAAAGCGTATCTATATTCGGAGTTGTTATTCTTTGGGATATGTGGGAAGGGGAACTTGTGTCAGAGCTTGTGCGTCATTCTGTAAAAGATATGTCCTGCTATTGTCCAGCAGCCCATGAATGGATATTATTATCACTACCGTGGCAAGATATGTGTAGTTTGCAAATTCCCCACTGTGTCAAATGTGATGAATTAGCTTGTTTTTACGATCAGGCATGTTAAAGATTAACGTGCATCCTGAAGGGTATTTTGACTTGCTTAGATAAGCTATATGAGTAATGACCATTTGCAAATGTCCGGCCTTTGTAAAATGTCACCGCAAGGGCTGGAATAACAGCCAAAAGTGTTTTGGAAGGAAACTGTATGTCAGGAAGTGCCTGGGCTTCGCGCCAGTCATAAGACTCAATGTAAACGTTTTCCTATAAAGAGCCTTCTCACTGTAATGTTAGTAGCTCACTCTAAATAGCATCCCTATGGTGTATCTTGCAGTCAGCCCTTCCGCAGAAGTTTTGCATTGCAATAAATGATTGTTGCACTCACTTACTAGTGTGTTTATTGATGGAGACCTCCGCCTGGTGAATTTTAGCATTGACTACAGAGACAACACAGAATGAGAAACACCTCATAAGTGACACAGGTGCAGAACCCTAAGGCCCAACCGGAAGCTACAAAGCATAGTGGAGCAGGTGAAGAAGATGCAGGCGGGAAGAGACCTGGAGAAGCACAAATGTAAGAAACACGACGAGAAACTGAACATCTTCTGCAAGGAGGATCAGAGAGCCATCTGCATGGTGTGCAGCCTCTCAGCAGATCACAGATCCCACCCCATGGTCCCTCTAGAGGAGGCAGCCCTGGAGTACAAGGTGAGACGAGATCACATCAGTGAGTGCACAAACCCACCGCACAAACATCCCTGCCCGCAGAGCCCAGAGTGCAAGGTGAGACGAGATCACATTAGTGAGTGCACAAAACCACTACGCTAACATCCCTGCCCACAGAGCCCAGAGCACAAGGTGAGAGGAGATCACGTTAGTGAGTGCACAAACCCACCACACTAACATCCCTGCACACAGAGCCCAGAGTACAAGGTGAGACAAGATCACATTAGTGAGTGCACAAACCCACTAATATCCCTGCCCAGAGAGCCTAGAGCACAAGGTGAGACAAGATCACATTAGTGAGTGCACAAACCCACTGCACTAACATCCCTGCACACAAAGCCCAGAGTACAAGGTGAGACAAGATCACATTAGTGAGTGCACAAACCCACTAATATCCCTGCCCAGAGAGTCCAGAGTACGAGGTGAAACGAGATCACATTAGTGAGTGCACAAACCCACTAACATCCCTGCCCACAGAGCCCAGAGTACAAGGTGAGACGAGATCACATGAGTGAGTGTACAAACCCACTATGCTAACATCCCTGCCCACAGAGCCCAGAGTACAAGGTGAGACAAAATCACATTAGTGAGTGCACAAACCCACTACGCTAACATCCCTGCCCACAAAGCCCAGAGTACAAGGTGACACGGGATCCCATTAGTGAGTGCACAAACGCACAGCACTAAATCCTTGGATACAGAGTCAGAGTACAAGGTGAGAAAAGATCACATTAGTGAGTGAAAAACCCACTGTGCCAACATCCCTGCCCACAGAGCCCAGAGTACAAGGTGAAACGAAATCACATTAGTGAGTGCACAAACCGACTACGCTAACATCCCTGACCACAGAGCCCAGAGTACAAGGTGAGACGAGATCACATTAGGTAGTGCACAAACCCACCGCGGTAACATCCCTGCCCACAGAGCCCGAGCCCAGAGCACAAGGTGAGAGGAGATCACGTTAGTGAGTGCACAAACCCACCGTGATAACATCCCTGCCCTCAGAGCCCAGAGTACAAGGTGAGACAAGATCACATTAGTGAGTGCACAAACCCACCATGCTAACATCCCTGCCCACAGAGCCCAGAGTACAATGTGAGACCAGATCACATTAGTGAGTGTACAAACCCACAGAACTAACATATCTGCCCACAGAGGCCAGAGCACAAGGTGAGACGAGATCACATTAGTGAGTGCACAAACCCACCGTGCCTACATCCCTGCCCACAGAGCCCAGAGTACAAGGTAAGACGAAACCACATTAGTGAGCACACATACCCACTGTGCCAACATCCCTGCCCACAGAGCCCAGAGTACAAGGTGAGACGAGATCACATTAACGAGTGCACAAACCCACTACGCTAACATCCCTGCCCACAAAACCCAGAGTACAAGGTGACACGAGATCACATTAACGAGTGCACAAACGCACTGCACTAACATCCTTGCCTACAGAGTCAGAGTACAAGGTGAGCAAAGATAACATTAGTGAGTGCACAAACCCACCGCGCTAACATCCCTGCCAACAGAGTCTAGAGTACAAGGTGAGACGAGGTCACATTAGTGAGTACACAAACCCACTGCGCTAACATCCCTGCCCACAGAGCCCAGAGTACAAGGTGAGACGAGATCACATTAGTGAGTGCGCAAACCCACCGCGCTAACATCCCTGCCCACATAGCCCAGAGTACAAGGTGAGACAAGATCACATTAGTGAGTAGACAAACCCACCACACTAACATCTCTGTCCACAGAGCCCAGAGCACAAGGTGAGACGAGATCACATTAGTGAGTGCGCAAACCCACCGCGCTAACATCCCTGCCCACAGAGCCCAGAACAGAAAGTGAGACGAGATCACATTAGTGAGTGCACAAACCCACTGCACTAACATCCCCACCCACAGAGCCAGTGTACAAGGTGAGATGAGATCACATTAGTGAGTGCACAAACCCACCGTGCTATCATCCCTGCCCACAGAACACAGAGCACAAGGTGAGATGAGATCACATTAGTGAGTGCACAAACCCACTGAACTAACATCTCTGCCCACAGAGGCCAGAGTACAAGGTGAGATGAGATCACATTAGTGAGTGCACAAACCCACCGCACTAACATCCCTGCCCTCAGAGCCCAGAGCACAAGGTGAGAAGAGATCACATTAGTGAGTGCATGAACCCATTTCTCTAACATCCCTGCCCAGAGGCCCCAGAGCACAAGGTGAGACGAGATCACATTAGTGAGTGCACAGACCCACCGCGCAAACATCTCTGCCCACAGAGGCCAGAGTACAAGGTGAGATGAGATCACATTAGTGAGTGCACAAACCCACTGCGCTAACATCCCTGCCCACTGGGCCGAGAGCACAAGGTGGGAGGAGGTCACATTAGTGAGTGCATAAACCCACTGCGCTAACATCCCTGCCCACTGAAGTGGGAGAATGGAGGAAACGGCTCCCAACGATCATCTCCCACCCTTGGCCTAGAGGATCACGGCCCAGACACCCACCACGAGATGAGTTCGCCCATATCCCAGATGACCAAGTGCCCTGGTACAGAAACATACGGATGTGCCCACCCGCGTGCCCGCCAGCCTGCCGTACCCTTGCCGGCGCCTGCGGCATGGAGGGACTCGACTGAATCATCGAGCACTATGCCAACACATCGTTAGAGATGCCATGACGACTCAGCCAGCGGACAGAATACCCGTACAACATACACAATGGACATTCCCACACCAATCCGCACGAAGAACATACTCAGTGCTATGACGTAGGTGACGGACACACCCACAGACGCGCATCTTTATTATTTTTTCACTCAGGCTTCTTAAAATGCAGAAACGCAAGACGCACAATGAACTCATCTAAAAGCTTTCTTACGCTTCTCCTAAACCCATGTGCAACTACGAAAGAACCTAATGAAGGCACGACAATATGGACAAAACAATACGGCACCATAACCTAAAGCGCCTTTGTACCAAACGGCTCTGCCTATACACCAGGCCCAAGTAGGCCTCAAGCAAGAGTTTCCATGAGCATTGAATGAGCAAGAGTACAGTTGCTGATCCCGCAGAATGAGCACGGCTAAAGCAGACAGTCAAGGGCACGATGTTGCTAACTCGCATGCCACAAGTCAACACCAAGGTCGCCCCTGCAATTAAGCGAAGCACACAGTGGAAAATGCAATATTAATTGTGCAGAATTATGCCTCAAACACGGTCCCACCTCACGTGACCAGGCCGAACCTGGCAGAGTGCCAGGTCCGGGAGGAGAGAGAGACGCCTGGATACTCCGCTTCAAAGGCCCAGGCAGATACAAGCGAGCGTCTCAAAGGACATCTGCAGCGGTGGGAGTAACCGGCCTTCCAGCATATGAATAAATCTTACATTGTCTACACATATCACTAGTGAAACATTGTTGCAATTGACAGGTGCACCGCGAGCTGGGAACAGCGATGGTCCCAGACTGGGGGGCCCGTGTGTGGACCAATCAGAACATGGAGCTCTTATCACTGACGCCACTAACATTGACCAATCCTCAGAGGCCTCCATGTAACAATTTTCATGTATCAGTTTGTAGGGACAACCCAAATATACCACTTGACTAACCCTCGTCCACTAATAACGCTCTCTATACGTGTGCTATACTAACCCTACCACTCGAGGAACCAATCCAGAGTGGCGATAGGTTTTTTGCTAACTTTCTCAGGTGACGCAAGTAGCGCGTCACACCAAGGTAAAAAGGGCCTGCGAGCCCACGGTGAAGTGAGAGTGTCAGGACGGACGCGTACGTTCCTTGACCCATCCCTGCCGTTTGTTCAATAAACAGCAGAGTCACCTTGCTTCTTGTGTGTGCCTCATACTCATTTTTGGGATACACGGGAGGAGTTGGGGCCTCCCTGCCCGGAGTCCGCGGACGACTCTGCCGGCCCCGGGAGAATTCCCCCCCGACACCACAGAGCCCAGAGTACAAGGTGAGACGAGATCACATTAGTGAGAGCACCAAGCCACCGCAATAACATCCATACCCACAGAGCCCGGAGTACAAGATGGGACGAGATCACATTAGTTAGTGCACATACCCACCGTGCCAACATCCCTGCCCACAGAGCCAAGACCACAAGGTGAGACGAAATCACATTAGTGACTGCACAAACCCACCGCGCTAACATCCCTGCCCACAGAGCACAGAGTACAAGGTGAGACGAGATCACTTTAGTGAGTGCACAAACACACTGCGCTAACATCCCTGCCCACAGAGCCCAGAGTACAAGGTGAGACGAGATAACATTAGTGAGTGAACAAACCCACCGGGCTAACATCCCGCCCAAAGAACCCGGAGCACAAGGTGAGACGAGATCACATTAGTGAGTGCACAAACGCACCACACTAAATCCTTGCCTACAGAGTCAGAGTACAAGGTGAGAAAAGATCACATTAGTTAGTGCACAAACCCACTGTGCTAACATCACTGCCCACAGAGCCCAGAGTACAATGTGTGAGGAGATCACATTAGTGAGTGCACAAACCCACTGCACTAACATCCCTGTCCAATGGGCCCAGAGCACAAGGTGAGAAGAGATCACATTAGTGAGTGCGCAAACCCACAGCACTAACATCCCTGCCCACAGAGCCCAGAGTAGAATGTGAGACGAGATCACATTGATGAGTGCACAAACCCACCAACATCGCTGCCCTCAGAGCCCAGCGTACAAGGTGAGACGATATCACATGTGTGAGTGCACAAACCCACTACGCTAACATCCCTGCCCACAAAGCCCGGATTACAAGGTGACACGAGATCACATTAGTGAGTGCACAAACGCACCACACTAAATCCTTGCCTACAGAGTCAGAGTACAAGGTGAGAAAAGATCACATTAGTGAGTGCACAAACCCACTGTGCTAACATCACTGCCCACAGAGCCCAGAGTACAAGGTGTGAGGAGATCACATTAGTGAGTGCACAAACCCACTGCGCTAACATCCCTGTCCAATGGGCCCAGAGCACAAGGTGAGAAGAGATCACATTAGTGAGTGCATAAACCCTCTGCGCTAACATCCCTGTCCAATGGGCCCAGAGCACAAGGTGAGACGAGATCACATTAGTGAGAGCACCAACCCACCGCACTGACATCCCTGCCCACAGAGCCCAGAGTACAAGATGTGACGAGATCACATTAGTTAGTGCACAAGCCCACCGTGCTAACATCCCTGCCCACAGATCCCAGAGTACAAGGTGAGACGAGATCACATTAGTGAGTGCACAAACCCACCATGCTAGCATTCCTGCCCACAGAGCTCAGAGCACAAGGTGAGACGAGATCACATTAGTGAGGGCACAAACCCACCGTGCTAACATCCCTGCCCACTGGGCCCAGAGCACAAGGTGAGAAGATATCACATTAGGAGTGCATAAACCCACTGCGCTAACATCCCTGCCCAGAGGATCCAGAGCACAAGGTGAGACGAGATCACATTAGTGAGAGCACCAACTCACCGCGCTAACATCCCCGCCGACAGAGCCCAGAGTACAAGGTGAGAGGAGGTCACATTAGTGAGTGCTCAAACCAACCGCGCTAACATCCCTGCCCACAGAGCCCAGAGTACAAGGTAGGACGAGGTCACATTAGTGAGTGCACAAACCCACCGCGCTAACATCTCTGCCCAAAATCGGCCAGGGTACAAGGTGAGACGAGATCACATTAGTGAGTACACAAACCCACTGCGCTAACATCCCTGCCCACAGAGCCCAGAACAGAAAGTGAGACGAGATCACATTAGTAAGTGCACAAACCCACAGCACTAACATCCCCACCCACATAGCCCAGTGTACAAGGTGAGATTAGATCACATTAGTGAGTGCACAAACCAACCGCGCTAACATCCCCGCCCAGATAGCCCAGAGTACAAGGTGAGACAAGGTCACATTAGTGAGTGCACAAACCCACCGCACTAACATCCCTGCCCACAGAGCCCAGAGTACAAGATGGGACGAGATCACATTAGGAGTGCATAAACCCACTGCGCTAACATCCCTGCCCAGAGGATCCAGAGCACAATGTGAGACGAGATCACATTAGTGAGAGCACCAACTCACCGCGCTAACATCCCCGCCGACAGAGAACAGAGTACAAGGTGAGACGAGATCACATTAGTGAGTGCCCAAACCCACTAACATTACTGCCCAGAGAGCCCAGAGAGAGTACAAGGTGAGAGGAGGTCACATTAGTAAGTGCACAAACCCACCATGCTAGCATTCCTGCCCACAGAGCTCAGAGCACAAGGTGAGACGAGATCACATTAGTGAGTGCACAAACCCACTGCGCAAACATCCCTGCCTTCAGAGAACAGAGTACAAGGTGAGACGAGATCACATTAGTGAAGGCACAAACCCACCGCGCTAACATCCCTGCCCACTGGGCCCAGAGCACAAGATGAGAAGAGATCACATCAGTGAGAGCACCAACTCACCGCGCTAACATCCCCGCCGACAGAGAACAGAGTACAAGGTGAAACGAGATCACATTAGTGAGTGCACAAACCCACTAACATTACTGCCCAGAGAGCCCAGAGTACAAGGTGAGAGGAGGTCACATTAGTGAGTGCGCAAACTCACCACACTAACATCCCTGCCCACAGACCCCAGAGTACAAGGTGAGAGGAGGTCACATTAGTGAGTGCTCAAACCCACCGCCTCAACATCCCTGCCCACAGACCCCAGAGTACAAGGTGAGAGGAGGTCACATTAGTGAGTGCTCAAACCCACCGCCTCAACATCCCTGCCCACAGAGCCCAGAGTACAAGGTGAGAGGAGGTCACATTAGTGAGTGCACAAACCCACCGCGCTAACATCCCTGCCCACAGAGCCCAGAGCACAAGGTGACACGAGATCACATTAGTGAGTGCACAAACAGACTGTACTAAATCCTTGCCTACAGAGTCAGAGTACAAGGTGAGAAAAGATCACATTAGTGAGTGCACAAACCCACCGCAATAACATCCCTGCCCAAAATCGGCCATGGTACAAGGTGAGACGAGATCACATTAGTGAGTGCACAAACCCATCGCGCTCACATCCCTGACCACAGAGCCCAGAGTACAAGGTGAGACGAGGTCACATTAGTGAGTACACAAACCCACTGCGCTAACATCCCTGCCCACAGAGCCCAGAGTACAAGGTGAGACGAGATCACATTAGTGAGTGCATTTCCCAGCGCACTAACATCACTGCCCACAGATCCCAGAGTACAAGGTGGGACGAGGTCACATTAGGGGGTGCACAAACCCACCGCGCTAACATCTCTGCCCAAAATCGGCCATGGTACAAGGTGAGACGAGATCACATTAGTGAGTGCACAAACCCATCGCGCTCACATCCCTGACCACAGAGCCCAGAGTACAAGGTGAGACGAGGTCACATTAGTGAGTACACAAACCCACTGCGCTAACATCCCTGCCCACAGAGCCCAGAGTACAAGGTGAGACGAGATCACATTAGTGAGTGCATTTCCCAGCGCACTAACATCACTGCCCACAGATCCCAGAGCACAAGGTGAGACGAGATCACATTAGTGAGTGCACAAACCTACCGCGCCAACACCCCTGCCCACAGAGCCCAGAGCACAAGGTGAGACGAGATCACATTAGTGAGTGCACAAACCCACCGCGCTAACATCCCCGCCCACATAGCCCAGAGTACAAGGTGAGACAAGATCACATTAGTGAGTAGACAAACCCACCACACTAACAGCTCTGTCCACAGAGCCCAGAGCGCAAGGTGAGACGAGATCACATTAGTGAGTGCACAAACCCACAGCGCTAACATCCCTGCCCACAGAGCCCAGAACAGAAAGTGAGACGAGATCACATTAGTGAGTGCACAAACCCACAGTACTAACATCCCCACCCACATAGCCCAGTGTACAAGGTGAGATGAGATCACATTAGTGAGGGCACAAACCCACCGCGCTAACATCCCCGCCCACATAGCCCAGTGTACAAGGTGAGACAAGATCACATTAGTGAGTAGACAAACCCACCACACTAACATCTCTGTCCACAGAGCCCAGAGTACAAGGTGAGACGAGATCACATTAGTGAGTGCACAAACCCACTGCACTAACATCCCGACCCTCAGAGCCCAGTGTACAAGGTGAGATGAGATCACATTAGTGAGTGCACAAACCCACCGTGCTAACCTCCTCACCCACAGAGCCAAGTGTACAAGGTGAAACGAGATCACATTAGTGAGTGCACAAACCCACTGCACTAACATCCCCACCCACAGAGCCCAGTGTACAAGGTGAGACGAGATCACATTAGTGAGTGCTCAAATCCAACATGCTAACATCCCTGCCCACAGAGCCCAGAGCACAAGGTGAGACGAGATCACATTAGTGAGTGTGCAAACCCACCGCGCTAACATCCCTGCCCACAGAGCCCAGAGTACAAGGTGAGACGAGATCATATTAGTGAGTGCACAAACCCACTGAACTAACATCTTGCCCACAGAGGCCAGAGTACAAGGTGAGATGAGATCACATTAGTGAGTGCACAAACCCACCGCACTAACATCCCTGCCCTCAGAGCCCAGAGCACAAGGTGAGACGAGATCACATTAGTGAGTGCTCAAACCCACCATGCTAACATCCCTTCCGACAGAGCCCAGAGCACAAGGTGAGACGAGATCACATTAGTGAGTGCACAAACCCACTGAACTAACATCTTGCCCACAGAGGCCAGAGTACAAGGTGAGATGAGATCACATTAGTGAGTGCACAAACCCACCGCACTAACATCCCTGCCCACAGAGCCCAGAGTGCAAGATGGGATGAGATCACATTAGTCAGTGCAGAGACCCACCACGAAAACATCCCTGTACACAGAACCCAGAGTACAAGGTGAGACGAGATCACATTAGTGAGTGCACAAACGCACCGCGCTAACCCCTCCGCCCACAGAGCCCAGTGTACAAGGTGAGAAGAGATCACATTAGTGAGTGCACAAACCCACCATGCTAACATCGCTCCCCACAGAGCCCAGAACACAAGGTGAGACGAGATCACATTAGTGAGTGCACAAACCCACCGAACTAACATCCCTGCCCTTAGAGCCCAGAGTACGAGTTGAGACGAGATCACATTAGTGAGTGCACAAACCCACTGCACTAACATCCCCACCCACAGAGCCCAGTGTACAAGGTGAGATGATATCACATTAGTGAGTGCACAAACCCACCGTGCTAACATCCCTGCCCCCAGAGCCCAGAGCACAAGGTGAGATGAGATCACATTAGTGAGTGCACAAACCCACCATGCTAACATCCCTGCCCACAGAAACCAGAGCACTAGGTGAGACGAGATCACATTAGTGAGTGCACAAACCCACAACACTAACATCCTTGTCCTCAGAGCCCAGATCACAAGGTGAGATCTGATCACATTAGTGAGTGCACACAACCACTGTGCTAACATCCCTGCCCACAGAGCCCAGAGCACAAGGTGAGAAGAGATCACATTAGTGAGTGCATAAACCCACTTCTCTAACATCCCTGCCCAGAGGACACAGAGCACAAGGTGATACGAGATCACATTAGTGAGTGCACAGACCCACCGCGCAAACATCCCTGCCCACAGAACCCAGAGCACAAGGTGAGACGAGATCACATTAGTGAGTGCACAAACGCACCGCGCTAACCCCTCCGCCCACAGAGCCAAGTGTACAAGGTGAGACGAGATCACATTAGTGAGTGCACAAACCCACCATGCTAACATCCCTGCCCACAGAGCCCAGAGCACAAGTTGAGACGAGATCACATTAGTGAGTGCACAAACACACCGCGCCAACACCCCTGCCCACAGAGCCAAGAGCACAAGGTGAGACCACATCACATTAGTGAGTGCACAAACCCAACGCGCTAACATCCCCGCCCACATAGCCCAGAGTACAAGGTGAGACAAGATCACATTAGTGAGTAGACAAACCCACCACACTAACATCTCTGTCCACAGAGCCCAGAGCACAAGGTGAGACGAGATCACATTAGTGAGTGCGCAAACCCACCGCGCTAACATCCCTGCCCACAGAGCCCAGAACAGAAAGTGAGACGAGATCACATTAGTGAGTGCACAAACCCACTGCACTAACATCCCCACCCACAGAGCCCAGTGTACAAGGTGAGATGATATCACATTAGTGAGTGCACAAACCCACCGTGCTAACATCCCTGCCCCCAGAGCCCAGAGCACAAGGTGAGATGAGATCACATTAGTGAGTCCACAAACCCACCATGTTAACATCCCTGCCCACAGAAACCAAAGCACTAGGTGAGACGAGATCACATTAGTGAGTGCACAAACCCACTGAACTAACATCTCTGCCCACAGAGGCCAGAGTACAAGGTGAGATGAGATCACATTAGTGAGTGCACAAACCCACAACACTAACATCCTTGTCCTCAGAGCCCAGAGCACAAGGTGAGATCTGATCACATTAGTGAGTGCACACAACCACTGTGCTAACATCCCTGCCCACAGAGCCCAGAGCACAAGGTGAGAAGAGATCACATTAGTGAGTGCATAAACCCACTTCTCTAACATCCCTGCCCAGAGGACCCAGAGCACAAGGTGATACGAGATCACATTAGTGAGTGCACAGACCCACCGCGCAAACATCCCTGCCCACAGAACCCAGAGCACAAGGTGAGACGAGATCACATTAGTGAGTGCACAAACGCACCGCGCTAACCCCTCCGCCCACAGAGCCAAGTGTACAAGGTGAGACGAGATCACATTAGTGAGTGCACAAACCCACCATGCTAACATCCCTGCCCACAGAGCCCAGAGCACAAGTTGAGACGAGATCACATTAGTGAGTGCACAAACACACCGCGCCAACACCCCTGCCCACAGAGCCAAGAGCACAAGGTGAGACCAGATCACATTAGTGAGTGCACAAACCCAACGCGCTAACATCCCCGCCCACATAGCCCAGAGTACAAGGTGAGACAAGATCACATTAGTGAGTAGACAAACCCACCACACTAACATCTCTGTCCACAGAGCCCAGAGCACAAGGTGAGACGGGATCACATTAGTGAGTGCGCAAACCCACCGCGCTAACATCCCTGCCCACAGAGCCCAGAACAGAAAGTGAGACGAGATCACATTAGTGAGTGCACAAACCCACTGCACTAACATCCCCACCCACAGAGCCAGTGTACAAGGTGAGATGAGATCACATTAGTGAGTGCACAAACCCACCGTGCTATCATCCCTGCCCACAGAACACAGAGCACAAGGTGAGACGAGATCACATTAGTGAGTGCACAAACCCACTGAACTAACATCTTGCCCAAAGAGGCCAGAGTACAAGGTGAGATGAGATCACATTAATGAGTGCACAAACCCACCGCACTAACATCCCTGCCCACAGAGCCCAGAGTGCAAGATGGGATGAGATCACATTAGTGAGTGCATCAACCCACTGCGCTAACATCCCTGCCCACAGAGCCCAGAGCGCAAGATGGGATGAGATCACATTAGTCAGTGCAGAGACCCACCGCGCAAACATCCCTGTACACAGAACCCAGAGTACAAGGTGAGACGAGATCACATTAGTGAGTGCACAAACGCACCGCGCTAACCCCTCCGCCCACAGAGCCCAGTGTACAAGGTGAGAAGAGATCACATTAGTGAGTGCACAAACCCACCGAACTAACATCCCTGCCCTTAGAGCCCAGAGTACGAGTTGAGACGAGATCACATTAGTGAGTGCACAAACCCACTGCACTAACATCCCCACCCACAGAGCCCAGTGTACAAGGTGAGATGATATCACATTAGTGAGTGCACAAACCCACCGTGCTAACATCCCTGCCCCCAAAGCCCAGAGCACAAGGTGAGATGAGATCACATTAGTGAGTGCACAAACCCACCATGCTAACATCCCTGCCCACAGAAACCAGAGCACTAGGTGAGACGAGATCACATTAGTGAGTGCACAAACCCACTGAACTAACATCTCTGCCCACAGAGGCCAGAGTACAAGGTGAGATGAGATCACATTAGTGAGTGCACAAACCCACAACACTAACATCCTTGTCCTCAGAGCCCAGAGCACAAGGTGAGATCTGATCACATTAGTGAGTGCACACAACCACTGTGCTAACATCCCTGCCCACAGAGCCCAGAGCACAAGGTGAGAAGAGATCACATTAGTGAGTGCATAAACCCACTTCTCTAACATCCCTCCCCAGAGGACCCAGAGCACAAGGTGATACGAGATCACATTAGTGAGTGCACAGACCCACCGCGCAAACATCCCTGCCCACAGAACCCAGAGCACAAGGTGAGACGAGATCACATTAGTGAGTGCACAAACGCACCGCGCTAACCCCTCCGCCCACAGAGCCAAGTGTACAAGGTGAGACGAGATCACATTAGTGAGTGCACAAACCCACCATGCTAACATCCCTGCCCACAGAGCCCAGAGCACACGTTGAGACGAGATCACATTAGTGAGTGCACAAACACACCGCGCCAACACCCCTGCCCACAGAGCCAAGAGCACAAGGTGAGACCAGATCACATTAGTGAGTGCACAAACCCAACGCGCTAACATCCCCGCCCACATAGCCCAGAGTACAAGGTGAGACAAGATCACATTAGTGAGTGCGCAAACCCACCGCGCTAACATCCCTGCCCAAAGAGCCCAGAACAGAAAGTGAGACGAGATCACATTAGTGAGTGCACAAACCCACTGCACTAACATCCCCACCCACAGAGCCAGTGTACAAGGTGAGATGAGATCACATTAGTGAGTGCACAAACCCACCGTGCTATCATCCCTGCCCACAGAACACAGAGCACAAGGTGAGACGAGATCACATTAGTGAGTGCACAAACCCACTGAACTAACATCTCTGCCCACTGAGGCCAGAGTACAAGGTGAGATGAGATCACATTAGTGAGTACACAAACCCACTGCACTAACATCCCTGCCCTCAGAGCCCAGAGCACAAGGTGAGAAGAGATCACATTAGTGAGTGCATGAACCCACTTCTCTAACATCCCTGCCCAGAGGCCCCAGAGCACAAGGTGAGACGAGATCACATTAGTGAGTGCACAGACCCACCGCGCAAACATCCCTGCCCATAGAACCCAGAGCACAAGGTGAGATGGGATCACATTAGTGAGTGTGCAAACCCACCGCTCTAACATCCCTGCCCACAGAGCCCAGAGTACGAGGTGAGACGAGATCTCATTAGTGAGTGCACAAACGCACCGCGCTAACCCCTCCACCCACAGAGCCCAGTGTACAAGGTGAGACGAGATCACATTAGTGAGTGCACAAACCCACCATGCTAACATCCCTGACCACAGAGCCCAGAGCACAAGGTGAGACGAGATCACATTAGTGAGTCCTCAAACCCACCATGCTAACATCCCTGCACACTGAGACCAGAGTACAAGGTGAGACGAGATCACATTAGTGAGTGCTCAAACCCACCGTGCCAACATCCCTGCCCACAGAGCCCAGAGCACAAGGTGAGACGAGGTCACTTTAGTGAATGCACAAACCCACTGCGCTAACATCCCTGCCCACAGAGCCCAGAGTACAAGGTGAGACGAGGTCACATTAGTGATTGCTCAAACCCACCGCGCTAACATCCCTGCCCACAGAGCCCAGAGCACAAGGTGAGACGAGATCACATTAGTGAGTGCACAAACCCACAGCGCTAACATCCCTGCCCACAGAGCCCAGAACAGAAAGTGAGACGAGATCACATTAGTGAGTGCACAAACCCACAGCACTAACATCCCCACCCACATAGCCCAGTGTACAAGGTGAGATGAGATCACATTAGTGAGGGCACAAACCCACCGCGCTAACATCCCCGCCCACATAGCCCAGAGTACAAGGTGAGACAAGATCACATTAGTGAGTAGACACACCCACCACACTAACATCTCTGTCCACAGAGCCCAGAGTACAAGGTGAGACGAGATCACATTAGTGAGTGCACAAACCCACTGCACTAACATCCCCACCCACAGAGCCCAGTGTACAAGGTGAGATGAGATCACATTAGTGAGTGCACAAACCCACCGTGCTAACCTCCTCACCCACAGAGCCAAGTGTACAAGGTGAAACGAGATCCCATTAGTGAGTGCACAAACCCACTGCACTAACATCCCCACCCAAAGAGCCCAGTGTACAAGGTGAGACGAGATCACATTAGTGAGTGCTCAAATCCACCACGCTAACATCCCTGCCCACAGAGGCCAGAGTACAAGGTGAGATGAGATCACATTAGTGGGTGCACAAACCCACCGCACTAACATCCCTGCCCTCAGAGCCCAGAGCACAAGGTGAGACGAGATCACATTAGTGAGTGCTCAAACCCACCATGCTAACATCCCTTCCGACAGAGCCCAGAGCACAAGGTGAGACGAGATCACATTAGTGAGTGCACAAACCCACTGAACTAACATCTTGCCCACAGAGGCCAGAGTACAAGGTGAGATGAGATCACATTAGTGAGTGCACAAACCCACCGCACTAACATCCCTGCCCACAGAGCCCAGAGTGAAAGATGGGATGAGATCACATTCGTGAGTGCATCAACCCACTGCGCTAACATCCCTGCCCACAGAGCCCAGAGTGCAAGATGGGATGAGATCACATTAGTGAGTGCATCAACCCACCGCACTAACATCCCTGCCCACAGAGCCCAGAGCGCAAGATGGGATGAGATCACATTAGTCAGTGCACAGACCCACCGCGCGAACATCCCTCTACACAGAACCCAGAGTACAAGGTGAGACGAGATCACATTAGTGAGTGCACAAACGCACCGCGCTAACCCCTCCGCCCACAGAGCCCAGTGTACAAGGTGAGAAGAGATCACATTAGTGAGTGCACAAACCCACCATGCTAACATCCCTGCCCACAGAGCCCAGAGCACAAGGTGAGACGAGATCACATTAGTGAGTGCACAAACCCACCAAACTAACATCCCTGCCCTTAGAGCCCAGAGTACGAGTTGAGACGAGATCACATTAGTGAGTGCACAAACCCACTGCACTAACATCCCCACCCACAGAGCCCAGTGTACAAGGTGAGATGATATCACATTAGTGAGTGCACAAACCCACCGTGCTAACATCCCTGCCCCCAGAGCCCAGAGCACAAGGTAAGATGAGATCACATTAGTGAGTGCACAAACCCACCATGCTAACATCCCTGCCCACAGAAACCAGAGCACAAGGTGAGACGAGATCACATTAGTGAGTGCACAAACCCACTGAACTAACATCTCTGCCCACAGAGGCCAGAGTACAAGGTGAGATGAGATCACATTAGTGAGTGCACAAACCCACAACACTAACATCCCTGCCCTCAGAGCCCAGAGCACAAGGTGAGATCTGATCACATTAGTGAGTGCACACATCCACTGTGCTAACATCCCTGCCCACAGAGCCCAGAGCACAAGGTGAGAAGAGATCACATTAGTGAGTGCATAAACCCACTTCTCTAACATCCCTGCCCAGAGGACCCAGAGCACAAGGTGATACGAGATCACATTAGTGAGTGCACAGACCCACCACGCAAACATCCCTGCCCACAGAACCCAGAGCACAAGGTGAGACGAGATCACATTAGTGAGTGCACAAACGCACCGCGCTAACCCCTCCGCCCACAGAGCCACGTGTACAAGGTGAGACGAGATCACATTAGTGAGTGCACAAACCCACCATGCTAACATCCCTGCCCACAGAGCCCAGAGCACAAGGTGAGACGAGATCACATTAGTGAGTGCACAAACCCACCGCGCTAACATCCCTACCCACAGAGCCAAGTGTACAAGGTGAGACGAGATCACATTAGTGAGTGCGCAAACCCACCGCGCTAACATCCCTGCCCACAGAGCCCAGAACAGAAAGTGAGACGAGATCACATTAGTGAGTGCACAAACCCACTGCACTAACATCCCCACCCACAGAGCCAGTGTACAAGGTGAGATGAGATCACATTAGTGAGGGCACAAACCCACCGCGCTAACATCCCCGCCCACATAGCCCAGAGTACAAGGTGAGACAAGATCACATTAGTGAGTAGACAAACCCACCACACTAACATCTCTGTCCACAGAGCCCAGAGTACAAGGTGAGACGAGATCACATTAGTGAGTGCACAAACCCACTGCACTAACATCCCCACCCACAGAGCCCAGTGTACAAGGTGAGATGAGATCACATTAGTGAGTGCACAAACCCACTGAACTAACATCTCTGCCCACCGATGCCAGAGTACAAGGTGAGATGAGATCACATTAGTGAGTGCACAAACCCACCGCACTAACATCCCTGCCCTCAGAGCCCAGAGCACAAGGTGAGACGAGATCACATTAGTGAGTGCACAGACCCACCGCGCAAACATCCCTGCCCATAGAACCCAGAGCACAAGGTGAGACGAGATCACATTAGTGAGTGTGCAAACCCACCGCTCTAACATCCCTGCCCACAGAGCCCAGAGTACGAGGTGAGACGAGATCTCATTAGTGAGTGCACAAACGCACCGCGCTAACCCCTCCGCCCACAGAGCCCAGTGTACAAGGTGAGACGAGATCACATTAGTGAGTGCACAAACCCACCATGCTAACATCCCTGCCAACAGAGCCCAGAGCACAAGGTGAGACGAGATCACATTAGTGAGTGCTCAAACCCACCATGCTAACATCCCTGCACACTGAGACCAGAGTACAAGGTGAGACGAGATCACATTAGTGAGTGCTCAAACCCACCCTGCCAACATCCCTGCCCACAGAGCCCAGAGCACAAGGTGAGACGAGATCACTTTAGTGAATGCACAAACCCACTGCGCTAACATCCCTGCCCACAGAGCCCAGAGTACAAGGTGAGACGAGGTCACATTAGTGATTGCTTAAACCCACCGCGCTAACATCCCTACCCACAGAGCCCAGAGCACAAGGTGAGACGAGATTACATTAGTGAGTGCACAAACCCACAGCGCTAACATCCCTGCCCACAGAGCCCAGAACAGAAAGTGAGACGAGATCATATTAGTGAGTGCACAAACCCACAGCACTAACATCCCCACCCACATAGCCCAGTGTACAAGGTGAGATGAGATCACATTAGTGAGGGCACAAACCCACCGCGCTAACATCCCCGCCCACATAGCCCAGAGTACAAGGTGAGACAAGATCACATTAGTGAGTAGACAAACCCACCACACTAACATCTCTGTCCACAGAGCCCAGAGTACAAGGTGAGACGAGATCACATTAGTGAGTGCACAAACGCACCGCGCTAACCCCTCCGCCCACAGAGCCCCGTGTACAAGGTGAGACGAGATCACATTAGTGAGTGCACAAACCCACCATGCTAACATCCCTGCCCACAGAGCCCAGAGCACAAGGTGAGACGAGATCACATTAGTGAGTGCACAAACCCACCGCGCTAACATCCCTACCCACAGAGCCAAGTGTACAAGGTGAGACGAGATCACATTAGTGAGTGCGCAAACCCACCGCGCTAACATCCCTGCCCACAGAGCCCAGAACAGAAAGTGAGACGAGATCACATTAGTGAGTGCACAAACCCACTGCACTAACATCCCCACCCACAGAGCCAGTGTACAAGGTGAGATGAGATCACATTAGTGAGGGCACAAACCCACCGCGCTAACATCCCCGCCCACATAGCCCAGAGTACAAGGTGAGACAAGATCACATTAGTGAGTAGACAAACCCACCACACTAACATCTCTGTCCACAGAGCCCAGAGTACAAGGTGAGACGAGATCACATTAGTGAGTGCACAAACCCACTGCACTAACATCCCCACCCACAGAGCCCAGTGTACAAGGTGAGATGAGATCACATTAGTGAGTGCACAAACCCACTGAACTAACATCTCTGCCCACCGAGGCCAGAGTACAAGGTGAGATGAGATCACATTAGTGAGTGCACAAACCCACCGCACTAACATCCCTGCCCTCAGAGCCCAGAGCACAAGGTGAGACGAGATCACATTAGTGAGTGCACAGACCCACCGCGCAAACATCCCTGCCCATAGAACCCAGAGCACAAGGTGAGACGAGATCACATTAGTGAGTGTGCAAACCCACCGCTCTAACATCCCTGCCCACAGAGCCCAGAGTACGAGGTGAGACGAGATCTCATTAGTGAGTGCACAAACGCACCGCGCTAACCCCTCCGCCCACAGAGCCCAGTGTACAAGGTGAGACGAGATCACATTAGTGAGTGCACAAACCCACCATGCTAACATCCCTGCCAACAGAGCCCAGAGCACAAGGTGAGACGAGATCACATTAGTGAGTGCTCAAACCCACCATGCTAACATCCCTGCACACTGAGACCAGAGTACAAGGTGAGACGAGATCACATTAGTGAGTGCTCAAACCCACCCTGCCAACATCCCTGCCCACAGAGCCCAGAGCACAAGGTGAGACGAGATCACTTTAGTGAATGCACAAACCCACTGCGCTAACATCCCTGCCCACAGAGCCCAGAGTACAAGGTGAGACGAGGTCACATTAGTGATTGCTTAAACCCACCGCGCTAACATCCCTACCCACAGAGCCCAGAGCACAAGGTGAGACGAGATTACATTAGTGAGTGCACAAACCCACAGCGCTAACATCCCTGCCCACAGAGCCCAGAACAGAAAGTGAGACGAGATCATATTAGTGAGTGCACAAACCCACAGCACTAACATCCCCACCCACATAGCCCAGTGTACAAGGTGAGATGAGATCACATTAGTGAGGGCACAAACCCACCGCGCTAACATCCCCGCCCACATAGCCCAGAGTACAAGGTGAGACAAGATCACATTAGTGAGTAGACAAACCCACCACACTAACATCTCTGTCCACAGAGCCCAGAGTACAAGGTGAGACGAGATCACATTAGTGAGTGCACAAACCCACTGCACTAACATCCCCACCCACAGAGCCCAGTGTACAAGGTGAGATGAGATCACATTAGTGAGTGCACAAACCCACTGAACTAACATCTCTGCCCACCGAGGCCAGAGTACAAGGTGAGATGAGATCACATTAGTGAGTGCACAAACCCACCGCACTAACATCCCTGCCCTCAGAGCCCAGAGCACAAGGTGAGACGAGATCACATTAGTGAGTGCACAGACCCACCGCGCAAACATCCCTGCCCATAGAACCCAGAGCACAAGGTGAGACGAGATCACATTAGTGAGTGTGCAAACCCACCGCTCTAACATCCCTGCCCACAGAGCCCAGAGTACGAGGTGAGACGAGATCTCATTAGTGAGTGCACAAACGCACCGCGCTAACCCCTCCGCCCACAGAGCCCAGTGTACAAGGTGAGACGAGATCACATTAGTGAGTGCACAAACCCGCCATGCTAACATCCCTGCCAACAGAGCCCAGAGCACAAGGTGAGACGAGATCACATTAGTGAGTGCTCAAACCCACCATGCTAACATCCCTGCACACTGAGACCAGAGTACAAGGTGAGACGAGATCACATTAGTGAGTGCTCAAACCCACCCTGCCAACATCCCTGCCC
The DNA here is from genome assembly GCF_040938575.1 of Ambystoma mexicanum. Taxonomy (NCBI): domain Eukaryota; kingdom Metazoa; phylum Chordata; class Amphibia; order Caudata; family Ambystomatidae; genus Ambystoma; species Ambystoma mexicanum. The sequence goes on from NC_090933.1 coordinate 1,399,304,395, forward strand.
ACAGAGCCCAGAGCACAAGGTGAGACGAGATCACTTTAGTGAATGCACAAACCCACTGCGCTAACATCCCTGCCCACAGAGCCCAGAGTACAAGGTGAGACGAGGTCACATTAGTGATTGCTTAAACCCACCGCGCTAACATCCCTACCCACAGAGCCCAGAGCACAAGGTGAGACGAGATTACATTAGTGAGTGCACAAACCCACAGCGCTAACATCCCTGCCCACAGAGCCCAGAACAGAAAGTGAGACGAGATCATATTAGTGAGTGCACAAACCCACAGCACTAACATCCCCACCCACATAGCCCAGTGTACAAGGTGAGATGAGATCACATTAGTGAGGGCACAAACCCACCGCGCTAACATCCCCGCCCACATAGCCCAGAGTACAAGGTGAGACAAGATCACATTAGTGAGTAGACAAACCCACCACACTAACATCTCTGTCCACAGAGCCCAGAGTACAAGGTGAGACGAGATCACATTAGTGAGTGCACAAACCCACTGCACTAACATCCCCACCCACAGAGCCCAGTGTACAAGGTGAGATGAGATCACATTAGTGAGTGCACAAACCCACCGTGCTAACCTCCTCACCCACAGAGCCAAGTGTACAAGGTGAAACGAGATCACATTAGTGAGTGCACAAACCCACTGCACTAACATCCCCACCCACAGAGCCCAGTGTACAAGGTGAGACGAGATCACATTAGTGAGGGCTCAAATCCACCATGCTAACATCCCTGCCCACAGAGCCCAGAGCACAAGGTGAGACGAGATCACATTAGTGAGTGTGCAAACCCACCGCGCTAACATCCCTGCCCACAGAGCCCAGAGTACAAGGTGAGACGAGATCACATTAGTGAGTGCACAAACCCACTGAACTAACATCTTGCCCACAGAGGCCAGAGTACAAGGTGAGATGAGATCACATTAGTGAGTGTACAAACCCACCGCACTAACATCCCTGCCCTCAGAGCCCAGAGCACAAGGTGAGACGAGATCACATTAGTGAGTGCTCAAACCCACTATGCTAACATCCCTTCCGACAGAGCCCAGAGCACAAGGTGAGACGAGATCACATTAGTGAGTGCACAAACCCACTGAACTAACATCTTGCCCACAGAGGCCAGAGTACAAGGTGAGATGAGATCACATTAGTGAGTGCACAAACCCACCGCACTAACATCCCTGCCCACAGAGCCCAGAGTGAAAGATGGGATGAGATCACATTAGTGAGTGCATCAACCCACTGCGGTAACATCCCTGCCCACAGAGCCCAGAGTGCAAGATGGGATGAGATCACATTAGTGAGTGCATCAACCCACCGCACTAACATACCTGCCCACAGAGCCCAGAGCGCAAGATGGGATGAGATCACATCCACCGCGCGAACATCCCTCTACACAGAACCCAGAGTAAAGGTGAGACGAGATCACATTAGTGAGTGCACAAACGCACCGCGCTAACCCCTCCGCCCACAGAGCCCAGTGTACAAGGTGAGAAGAGATCACATTAGTGAGTGCACAAACCCACCAAACTAACATCCCTGCCCTTAGAGCCCAGAGTACGAGTTGAGACGAGATCACATTAGTGAGTGCACAAACCCACTGCACTAACACCCCCACCCACAGAGCCCAGTGTACAAGGTGAGATGATATCACATTAGTGAGTGCACAAACCCACCGTGCTAACATCCCTGCCCACAGAAACCAGAGCACAAGGTGAGACGAGATCACATTAGTGAGTGCACAAACCCACTGAACTAACATCTCTGCCCACAGAGGCCAGAGTACAAGGTGAGATGAGATCACATTAGTGAGTGCACAAACCCACAACACTAACATCCCTGCCCTCAGAGCCCAGTGCACAAGGTGAGATCTGATCACATTAGTGAGTGCGCACAACCACTGTGCTAACATCCCTGCCCACAGAGCCCAGAGCACAAGGTGAGAAGAGATCACATTAGTGAGTGCATAAACCCACTTCTCTACCATCCCTGCCCAGAGGACCCAGAGCACAAGGTGATACGAGATCACATTAGTGAGTGCACAGACCCACCACGCAAACATCCCTGCCCACAGAACCCAGAGCACAAGGTGAGACGAGATCACATTAGTGAGTGCACAAACGCACCGCGCTAACCCCTCCGCCCACAGAGCCAAGTGTACAAGGTGAGACGAGATCACATTAGTGAGTGCACAAACCCACCGTGCTAACATCCCTACCCACAGAGTCCAGAGTACAAGGTGAGACGAGGTCACATTAGTGAGTACACAAACCCACTGCGCTAACATCCCTGCCCACAGAGCCCAGAGCACAAGGTGAGACGAGATCACATTAGTGAGTGCACAAACCCACCGTGCTAACATCCCTACCCACAGAGTCCAGAGTACAAGGTGAGACGAGGTCACATTAGTGAGTACACAAACCCACTGCGCTAACATCCCTGCCCACAGAGGCCAGAGTACAAGGTGAGACGAGATCATATTAGTGAGTGCACAGACCCACCACGCAAACATCCCTGCCCACAGAACCCAGAGCACAAGGTGAGACGAGATCACATTAGTGAGTGCACAAACCCACCATGCTAACATCCCTGCACACTGAGACCAGAACACAAGGTGAGACGAGATCACTTTAGTGAATGCACAAACCCACTGCGCTAACATCCCTGCCCACAGAGCCCAGAGTACAAGGTGAGACGAGGTCACATTAGTGATTGCTCAAACCCAACGCGCTAACATCCCTGCCCACAGAGCCCAGAGCACAAGGTGAGACGAGATCACATTAGTGAGTGCACAAACCCACCAAACTAACATCCCTGCCCTTAGAGCCCAGAGTACGAGTTGAGACGAGATCACATTAGTGAGTGCACAAACCCACTGCACTAACATCCCCACCCACAGAGCCCAGTGTACAAGGTGAGATGATATCACATTAGTGAGTGCACAAACCCACCGTGCTAACATCCCTGCCCCCAGAGCCCAGAGCACAAGGTAAGATGAGATCACATTAGTGAGTGCACAAACCCACCATGCTAACATCCCTGCCCACAGAAACCAGAGCACAAGGTGAGACGAGATCACATTAGTGAGTGCACAAACCCACTGAACTAACATCTCTGCCCACAGAGGCCAGAGTACAAGGTGAGATGAGATCACATTAGTGAGTGCACAAACCCACAACACTAACATCCCTGCCCTCAGAGCCCAGAGCACAAGGTGAGATCTGATCACATTAGTGAGTGCACACATCCACTGTGCTAACATCCCTGCCCACAGAGCCCAGAGCACAAGGTGAGAAGAGATCACATTAGTGAGTGCATAAACCCACTTCTCTAACATCCCTGCCCAGAGGACCCAGAGCACAAGGTGATACGAGATCACATTAGTGAGTGCACAGACCCACCACGCAAACATCCCTGCCCACAGAACCCAGAGCACAAGGTGAGACGAGATCACATTAGTGAGTGCACAAACGCACCGCGCTAACCCCTCCGCCCACAGAGCCAAGTGTACAAGGTGAGACGAGATCACATTAGTGAGTGCACAAACCCACCATGCTAACATCCCTACCCACAGAGCCAAGTGTACAAGGTGAGACGAGATCACATTAGTGAGTGCACAAACCCAACGCGCTAACATCCCCGCCCACATAGCCCAGAGTACAAGGTGAGACAAGATCACATTAGTGAGTGGACAAACCCACCACACTAACATCTCTGTCCACAGAGCCCAGAGTACAAGGTGAGACGAGATCACATTAGTGAGTGCGCAAACCCACCGCGCTAACATCCCTACCCACAGAGCCCAGAACAGAAAGTGAGACGAGATCACATTAGTGAGTGCACAAACCCACTGCACTAACATCCCCACCCACAGAGCCAGTGTACAAGGTGAGATGAGATCACATTAGTGAGTGCACAAACCCACCGTGCTATCATCCCTGCCCACAGAACACAGAGCACAAGGTGAGACGAGATCACATTAGTGAGTGCACAAACCCACTGAACTAACATCTCTGCCCACAGAGGCCAGAGTACAAGGTGAGATGAGATCACATTAGTGAGTGCACAAACCCACAGCACTAACATCCCCACCCACATGGCCCAGTGTACAAGGTGAGATGAGATCACATTAGTGAGGGCACAAACCCACCGCGCTAACATCCCCGCCCACATAGCCCAGAGTACAAGGTGAGACAAGATCACATTAGTGAGTAGACAAACGCACCACACTAACATCTCTGTCCACAGAGCCCAGAGTACAAGGTGAGACGAGATCACATTAGTGAGTGCACAAACCCACTGCACTAACATCCCCACCCACAGAGCCCAGTGTACAAGGTGAGATGAGATCACATTAGTGAGTGCACAAACCCACTGAACTAACATCTCTGCCCACCGAGGCCAGAGTACAAGGTGAGATGAGATCACATTAGTGAGTGCACAAACCCACCGCACTAACATCCCTGCCCTCAGAGCCCAGAGCACAAGGTGAGTCGAGATCACATTAGTGAGTGCACAGACCCACCGCGCTAACATCCCTGCCCACAGAGCCCAGAGTACGAGGTGAGACGAGATCTCATTAGTGAGTGCACAAACGCACCGCGCTAACCCCTCCGCCCACAGAGCCCAGTGTACAAGGTGAGACGAGATCACATTAGTGAGTGCACAAACCCACCATGCTAACATCCCTGCCCACAGAGCCCAGAGCACAAGGTGAGACGAGATCACTTTAGTGAATGCACAAACCCACTGCGCTTACATCCCTGCCCACAGAGCCCAGAGTACAAGGTGAGACGAGGTCACATTAGTGATTGCTTAAACCCACCGCGCTAACATCCCTACCCACAGAGCCCAGAGCACAAGGTGAGACGAGATTACATTGGTGAGTGCACAAACCCACAGCGCTAACATCCCTGCCCACAGAGCCCAGAACAGAAAGTGAGACGAGATCATATTAGTGAGTGCACAAACCCACAGCACTAACATCCCCACCCACATAGCCCAGTGTACAAGGTGAGATGAGATCACATTAGTGAGGGCACAAACCCACCGCGCTAACATCCCCGCCCACATAGCCCAGAGTACAAGGTGAGACAAGATCACATTAGTGAGTAGACAAACCCACCACACTAACATCTCTGTCCACAGAGCCCAGAGTACAAGGTGAGACGAGATCACATTAGTGAGTGCACAAACCCACTGCACTAACATCCCCACCCACAGAGCCCAGTGTACAAGGTGAGATGAGATCACATTAGTGAGTGCACAAACCCACCGTGCTAACCTCCTCACCCACAGAGCCAAGTGTACAAGGTGAAACGAGATCACATTAGTGAGTGCACAAACCCACTGCACTAACATCCCCACCCACAGAGCCCAGTGTACAAGGTGAGACGAGATCACATTAGTGAGGGCTCAAATCCACCATGCTAACATCCCTGCCCACAGAGCCCAGAGCACAAGGTGAGACGAGATCACATTAGTGAGTGTGCAAACCCACCGCGCTAACATCCCTGCCCACAGAGCCCAGAGTACAAGGTGAGACGAGATCACATTAGTGAGTGCACAAACCCACTGAACTAACATCTTGCCCACAGAGGCCAGAGTACAAGGTGAGATGAGATCACATTAGTGAGTGCACAAACCCACCGCACTAACATCCCTGCCCTCAGAGCCCAGAGCACAAGGTGAGACGAGATCACATTAGTGAGTGCTCAAACCCACTATGCTAACATCCCTTCCGACAGAGCCCAGAGCACAAGGTGAGACGAGATCACATTAGTGAGTGCACAAACCCACTGAACTAACATCTTGCCCACAGAGGCCAGAGTACAAGGTGAGATGAGATCACATTAGTGAGTGCACAAACCCACCGCACTAACATCCCTGCCCACAGAGCCCAGAGTGAAAGATGGGATGAGATCACATTAGTGAGCATCAACCCACTGCGCTAACATCCCTGCCCACAGAGCCCAGAGTGCAAGATGGGATGAGATCACATTAGTGAGTGCATCAACCCACCGCACTAACATACCTGCCCACAGAGCCCAGAGCGCAAGATGGGATGAGATCACATCCACCGCGCGAACATCCCTCTACACAGAACCCAGAGTAAAGGTGAGACGAGATCACATTAGTGAGTGCACAAACGCACCGCGCTAACCCCTCCGCCCACAGAGCCCAGTGTACAAGGTGAGAAGAGATCACATTAGTGAGTGCACAAACCCACCATGCTAACATCCCTGCCCACAGAGCCCAGAGCACAAGGTGAGACGAGATCACATTAGTGAGTGCACAAACCCACCAAACTAACATCCCTGCCCTTAGAGCCCAGAGTACGAGTTGAGACGAGATCACATTAGTGAGTGCACAAACCCACTGCACTAACACCCCCACCCACAGAGCCCAGTGTACAAGGTGAGATGATATCACATTAGTGAGTGCACAAACCCACCGTGCTAACATCCCTGCCCCCAGAGCCCAGAGCACAAGGTAAGATGAGATCACATTAGTGAGTGCACAAATCCACCATGCTAACATCCCTGCCCACAGAAACCAGAGCACAAGGTGAGACGAGATCACATTAGTGAGTGCACAAACCCACTGAACTAACATCTCTGCCCACAGAGGCCAGAGTACAAGGTGAGATGAGATCACATTAGTGAGTGCACAAACCCACAACACTAACATCCCTGCCCTCAGAGCCCAGTGCACAAGGTGAGATCTGATCACATTAGTGAGTGCACACAACCACTGTGCTAACATCCCTGCCCACAGAGCCCAGAGCACAAGGTGAGAAGAGATCACATTAGTGAGTGCATAAACCCACTTCTCTAACATCCCTGCCCAGAGGACCCAGAGCACAAGGTGATACGAGATCACATTAGTGAGTGCACAGACCCACCACGCAAACATCCCTGCCCACAGAACCCAGAGCACAAGGTGAGACGAGATCACATTAGTGAGTGCACAAACGCACCGCGCTAACCCCTCCGCCCACAGAGCAAAGTGTACAAGGTGAGACGAGATCACATTAGTGAGTGCACAAACCCACCATGCTAACATCCCTGCCCACAGAGCCCAGAGCACAAGGTGAGACGAGATCACATTAGTGAGTGCACAAACCCACCGCGCTAACATCCCTACCCACAGAGTCCAGAGTACAAGGTGAGACGAGGTCACATTAGTGAGTACACAAACCCACTGCGCTAACCTCCCTGCCCACAGAACCCAGAGCACAAGGTGAGACGAGATCACATTAGTGAGTGCACAAACCCACCATGCTAACATCCCTGCACACTGAGACCAGAGTACAAGGTGAGACGAGATCACATTAGTGAGTGCTCAAACCCACCGTGCCAACATCCCTGCCCACAAAGCCCAGAGCACAAGGTGAGACGAGATCACTTTAGTGAATGCACAAACCCACTGCGCTAACATCCCTGCCCACAGAGCCCAGAGTACAAGGTGAGACGAGGTCACATTAGTGATTGCTCAAACCCACCGCGCTAACATCCCTGCCCACAGAGCCCAGAGCACAAGGTGAGACGAGATCACATTAGTGAGTGCACAAACCCACAGCGCTAACATCCCTGCCCACAGAGCCCAGAACAGAAAGTGAGACGAGATCACATTAGTGAGTGCACAAACCCACAGCACTAACATCCCCACCCACATAGCCCAGTGTACAAGGTGAGATGAGATCACATTAGTGAGGGCACAAACCCACCGCGCTAACATCCCCGCCCACATAGCCCAGAGTACAAGGTGAGACAAGATCACATTAGTGAGTAGACAAACCCACCACACTAACATCTCTGTCCACAGAGCCCAGAGTACAAGGTGAGACGAGATCACATTAGTGAGTGCACAAACCCACTGCACTAACATCCCCACCCACAGAGCCCAGTTTACAAGGTGAGATGAGATCACATTAGTGAGTGCACAAACCCACCGTGCTAACCTCCTCACCCACAGAGCCGAGTGTACAAGGTGAAACGAGATCACATTAGTGAGTGCACAAACCCACTACACTAACATCCCCACCCACAGAGCCCAGTGTACAAGGTGAGACGAGATCACATTAGTGAGTGCTCAAATCCACCATGCTAACATCCCTGCCCACAGAGCCCAGAGCACAAGGTGAGACGAGATCACATTAGTGAGTGTGCAAACCCACCGCGCTAACATCCCTGCCCACAGAGCCCAGAGTACAAGGTGAGACGAGATCACATTAGTGAGTGCACAAACCCACTGAACTAACATCTTGCCCACAGAGGCCAGAGAACAAGGTGAGAAGAGATCACATTAGTGAGTGCACAAACCCACCGCACTAACATCCCTGCCCTCAGAGCCCAGAGCACAAGGTGAGACGAGATCACATTAGTGAGTGCTCAAACCCACCATGCTAACATCCCTTCCGACAGAGCCCAGAGCACAAGGTGATACGAGATCACATTAGTGAGTGCACAAACCCACTGAACTAACATCTTGCCCACAGAGGCCAGAGTACAAGGTGAGATGAGATCACATTAGTGAGTGCACAAACCCACCGCACTAACATCCCTGCCCACAGAGCCCAGAGTGAAAGATGGGATGAGATCACATTAGTGAGTGCATCAACCCACTGCGCTAACATCCCTGCCCACAGAGCCCAGAGCGCAAGATGGGATGAGATCACATTAGTGAGTGCATCAACCCACTGCGCTAACATCCCTGCCCACAGAGCCCAGAGCGCAAGATGGGATGAGATCACATCCACCGCGCGAACATCCCTGCCCACAGAGCCCAGTGTACAAGGTGAGAAGATATCACATTAGTGAGTGCACAAACCCACCATGCTAACATCCCTGCCCACAGAGCCCAGAGCACAAGGTGAGACGAGATCACATTAGTGAGTGCACAAACCCACCATGCTAACATCCCTGCCCCCTGAGCCCAGAGCACAAGGTAAGATGAGATCACATTAGTGAGTGCACAAACCCACCAGGCTAACATCCCTGCCCACAGAAACCAGAGCACAAGGTGAGACGAGATCACATTAGTGAGTGCACAAACCCACTGAACTAACATCTCTGCCCACAGAGGCCAGAGTACAAGGTGAGATGAGATCACATTAGTGAGTGCACAAACCCACAACACTAACATCCCTGCCCTCAGAGCCCAGAGCACAAGGTGAGATCTGATCACATTAGTGAGTGCACACAACCACTGTGCTAACATCCCTGCCCACAGAGCCCAGAGCACAAGGTGAGAAGAGATCACATTAGTGAGTGCATAAACCCACTTCTCTAACATCCCTGCCCAGAGGACCCAGAGCACAAGGTGATACGAGATCACATTAGTGAGTGCACAGACCCACCACGCAAACATCCCTGCCCACAGAACCCAGAGCACAAGGTGAGACGAGATCACATTAGTGAGTGCACAAACGCACCGCGCTAACCCCTCCGCCCACAGAGCCAAGTGTACAAGGTGAGACGAGATCACATTAGTGAGTGCACAAACCCACCATGCTAACATCCCTGCCCACAGAGCCCAGAGCACAAGGTGAGACGAGATCACATTAGTGAGTGCACAAACCCACCGCGCTAACATCCCTACCCACAGAGTCCAGAGTACAAGGTGAGACGAGGTCACATTAGTGAGTACACAAACCCACTGCGCTAACATCCCTGCCCACAGAGCCCAGAGCACAAGGTGAGAAGAGATCACATTAGTGAGTGCACAAACCCACTGCGCTAACATCCCTGCCCACAGATCCCAGAGCACAAGGTGAGACGAGATCACATTAGTGAGTGCACAAACACACCGCGCCAACACCCCTGCCCACAGAGCCAAGAGCACAAGGTGAGACGAGATCACATTAGTGAGTGCACAAACACACCGCGCCAACACCCCTGCCCACAGAGCCAAGAGCACAAGGTGAGACAATATCACATTAGTGAGTGGACAAACCCACCACACTAACATCTCTGTCCACAGAGCCCAGAGTACAAGGTGAGACAAGATCACATTAGTGAGTAGACAAACCCACCACACTAACATCTCTGTCCACAGAGCCCAGAGCACAAGGTGAGACGAGATCACATTAGTGAGTGCGCAAACCCACCGCGCTAACATCCCTGCCCACAGAGCCCAGAACAGAAAGTGAGACGAGATCACATTAGTGAGTGCACAAACCCACTGCACTAACATCCCCACCCACAGAGCCAGTGTACAAGGTGAGATGAGATCACATTAGTGAGTGCACAAACCCACCGTGCTATCATCCCTGCCCACAGAACACAGTGTACAAGGTGAGACGAAATCACATTAGTGAGTGCACAAACCCACTAGTCTAACATCCCTGCCCACAGAGCCCAGAGTACAAGGTGAGACGAGATCACATGAGTGAGTGCACAAACCCACTACGCTAACATCCCTGCCCACAAAGCCCAGAGTACAAGGTGACACGAGATCCCATTAGTGAGTGCACAATTGCACCGCAGTAAATCCTTGCCTACAGAGTCAGAGTACACAGTGAGACGAAATCACATTAGTGAGCGCATAGACCCACTGTGCCAACATCCCTGCCCACAGAGCCCAGAGTACAAGGTGAGAGGAGATCACATTAGTGAGTGCACAAACCAAATACGCTAACATCCCTGACCACAGAGCCCAGAGCACAAAGTGAGAGGAGATAACGTTAGTGAGTGCACAAACCCACCGCGCTAACATCCCTGCCCTCAGAGGCCAGAGTATAAGGTGAGACGAGATCACATTAGTGAGTGCACAAACCCACGGCGCTAACATCCCTGTCCACAGAGCCCAGAGCACAAGATGAGACGAGATCACATTATGTAGTGCACAAACCCACCGCGCTAACATCCCTGCCCACAGAGCCCGAGCCCAGAGCACAAGGTGAGAGGAGATCACATTAGTGAGTGCACAAACCCATTACGCTAACATCCCTGCCCACAGAGCCCAGAGTACAAGGTGAGACGAAATCAAATTAGTGAGTGCACAAACCCATTACGCTAACATCCCTGCCCACAGAGCCCAGAGTACAAGGTGAGACGAAATCACATTAGTGAGTGCACAAACCCACTACGCTAACATCCCTGCCCACAAAGCCCACAGTACAAGGTGACACGAGATCACATTAATGAGTGCACAAACGCACCGCACTAACATCCTTGCCTACAGAGTCAGAGTACAAGGTGAGAAAAGATCACATTAGTGAGTGCACAAACCCACTACACTAACATCCCCGCCCACAGAGCCCTGTGTACAAGGTGAGAGGAGATCACATGAGTGAGTGCGCAAACCCACTGCACTAACATCCCTGCCCACAGAGCCCAGAGTACAAGGTGAGACGAGGTCACATTAGTGATTGCTTAAACCCACCGCGCTAACATCCCTACCCACAGAGCCCAGAGCACAAGGTGAGACGAGATTACATTAGTGAGTGCACAAACCCACTACGCTAACATCCCTGCCCACAAAGCCCACAGTACAAGGTGAGATGAGATCACATTAGTGAGGGCACAAACCCACCGCGCTAACATCCCCGCCCACATAGCCCAGAGTACAAGGTGAGACAAGATCACATTAGTGAGTAGACAAACCCACCACACTAACATCTCTGTCCACAGAGCCCAGAGTACAAGGTGAGACGAGATCACATTAGTGAGTGCACAAACCCACTGCACTAACATCCCCACCCACAGAGCCCAGTGTACAAGGTGAGATGAGATCACATTAGTGAGTGCACAAACCCACCGTGCTAACCTCCTCACCCACAGAGCCAAGTGTACAAGGTGAAACGAGATCACATTAGTGAGTGCACAAACCCACTGCACTAACATCCCCACCCACAGAGCCCAGTGTACAAGGTGAGACGAGATCACATTAGTGAGGGCTCAAATCCACCATGCTAACATCCCTGCCCACAGAGCCCAGAGCACAAGGTGAGACGAGATCACATTAGTGAGTGTGCAAACCCACCGCGCTAACATCCCTGCCCACAGAGCCCAGAGTACAAGGTGAGACGAGATCACATTAGTGAGTGCACAAACCCACTGAACTAACATCTTGCCCACAGAGGCCAGAGTACAAGGTGAGATGAGATCACATTAGTGAGTGCACAAACCCACCGCACTAACATCCCTGCCCTCAGAGCCCAGAGCACAAGGTGAGACGAGATCACATTAGTGAGTGCTCAAACCCACTATGCTAACATCCCTTCCGACAGAGCCCAGAGCACAAGGTGAGACGAGATCACATTAGTGAGTGCACAAACCCACTGAACTAACATCTTGCCCACAGAGGCCAGAGTACAAGGTGAGATGAGATCACATTAGTGAGTGCACAAACCCACCGCACTAACATCCCTGCCCACAGAGCCCAGAGTGAAAGATGGGATGAGATCACATTAGTGAGTGCATCAACCCACTGCGCTAACATCCCAGCCCACAGAGCCCAGAGTGCAAGATGGGATGAGATCACATTAGTGAGTGCATCAACCCACCGCACTAACATACCTGCCCACAGAGCCCAGAGCGCAAGATGGGATGAGATCACATCCACCGCGCGAACATCCCTCTACACAGAACCCAGAGTAAAGGTGAGACGAGATCACATTAGTGAGTGCACAAACGCACCGCGCTAACCCCTCCGCCCACAGAGCCCAGTGTACAAGGTGAGAAGAGATCACATTAGTGAGTGCACAAACCCACCATGCTAACATCCCTGCCCACAGAGCCCAGAACACAAGGTGAGACGAGATCACATTAGTGAGTGCACAAACCCACCAAACTAACATCCCTGCCCTTAGAGCCCAGAGTACGAGTTGAGACGAGATCACATTAGTGAGTGCACAAACCCACTGCACTAACACCCCCACCCACAGAGCCCAGTGTACAAGGTGAGATGATATCACATTAGTGAGTGCACAAACCCACCGTGCTAACATCCCTGCCCCCAGAGCCCAGAGCACAAGGTAAGATGAGATCACATTAGTGAGTGCACAAATCCACCATGCTAACATCCCTGCCCACAGAAACCAGAGCACAAGGTGAGACGAGATCACATTAGTGAGTGCACAAACCCACTGAACTAACATCTCTGCCCACAGAGGCCAGAGTACAAGGTGAGATGAGATCACATTAGTGAGTGCACAAACCCACAACACTAACATCCCTGCCCTCAGAGCCCAGTGCACAAGGTGAGATCTGATCACATTAGTGAGTGCACACAACCACTGTGCTAACATCCCTGCCCACAGAGCCCAGAGCACAAGGTGAGAAGAGATCACATTAGTGAGTGCATAAACCCACTTCTCTACCATCCCTGCCCAGAGGACCCAGAGCACAAGGTGATACGAGATCACATTAGTGAGTGCACAGACCCACCACGCAAACATCCCTGCCCACAGAACCCAGAGCACAAGGTGAGACGAGATCACATTAGTGAGTGCACAAACGCACCGCGCTAACCCCTCCGCCCACAGAGCCAAGTGTACAAGGTGAGACGAGATCACATTAGTGAGTGCACAAACGCACCGCGCTAACCCCTCCGCCCACAGAGCCAAGTGTACAAGGTGAGACGAGATCACATTAGTGAGTGCACAAACCCACCATGCTAACATCCCTGCCCACAGAGCCCAGAGCACAAGGTGAGACGAGATCACATTAGTGAGTGCACAAACCCACCGCGCTAACATCCCTACCCACAGAGTCCAGAGTACAAGGTGAGACGAGGTCACATTAGTGAGTACACAAACCCACTGCGCTAACATCCCTGCCCACAGAACCCAGAGCACAAGGTGAGACGAGATCACATTAGTGAGTGCACAAACCCACCATGCTAACATCCCTGCACACTGAGACCAGAGTACAAGGTGAGACGAGATCACATTAGTGAGTGCTCAAACCCACCGTGCCAACATCCCTGCCCACAAAGCCCAGAGCACAAGGTGAGACGAGATCACTTTAGTGAATGCACAAACCCACTGCGCTAACATCCCTGCCCACAGAGCCCAGAGTACAAGGTGAGACGAGGTCACATTAGTGATTGCTCAAACCCACCGCGCTAACATCCCTGCCCAAAGAGCCCAGAGCACAAGGTGAGACGAGATCACATTAGTGAGTGCACAAACCCACAGCGCTAACATCCCTGTCCACAGAGCCCAGAACAGAAAGTGAGACGAGATCACATTAGTGAGTGCACAAACCCACAGCACTAACATCCCCACCCACATAGCCCAGTGTACAAGGTGAGATGAGATCACATTAGTGAGGGCACAAACCCACCGCGCTAACATCCCCGCCCACATAGCCCAGAGTACAAGGTGAGACAAGATCACATTAGTGAGTAGACAAACCCACCACACTAACATCTCTGTCCACAGAGCCCAGAGTACAAGGTGAGACGAGATCACATTAGTGAGTGCACAAACCCACTGCACTAACATCCCCACCCACAGAGCCCAGTTTACAAGGTGAGATGAGATCACATTAGTGAGTGCACAAACCCACCGTGCTAACCTCCTCACCCACAGAGCCGAGTGTACAAGGTGAAACGAGATCACATTAGTGAGTGCACAAACCCACTACACTAACATCCCCACCCACAGAGCCCAGTGTACAAGGTGAGACGAGATCACATTAGTGAGTGCTCAAATCCACCATGCTAACATCCCTGCCCACAAAGCCCAGAGCACAAGGTGAGACGAGATCACATTAGTGAGTGTGCAAACCCACCGCGCTAACATCCCTGCCCACAGAGCCCAGAGTACAAGGTGAGACGAGATCACATTAGTGAGTGCACAAACCCACTGAACTAACATCTTGCCCACAGAGGCCAGAGTACAAGGTGAGAAGAGATCACATTAGTGAGTGCACAAACCCACCGCACTAACATCCCTGCCCTCAGAGCCCAGAGCACAAGGTGAGACGAGATCACATTAGTGAGTGCTCAAACCCACCATGCTAACATCCCTTCCGACAGAGCCCAGAGCACAAGGTGATACGAGATCACATTAGTGAGTGCACAAACCCACTGAACTAACATCTTGCCCACAGAGGCCAGAGTACAAGGTGAGATGAGATCACATTAGTGAGTGCACAAACCCACCGCACTAACATCCCTGCCCACAGAGCCCAGAGTGAAAGATGGGATGAGATCACATTAGTGAGTGCATCAACCCACTGCGCTAACATCCCTGCCCACAGAGCCCAGAGCGCAAGATGGGATGAGATCACATTAGTGAGTGCATCAACCCACTGCGCTAACATCCCTGCCCACAGAGCCCAGTGTACAAGGTGAGAAGATATCACATTAGTGAGTGCACAAACCCACCATGCTAACATCCCTACCCCCTGAGCCCAGAGCACAAGGTAAGATGAGATCACATTAGTGAGTGCACAAACCCACCAGGCTAACATCCCTGCCCACAGAAACCAGAGCACAAGGTGAGACGAGATCACATTAGTGAGTGCACAAACCCACTGAACTAACATCTCTGCCCACAGAGGCCAGAGTACAAGGTGAGATGAGATCACATTAGTGAGTGCACAAACCCACAACACTAACATCCCTGCCCTCAGAGCCCAGAGCACAAGGTGAGATCTGATCACATTAGTGAGTGCACACAACCACTGTGCTAACATCCCTGCCCACAGAGCCCAGAGCACAAGGTGAGAAGAGATCACATTAGTGAGTGCATAAACCCACTTCTCTAACATCCCTGCCCAGAGGACCCAGAGCACAAGGTGATACGAGATCACATTAGTGAGTGCACAGACCCACCACGCAAACATCCCTGCCCACAGAACCCAGAGCACAAGGTGAGACGAGATCACATTAGTGAGTGCACAAACGCACCGCGCTAACCCCTCCGCCCACAGAGCCAAGTGTACAAGGTGAGACGAGATCACATTAGTGAGTGCACAAACCCACCATGCTAACATCCCTGCCCACAGAGCCCAGAGCACAAGGTGAGACGAGATCACATTAGTGAGTGCACAAACCCACCGCGCTAACATCCCTACCCACACAGTCCAGAGTACAAGGTGAGACGAGGTCACATTAGTGAGTGCACAGACCCACCACGCAAACATCCCTGCCCACAGAACCCAGAGCACAAGGTGAGACGAGATCACATTAGTGAGTGCACAAACGCACCGCGCTAACCCCTCCGCCCACAGAGCCAAGTGTACAAGGTGAGACGAGATCACATTAGTGAGTGCACAAACCCACCATGCTAACATCCCTGCCCACAGAGCCCAGAGCACAAGGTGAGACGAGATCACATTAGTGAGTGCACAAACCCACCGCGCTAACATCCCTACCCACAGAGTCCAGAGTACAAGGTGAGACGAGGTCACATTAGTGAGTACACAAACCCACTGCGCTAACATCCCTGCCCACAGAGCCCAGAGTACAAGGTGAGACGAGATCACATTAGTGAGTGCACAAACCCAACGCGCTAACATCCCCGCCCACATAGCCCAGAGTACAAGGTGAGACAAGATCACATTAGTGAGTAGACAAACCCACCACACTAACATCTCTGTCCACAGAGCCCAGAGCACAAGGTGAGACGAGATCACATTAGTGAGTGCGCAAACCCACCGCGCTAACATCCCTGCCCACAGAGCCCAGAACAGAAAGTGAGACGAGATCACATTAGTGAGTGCACAAACCCACTGCACTAACATCCCCACCCACAGAGCCAGTGTACAAGGTGAGATGAGATCACATTAGTGAGTGCACAAACCCACCGTGCTATCATCCCTGCCCACAGAACACAGTGTACAAGGTGAGACGAAATCACATTAGTGAGTGCACAAACCCACTAGTCTAACATCCCTGCCCACAGAGCCCAGAGTACAAGGTGAGACGAGATCACATGAGTGAGTGCACAAACCCACTACGCTAACATCCCTGCCCACAAAGCCCAGAGTACAAGGTGACACGAGATCCCATTAGTGAGTGCACAATTGCACCGCAGTAAATCCTTGCCTACAGAGTCAGAGTACACAGTGAGACGAAATCACATTAGTGAGCGCATAGACCCACTGTGCCAACATCCCTGCCCACAGAGCCCAGAGTACAAGGTGAGAGGAGATCACATTAGTGAGTGCACAAACCAAATACGCTAACATCCCTGACCACAGAGCCCAGAGCACAAAGTGAGAGGAGATAACGTTAGTGAGTGCACAAACCCACCGCGCTAACATCCCTGCCCTCAGAGGCCAGAGTATAAGGTGAGACGAGATCACATTAGTGAGTGCACAAACCCACGGCGCTAACATCCCTGTCCACAGAGCCCAGAGCACAAGATGAGACGAGATCACATTATGTAGTGCACAAACCCACCGCGCTAACATCCCTGCCCACAGAGCCCGAGCCCAGAGCACAAGGTGAGAGGAGATCACATTAGTGAGTGCACAAACCCATTACGCTAACATCCCTGCCCACAGAGCCCAGAGTACAAGGTGAGACGAAATCAAATTAGTGAGTGCACAAACCCATTACGCTAACATCCCTGCCCACAGAGCCCAGAGTACAAGGTGAGACGAAATCACATTAGTGAGTGCACAAACCCACTACGCTAACATCCCTGCCCACAAAGCCCACAGTACAAGGTGACACGAGATCACATTAATGAGTGCACAAACGCACCGCACTAACATCCTTGCCTACAGAGTCAGAGTACAAGGTGAGAAAAGATCACATTAGTGAGTGCACAAACCCACTACACTAACATCCCCGCCCACAGAGCCCTGTGTACAAGGTGAGAGGAGATCACATGAGTGAGTGCGCAAACCCACTGCACTAACATCCCTGCCCACAGAGCCCAGAGCACAAGGTGAGAGGAGTTCGCATTAGTGAGTGCACAAACCCACCATGCTAACATCCCTGCCCACAGTGGTCATTGTACAAGGTGAGACAAGATCACATTAGTGAGTGCGCAAATCCATTAACATCCGTGCCCACAGAGCCCAGAGCACAAGGTGAGACGAGATCACATTAGTGAGTGCACAAACCCACCGCACTAACATCCCTGCCCACAGAGCCCAGAGTACAAGGTGAGACAAGATCACATTAGTGAGTGCACAAACCCACTAATATCCCTGCCCACAAAGCCCAGAGTACAAAGTGAGACGAGATCACATGAGTGAGTGCACAAACCCGCCGCGCTAACATCCCAGCCAACAGAGCCCACAGTACAAGGTGAGAGGAGATCCCATTAGTGAGTGCACAAACCCACCGCACTAACATTCCTGCCCTCAGAGCCCAGAGTACGAGGTGAGACGAGATCACATTAGTGAGTGCACAAACCCACTAACATCCCTGCCCACAAAGCCCAGAGTACAAAGTGAGATGAGATCACATGAGTGAGTGCACAAACCCACTACGCTAACATCCCTGCCCACAAAGCCCAGACTACAAAGTGAGACAAGATCACATTAGTGAATGCACAAACCCACTAATATCCCTGACCAGAGAGCCTAGAGCACAAGGTGAGACAAGATCACATTAGTGAGTGCACAAACCCACCGCACTAACATTCCTGCCCTCAGAGCCCAGAGTACAAGGTGAGATGAGATCACATTAGTGAGTGCACAAACCCACTACGCTAACATCCCTGCCCACACAGCCCAGAGTACAAGGTGAGACAAAATCACATTAGTGAGTGCACAAACCCACTAGGCTAACATCCCTGCCCACAAAGCCCAGAGTACAAGTTGACACGAGATCCCATTAGTGAGTGCACAAACGCACCGCAGTAAATCCTTGCCTACAGAGTCAGAGTACAAGGTTAAACGAAATCACATTACTGAGTGCACAAACCCACTAGTCTAACTTTCCTGCTGACAGAGCGCAGAGTACACAGTGAGACGAAATCACATTAGTGAGCTCATAGACCCACTGTGCCAACATCCCTGCCCACAGAGCCCAGAGTACAAGGTGAGAGGAGATTACATTAGTGAGTGCACAAACCTACTACGCTAACATCCCTGACCACAGAGCCCAGAGCACAAAGTGAGAGGAGATAACGTTAGTGAGTGCACAAACCCACCGCGCTAACATCCCTGCCCTCAGAGGCCAGAGTATAAGGTGAGACGAGATCACATTAGTGAGTGCACAAACCCACGGCGCTAACATCCCTGCCCACAGAGCCCAGAGCACAAGATGAGACGAGATCACATTATGTAGTGCACAAACCCACCGCGCTAACATCCCTGCCCACAGAGCCCAGAGCACAAGGTGAGAAGAGATCACATGAGTGAGTGCATAAACCCACTGCACTAACATCCCTGCCCAGAGTACCCAGAGCACAAGGTGAGACGAGATCACATTATGTAGTGCACAAACCCACCGCGCTAACATCCCTGCCCACAGAGCCCGAGCCCAGAGCACAAGGTGAGAGGAGATCACATTAGTGAGTGCACAAACCCATTATGCTAACATCCCTGCCCACAGAGCCCAGAGTACAAGGTGAGACGAAATCAAATTAGTGAGTGCACAAACCCATTACGCTAACATCCCTGCCCACAGAGCCCAGAGTACAAGGTGAGACGAAATCACATTAGTGAGTGCACAAACCCACTACGCTAACATCCCTGCCCACAAAGCCCACAGTACAAGGTGACACGAGATCACATTAATGAGTGCACAAACGCACCGCACTAACATCCTTGCCTACAGAGTCAGAGTACAAGGTGAGAAAAGATCACATTAGTGAGTGCACAAACCCACTACACTAACATCCCCGCCCACAGAGCCCTGTGTACAAGGTGAGAGGAGATCACATGAGTGAGTGCGCAAACCCACTGCACTAACATCCCTGCCCACAGAGCCCAGAGCACAAGGTGAGAGGAGTTCGCATTAGTGAGTGCACAAACCCACCATGCTAACATCCCTGCCCACAGTGGTCATTGTACAAGGTGAGACAAGATCACATTAGTGAGTGCGCAAATCCATTAACATCCCTGCCCACAGAGCCCAGAGCACAAGGTGAGACAAGATCACATTAGTGAGTGCACAAACCCACTAATATCCCTGCCCACAAAGCCCAGAGTACAAAGTGAGACGAGATCACATGAGTGAGTGCACAAACCCGCCGCGCTAACATCCCAGCCAACAGAGCCCACAGTACAAGGTGAGAGGAGATCCCATTAGTGAGTGCACAAACCCACCGCACTAACATTCCTGCCCTCAGAGCCCAGAGTACGAGGTGAGACGAGATCACATTAGTGAGTGCACAAACCCACTAACATCCCTGCCCACAAAGCCCAGAGTACAAAGTGAGATGAGATCACATGAGTGAGTGCACAAACCCACTACGCTAACATCCCTGCCCACAAAGCCCAGACTACAAAGTGAGACAAGATCACATTAGTGAATGCACAAACCCACTAATATCCCTGACCAGAGAGCCTAGAGCACAAGGTGAGACAAGATCACATTAGTGAGTGCACAAACCCACCGCACTAACATTCCTGCCCTCAGAGCCCAGAGTACAAGGTGAGATGAGATCACATTAGTGAGTGCACAAACCCACTACGCTAACATCCCTGCCCACACAGCCCAGAGTACAAGGTGAGACAAAATCACATTAGTGAGTGCACAAACCCACTAGGCTAACATCCCTGCCCACAAAGCCCAGAGTACAAGTTGACACGAGATCCCATTAGTGAGTGCACAAACGCACCGCAGTAAATCCTTGCCTACAGAGTCAGAGTACAAGGTGAAACGAAATCACATTACTGAGTGCACAAACCCACTAGTCTAACTTTCCTGCTGACAGAGCGCAGAGTACACAGTGAGACGAAATCACATTAGTGAGCTCATAGACCCACTGTGCCAACATCCCTGCCCACAGAGCCCAGAGTACAAGGTGAGAGGAGATTACATTAGTGAGTGCACAAACCTACTACGCTAACATCCCTGACCACAGAGCCCAGAGCACAAAGTGAGAGGAGATAACGTTAGTGAGTGCACAAACCCACCGCGCTAACATCCCTGCCCTCAGAGGCCAGAGTATAAGGTGAGACGAGATCACATTAGTGAGTGCACAAACCCACGGCGCTAACATCCCTGCCCACAGAGCCCAGAGCACAAGATGAGACGAGATCACATTATGTAGTGCACAAACCCACCGCGCTAACATCCCTGCCCACAGAGCCCAGAGCACAAGGTGAGAAGAGATCACATGAGTGAGTGCATAAACCCACTGCACTAACATCCCTGCCCAGAGTACCCAGAGCACAAGGTGAGACGAGATCACTTTATTGAGTGCACAAACCCACCGCGCCAACACCCCTGCCCACAGAGCCCAGAGCACAAGGTGAGACGAGATCACATTAGTGAGTACACAAACCCACCGCACTAACATCCCTGCCCATAGAACCCAGAGCACAAGGTGAGACGAGATCACATTAGTGAGTGTGCAAACCCACCGCTCTAACATCCCTGCCCACAGAGCCCAGAGTACGAGGTGAGACGAGATCTCATTAGTGAGTGCACAAACACACCGCGCTAACCCCTCCGCCCACAGAGCCCAGTGTACAAGGTGAGACGAGATCACATTAGTGAGTGCACAAACCCACCATGCTAACATCCCTGCCAACAGAGCCCAGAGCACAAGGTGAGACGAGATCACATTAGTGAGTGCTCAAACCCACCATGCTAACATCCCTGCCCACAGAGCCCAGAGCACAAGGTGAGACGAGATCACTTTAGTGAATGCACAAACCCACTGCGCTAACATCCCTGCCCACAGAGCCCAGAGTACAAGGTGAGACGAGGTCACATTAGTGATTGCTTAAACCCACCGCGCTAACATCCCTACCCACAGAGCCCAGAGCACAAGGTGAGACGAGATTACATTAGTGAGTGCACAAACCCACAGCGCTAACATCCCTGCCCACAGAGCCCAGAACAGAAAGTGAGACGAGATCATATTAGTGAGTGCACAAACCCACAGCACTAACATCCCCACCCACATAGCCCAGTGTACAAGGTGAGATGAGATCACATTAGTGAGGGCACAAACCCACCGCGCTAACATCCCCGCCCACATAGCCCAGAGTACAAGGTGAGACAAGATCACATTAGTGAGTAGACAAACCCACCACACTAACATCTCTGTCCACAGAGCCCAGAGTACAAGGTGAGACGAGATCACATTAGTGAGTGCACAAACCCACTGCACTAACATCCCCACCCACAGAGCCCAGTGTACAAGGTGAGATGAGATCACATTAGTGAGTGCACAAACCCACTGAACTAACATCTCTGCCCACCGAGGCCAGAGTACAAGGTGAGATGAGATCACATTAGTGAGTGCACAAACCCACCGCACTAACATCCCTGCCCTCAGAGCCCAGAGCACAAGGTGAGACGAGATCACATTAGTGAGTGCACAGACCCACCGCGCAAACATCCCTGCCCATAGAACCCAGAGCACAAGGTGAGACGAGATCACATTAGTGAGTGTGCAAACCCACCGCTCTAACATCCCTGCCCACAGAGCCCAGAGTACGAGGTGAGACGAGATCTCATTAGTGAGTGCACAAACGCACCGCGCTAACCCCTCCGCCCACAGAGCCCAGTGTACAAGGTGAGACGAGATCACATTAGTGAGTGCACAAACCCGCCATGCTAACATCCCTGCCAACAGAGCCCAGAGCACAAGGTGAGACGAGATCACATTAGTGAGTGCTCAAACCCACCATGCTAACATCCCTGCACACTGAGACCAGAGTACAAGGTGAGACGAGATCACATTAGTGAGTGCTCAAACCCACCCTGCCAACATCCCTGCCCACAGAGCCCAGAGCACAAGGTGAGACGAGATCACTTTAGTGAATGCACAAACCCACTGCGCTAACATCCCTGCCCACAGAGCCCAGAGTACAAGGTGAGACGAGGTCACATTAGTGATTGCTTAAACCCACCGCGCTAACATCCCTACCCACAGAGCCCAGAGCACAAGGTGAGACGAGATTACATTAGTGAGTGCACAAACCCACAGCGCTAACATCCCTGCCCACAGAGCCCAGAACAGAAAGTGAGACGAGATCATATTAGTGAGTGCACAAACCCACAGCACTAACATCCCCACCCACATAGCCCAGTGTACAAGGTGAGATGAGATCACATTAGTGAGGGCACAAACCCACCGCGCTAACATCCCCGCCCACATAGCCCAGAGTACAAGGTGAGACAAGATCACATTAGTGAGTAGACAAACCCACCACACTAACATCTCTGTCCACAGAGCCCAGAGTACAAGGTGAGACGAGATCACATTAGTGAGTGCACAAACCCACTGCACTAACATCCCCACCCACAGAGCCCAGTGTACAAGGTGAGATGAGATCACATTAGTGAGTGCACAAACCCACCGTGCTAACCTCCTCACCCACAGAGCCAAGTGTACAAGGTGAAACGAGATCACATTAGTGAGTGCACAAACCCACTGCACTAACATCCCCACCCACAGAGCCCAGTGTACAAGGTGAGACGAGATCACATTAGTGAGGGCTCAAATCCACCATGCTAACATCCCTGCCCACAGAGCCCAGAGCACAAGGTGAGACGAGATCACATTAGTGAGTGTGCAAACCCACCGCGCTAACATCCCTGCCCACAGAGCCCAGAGTACAAGGTGAGACGAGATCACATTAGTGAGTGCACAAACCCACTGAACTAACATCTTGCCCACAGAGGCCAGAGTACAAGGTGAGATGAGATCACATTAGTGAGTGCACAAACCCACCGCACTAACATCCCTGCCCTCAGAGCCCAGAGCACAAGGTGAGACGAGATCACATTAGTGAGTGCTCAAACCCACTATGCTAACATCCCTTCCGACAGAGCCCAGAGCACAAGGTGAGACGAGATCACATTAGTGAGTGCACAAACCCACTGAACTAACATCTTGCCCACAGAGGCCAGAGTACAAGGTGAGATGAGATCACATTAGTGAGTGCACAAACCCACCGCACTAACATCCCTGCCCACAGAGCCCAGAGTGAAAGATGGGATGAGATCACATTAGTGAGTGCATCAACCCACCGCACTAACATACCTGCCCACAGAGCCCAGAGCGCAAGATGGGATGAGATCACATCCACCGCGCGAACATCCCTCTACACAGAACCCAGAGTAAAGGTGAGACGAGATCACATTAGTGAGTGCACAAACGCACCGCGCTAACCCCTCCGCCCACAGAGCCCAGTGTACAAGGTGAGAAGAGATCACATTAGTGAGTGCACAAACCCACCATGCTAACATCCCTGCCCACAGAGCCCAGAGCACAAGGTGAGACGAGATCACATTAGTGAGTGCACAAACCCACCAAACTAACATCCCTGCCCTTAGAGCCCAGAGTACGAGTTGAGACGAGATCACATTAGTGAGTGCACAAACCCACTGCACTAACACCCCCACCCACAGAGCCCAGTGTACAAGGTGAGATGATATCACATTAGTGAGTGCACAAACCCACCGTGCTAACATCCCTGCCCCCAGAGCCCAGAGCACAAGGTAAGATGAGATCACATTAGTGAGTGCACAAATCCACCATGCTAACATCCCTGCCCACAGAAACCAGAGCACAAGGTGAGACGAGATCACATTAGTGAGTGCACAAACCCACTGAACTAACATCTCTGCCCACAGAGGCCAGAGTACAAGGTGAGATGAGATCACATTAGTGAGTGCACAAACCCACCGTGCTAACATCCCTACCCACAGAGTCCAGAGTACAAGGTGAGACGAGGTCACATTAGTGAGTACACAAACCCACTGCGCTAACATCCCTGCCCACAGAGCCCAGAGTACAAGGTGAGACGAGGTCACATTAGTGATTGCTCAAACCCAACGCGCTAACATCCCTGCCCACAGAGCCCAGAGCACAAGGTGAGACGAGATCACATTAGTGAGTGCACAAACCCACCAAACTAACATCCCTGCCCTTAGAGCCCAGAGTACGAGTTGAGACGAGATCACATTAGTGAGTGCACAAACCCACTGCACTAACATCCCCACCCACAGAGCCCAGTGTACAAGGTGAGATGATATCACATTAGTGAGTGCACAAACCCACCGTGCTAACATCCCTGCCCCCAGAGCCCAGAGCACAAGGTAAGATGAGATCACATTAGTGAGTGCACAAACCCACCATGCTAACATCCCTGCCCACAGAAACCAGAGCACAAGGTGAGACGAGATCACATTAGTGAGTGCACAAACCCACTGAACTAACATCTCTGCCCACAGAGGCCAGAGTACAAGGTGAGATGAGATCACATTAGTGAGTGCACAAACCCACAACACTAACATCCCTGCCCTCAGAGCCCAGAGCACAAGGTGAGATCTGATCACATTAGTGAGTGCACACATCCACTGTGCTAACATCCCTGCCCACAGAGCCCAGAGCACAAGGTGAGAAGAGATCACATTAGTGAGTGCATAAACCCACTTCTCTAACATCCCTGCCCAGAGGACCCAGAGCACAAGGTGATACGAGATCACATTAGTGAGTGCACAGACCCACCACGCAAACATCCCTGCCCACAGAACCCAGAGCACAAGGTGAGACGAGATCACATTAGTGAGTGCACAAACGCACCGCGCTAACCCCTCCGCCCACAGAGCCAAGTGTACAAGGTGAGACGAGATCACATTAGTGAGTGCACAAACCCACCATGCTAACATCCCTGCCCACAGAGCCCAGAGCACAAGGTGAGACGAGATCACATTAGTGAGTGCACAAACCCACCGCGCTAACATCCCTACCCACAGAGCCAAGTGTACAAGGTGAGACGAGATCACATTAGTGAGTGCGCAAACCCACCGCGCTAACATCCCTGCCCACAGAGCCCAGAACAGAAAGTGAGACGAGATCACATTAGTGAGTGCACAAACCCACTGCACTAACATCCCCACCCACAGAGCCAGTGTACAAGGTGAGATGAGATCACATTAGTGAGTGCACAAACCCACCGTGCTATCATCCCTGCCCACAGAACACAGTGTACAAGGTGAGACGAAATCACATTAGTGAGTGCACAAACCCACTAGTCTAACATCCCTGCCCACAGAGCCCAGAGTACAAGGTGAGACGAGATCACATGAGTGAGTGCACAAACACACCGCGCCAACACCCCTGCCCACAGAGCCAAGAGCACAAGGTGAGACGAGATCACATTAGTGAGTGCACAAACACACCGCGCCAACACCCCTGCCCACAGAGCCAAGAGCACAAGGTGAGACGAGATCACATTAGTGAGTGCACAAACCCAACGCGCTAACATCCCCGCCCACATAGCCCAGAGTACAAGGTGAGACAAGATCACATTAGTGAGTAGACAAACCCACCACACTAACATCTCTGTCCACAGAGCCCAGAGCACAAGGTGAGACGAGATCACATTAGTGAGTGCGCAAACCCACCGCGCTAACATCCCTGCCCACAGAGCCAAGAACAGAAAGTGAGACGAGATCACATTAGTGAGTGCACAAACCCACTGCACTAACATCCCCACCCACAGAGCCAGTGTACAAGGTGAGATGAGATCACATTAGTGAGTGCACAAACCCACCGTGCTATCATCCCTGCCCACAGAACACAGTGTACAAGGTGAGACGAAATCACATTAGTGAGTGCACAAACCCACTAGTCTAACATCCCTGCCCACAGAGCCCAGAGTACAAGGTGAGACGAGATCACATGAGTGAGTGCACAAACCCACTACGCTAACATCCCTGCCCACAAAGCCCAGAGTACAAGGTGACACGAGATCCCATTAGTGAGTGCACAATTGCACCGCAGTAAATCCTTGCCTACAGAGTCAGAGTACACAGTGAGACGAAATCACATTAGTGAGCGCATAGACCCACTGTGCCAACATCCCTGCCCACAGAGCCCAGAGTACAAGGTGAGAGGAGATCACATTAGTGAGTGCACAAACCAAATACGCTAACATCTCTGACCACAGAGCCCAGAGCACAAAGTGAGAGGAGATAACGTTAGTGAGTGCACAAACCCACCGCGCTAACATCCCTGCCCTCAGAGGCCAGAGTATAAGGTGAGACGAGATCACATTAGTGAGTGCACAAACCCACGGCGCTAACATCCCTGTCCACAGAGCCCAGAGCACAAGATGAGACGAGATCACATTATGTAGTGCACAAACCCACCGCGCTAACATCCCTGCCCACAGAGCCCGAGCCCAGAGCACAAGGTGAGAGGAGATCACATTAGTGAGTGCACAAACCCATTACGCTAACATCCCTGCCCACAGAGCCCAGAGTACAAGGTGAGACGAAATCAAATTAGTGAGTGCACAAACCCATTACGCTAACATCCCTGCCCACAGAGCCCAGAGTACAAGGTGAGACGAAATCACATTAGTGAGTGCACAAACCCACTACGCTAACATCCCTGCCCACAAAGCCCACAGTACAAGGTGACACGAGATCACATTAATGAGTGCACAAACGCACCGCACTAACATCCTTGCCTACAGAGTCAGAGTACAAGGTGAGAAAAGTTCACATTAGTGAGTGCACAAACCCACTACACTAACATCCCCGCCCACAGAGCCCTGTGTACAAGGTGAGAGGAGATCACATGAGTGAGTGCGCAAACCCACTGCACTAACATCCCTGCCCACAGAGCCCAGAGCACAAGGTGAGAGGAGTTCGCATTAGTGAGTGCACAAACCCACCATGCTAACATCCCTGCCCACAGTGGTCATTGTACAAGGTGAGACAAGATCACATTAGTGAGTGCGCAAATCCATTAACATCCCTGCCCACAGAGCCCAGAGCACAAGGTGAGACGAGATCACATTAGTGAGTGCACAAACCCACCGCACTAACATCCCTGCCCACAGAGCCCAGAGTACAAGGTGAGACAAGATCACATTAGTGAGTGCACAAACCCACTAATATCCCTGCCCACAAAGCCCAGAGTACAAAGTGAGACGAGATCACATGAGTGAGTGCACAAACCCGCCGCGCTAACATCCCAGCCAACAGAGCCCACAGTACAAGGTGAGAGGAGATCCCATTAGTGAGTGCACAAACCCACCGCACTAACATTCCTGCCCTCAGAGCCCAGAGTACGAGGTGAGACGAGATCACATTAGTGAGTGCACAAACCCACTAACATCCCTGCCCACAAAGCCCAGAGTACAAAGTGAGATGAGATCACATGAGTGAGTGCACAAACCCACTACGCTAACATCCCTGCCCACAGAGCCCAGAGTACAAGGTGAGACAAAATCACATTAGTGAGTGCACAAACCCACTAGGCTAACATCCCTGCCCACAAAGCCCAGACTACAAAGTGAGACAAGATCACATTAGTGAATGCACAAACCCACTAATATCCCTGACCAGAGAGCCTAGAGCACAAGGTGAGACAAGATCACATTAGTGAGTGCACAAACCCACCGCACTAACATTCCTGCCCTCAGAGCCCAGAGTACAAGGTGAGATGAGATCACATTAGTGAGTGCACAAACCCACTACGCTAACATCCCTGCCCACACAGCCCAGAGTACAAGGTGAGACAAAATCACATTAGTGAGTGCACAAACCCACTAGGCTAACATCCCTGCCCACAAAGCCCAGAGTACAAGGTGAAACGAAATCACATTACTGAGTGCACAAACCCACTAGTCTAACTTTCCTGCTGACAGAGCGCAGAGTACACAGTGAGACGAAATCACATTAGTGAGCTCATAGACCCACTGTGCCAACATCCCTGCCCACAGAGCCCAGAGTACAAGGTGAGAGGAGATTACATTAGTGAGTGCACAAACCTACTACGCTAACATCCCTGACCACAGAGCCCAGAGCACAAAGTGAGAGGAGATAACGTTAGTGAGTGCACAAACCCACCGCGCTAACATCCCTGCCCTCAGAGGCCAGAGTATAAGGTGAGACGAGATCACATTAGTGAGTGCACAAACCCACGGCGCTAACATCCCTGCCCACAGAGCCCAGAGCACAAGATGAGACGAGATCACATTATGTAGTGCACAAACCCACCGCGCTAACATCCCTGCCCACAGAGCCCAGAGCACAAGGTGAGACGAGATCACTTTATTGAGTGCACAAACCCACCGCGCCAACACCCCTGCCCACAGAGCCCAGAGCACAAGGTGAGACGAGATCACATTAGTGAGTACACAAACCCACCGCACTAACATCCCTGCCCACAAAGCCCTTAGTACAAGGTGAGACAAGATCACATTAGTGAGTGTACAAACCCACCGTGCTAACATCCCGCCCACAGAGGCCAGAGTACAGGGTGAGACAAGATCACATTAGTGAGTGCACAAACCCACCGCACTAACATCCCTGCCCACAGAACCCAGAGTACAAGGTGAGACGAGATCACATTAGTGAGTGCACAAACCCACCACAATAATATCCCTGCCCACAGAGGCCAGAGTACAAGGTGAGATGAGATCACATTAGTGAGTGCATAAACCCACTGCACTAACATCCCTGCCCAGAGGACCCAGAGCACAAGCTGAGAGGAGATCATATTAGTGAGTGCGCAAACACACCGCACTAACATCCCTGCCCACAGAGCCCAGAGTAGAAGGTGAGACGAGATCGCATTAGTGAGTGCACAAACCCACTGTGCTAACATCACTGCCCACAGAAGCCAGAGTAGAAAGTGAGAGGAGATCGCATTAGTGAGTGCACAAACCCACTGCACTAACATCCCCGCCCAAAGAGCCCAGAGCACAAGGTGAGACGAGATCACATTACTCACTGCACACAGCCACTGCCCTAACTTCCCTGCCCACAGAGTCCAGAGTACAAGGTGAGACGAGATCACATTAGTGAGTGCACAAACCCACTGCGCTAATATCCCTGCCCACTGGGCCCAGAACACAAGGTGAGAAGAGATCACATTAGTGAGTGCTCAAACCCACCGTGCTACCATCCCTGCCCACAGAGCCCAGAGTACAAGGTGAGAAGAGATCACATTAGTGAGTGCACAAACCCACCGTGCCAACACCCCTGCCCACAGAGCCCAGAGCACAAGGTGAGACGAGATCACATTAGTGAATGCACAACCCACTGTGCTAACATACCTGCCCACAGAGCCCAGAGTACAAGGTGAGACGAGATCACATTTGTGAGTGCATAAACCCACCGCACTAACATCCCTGTCCACAGAACCCAGAGTACAAGGTGAGACGAGATCACATTAGTGAGTGCACAAACCCACCGTACTAACATCCCTGTCCACAGAACCCAGAGCACAAGGTGAGACGAGATCACATTAGTGAGTGTACAAACCCACCGTGCTAACATCCCGCCCACAGAGGCCAGAGTACAGGGTGAGACGAGATCACAATAGTGAGTGCACAAACCCACCGCACTAACATCCCTGCCCACAGAACCCAGAGTACAAGGTGAGACGAGATCACAATAGTGAGTGCACAAACCCACCACGCTAACATCCCTGCCCATATAGCCCAGAGTACAAGGTGTGACAAGATCACATTAGTGAGTGCATTTCCCACCGCACTAACATCACTTCCCACTGATCCCAGAGCACAAGGTGACACGAGATCACATTAATGAGTGCACAAACCCACCGTGCTAACATCCCTGCCCACAGAGCCCAGAGTACTTGGTGAGACGAGATCACATTAGTGAGTGCACAAACCCACCAGGCTAACATCCCCAACCAAAGAGCCCAGAGAACAAGGTGAGATGAGATCACATTAGTGAGTGCACAAACCCACTGCGCTAACATCCCTGCCCACAGATCCCAGTGTACACGGTGAGACGAGATCACATTAGTGAGTGCACAAACCCACCGCGCTAACATCCCCACCCAAAGAACCCAGAGCACAAGGTGAGATGAGATCACATTAGTGAGTGCACAAACCCACTGCGCTAAGATCCCTGCCCACTGGGCCGAGAGCACAAGGTGGGAGGAGGTCACATTAGTGAGTGCATAAACCCACTGCGCTAACATCCCTGCCCACAGAGCCCAGAGTACAAGGTGAGACGAGATCACATTAGTGATAGCACAAACCCACCGTGCTAACATCCCTGCCCACAGAGCCCAGAGCACAAGGTGAGAAGAGATCACCTTAGTGAGTGCATAAACCCACTGCACTAACATCCCTGCCCAGAGTACCCAGAGCACAAGGTGAGACGAGATCACATTAGTGAGAGCACCAACCCACCGCAATAACATCCCTTCCCACATAGAACAGAGTACAAGGTGAGACGAGATCACTTTAGTGAGTGCACAAACACACTGCGCTAACATCCCTGCCCACAGAGCCCAGAGTACAAGGTGAGACGAGATAACATTAGTGAGTGAACAAACCCACCGGGCTAACATCCCGCCCAAAGAACCCGGAGCACAAGGTGAGACGAGATCACATAAGTGAGTGCACAAACGCACCACACTAAATCCTTGCCTACAGAGTCAGAGTACAAGGTGAGAAAAGATCACATTAGTGAGTGCACAAACCCACTGCGCTAACATCACTGCCCACAGAGCCCAGAGTACAAGGTGTGAGGAGATCACATTAGTGAGTGCACAAACCCACTGCACTAACATCCCTGTCCAATGGGCCCAGAGCACAAGGTGAGAAGAGATCACATTAGTGAGTGTGCAAACCCACAGCACTAACATCCCTGCCCACAGAGCCCAGAGTAGAATGTGAGACGAGATCACATTGATGAGTGCACAAACCCACCAACATCGCTGCCCTCAGAGCCCAGCGTACAAGGTGAGACGATATCACATGTGTGAGTGCACAAACCCACTACGCTAACATCCCTGCCCACAAAGCCCGATTACAAGGTGACACGAGATCACATTAGTGAGTGCACAAACGCACCACACTAAATCCTTGCCTACAGAGTCGGAGTACAAGGTGAGAAAAGATCACATTAGTGAGTGCACAAACCCACTGTGCTAACATCACTGCCCAAAGAGCCCAGAGTACAAGGTGTGAGGAGATCACATTAGTGAGTGCACAAACCCACTGCGCTAACATCCCTGTCCAGTGGGCCCAGAGCACAAGGTGAGACGAGATCACATTAGTGAGAGCACCAACCCACCGCACTGACATCCCTGCCCACAGAGCCCAGAGTACAAGATGTGACGAGATGACATTAGTTAGTGCACAAACCCACCGTGCTAACATCCCTGCCCAAAGATCCCAGAGTACAAGGTGAGACGAGATCACATTAGTGAGTGCACAAACCCACTGCGCAAACATCCCTGCCTTCAGAGAACAGAGTACAAGGTGAGACGAGATCACATTAGTGAGGGCACAAACCCACCGTGCTAACATCCCTGCCCACTGGGCCCAGAGCACAAGGTGAGAAGAGATCACATTAGGAGTGCATATACCCACTGCGCTAACATCCCTGCCCAGAGGATCCAGAGCACAAGGTGAGACGAGATCACATTAGTGAGAGCACCAACTCACCGCGCTAACATCCCCGCCGACAGAGAACAGAGTACAAGGTGAGACGAGATCACATTAGTGAGTGCGCAAACCCACCACACTAACATCCCCGCCCTCAGAGCCCAGAGTACAAGGTGAGAGGAGGTCACATTAGTGAGTGCTCAAACCCACCGCGCTAACATCCCTGTCCACAGGACCCAGAGTACAAGGTGAGAGGAGGTCACATTAGTGAGTGCACAAACCCACCGCGATAACATCCCTGCCCACAGAGCCCAGAGTACAAGGTAGGACGAGGTCACATTAGTGAGTGCACAAACCCACCGCGCTAACATCTCTGCCCAAAATCGGCCAGTGTACAAGGTGAGACGAGATCACATTAGTGAGTGCACAAACCCACCGCGATAACATCCCTGCCCACAGAGCCCAAAGTACAAGGTGAGACGAGATCGCATTAATGAGTGCACACACCCACCGCGCTAACATCCCTGCCCACAAAGCCCAGAACAGAAAGTGAGACGAGATCACATTAGTAAGTGCACAAACCCACAGCACTAACATCCCCACCCACATAGCCCAGTGTACAAGGTGAGATGAGATCACATTAGTGAGTGCACAAACCCACCGCGCTAACATCCCCGCCCAGATAGCCCAGTGTACAAGATGGGACGAGATCACATTAGTTAGTGCACAAACCCACCGTGCTAACATCCCTGCCCACAGAGCCCAGAGTACAAGGTGAGACGAGATCACCTTAGTGAGTGTTCAAACCCACCGCGCTAACATCCCAGCCCACAGAGCCCAGAGTACAAGGTGAGACAAGATCACATTAGTGAGTAGACAAACCCACCGCATTAACATCCCTGCCCACAGAGCCCAGAGTACAAGATGGGACGAGATCACATTAGTTAGTGCACAAACCCACCGTGCTAACATCCCTGCCCACAGAGCCCAGAGTACAAGGTGAGACGAGATCACCTTAGTGAGTGTTCAAACCCACCGCGCTAACATCCCAGCCCACAGAGCCCAGAGTACAAGGTGAGACGAGATCACATTAGTGAGTGCACAAACCCACCATGCTAGCATTCCTGCCCACAGAGCTCAGAGCACAAGGTGAGACGAGATCACATTAGTGAGTGCACAAACCCACTGCGCAAACATCCCTGCCTTCAGAGAACAGAGTACAAGGTGAGACGAGATCACATTAGTGAAGGCACAAACCCACCGCGCTAACATCCCTGCCCACTGGGCCCAGAGCACAAGATGAGAAGAGATCACATTAGGAGTGCATAAACCCACTGCGCTAACATCCCTGCCCTGAGGATCCAGAGCACAATGTGAGACGAGATCACATTAGTGAGAGCACCAACTCACCGCGCTAACATCCCCGCCGACAGAGAACAGAGTACAAGGTGAGACGAGATCACATTAGTGAGTGCACAAACCCACTAACATTACTGCCCAGAGAGCCCAGAGTACAAGGTGAGAGGAGGTCACATTAGTGAGTGCGCAAACTCACCACACTAACATCCCTGCCCACAGACCCTAGAGTACAAGGTGAGAGGAGGTCACATTAGTGAGTGCTCAAACCCACCGCCTTAACATCCCTGCTCATAGAGCCCAGAGTACAAGGTGAGAGGAGGTCACATTAGTGAGTGCGCAAACTCACCACACTAACATCCCTGCCCACAGAGCCCAGAGTACAAGGTGAGAGGAGGTCACATTAGTGAGTGCACAAACCCACCGCGCTAACATCCCTGCCCACAGAGCCCAGAGCACAAGGTGACACGAGATCACATTAGTGAGTGCACAAATAGACTGTACTAAATCCTTGCCTACAGAGTGAGAGTACAAGGTGAGAAAAGATCACATTAGTGAGTGCACAAACCCACCGCAATAACATCCCTGCCCACAGAGCCCAGAGTACAAGGTGGGACGAGGTCACATTAGTGAGTGCACAAACCCACCGCGCTAACATCTCTGCCCAAAATCGGCCATGGTACAAGGTGAGACGAGATCACATTAGTGAGTGCACAAACCCATCGCGCTCACATCCCTGACCACAGAGCCCAGAGTACAAGGTGAGAGGAGATCACATTAGTGAGTGCACAAACCCACCACGCTAACATCCCTGCCCACAGAGCCCAGAGTACAAGGTGAGACGAGATCACATTAGTGAGTGCATTTCCCACCATACTAACATCACTGCCCACAGATCCCAGAGCACAAGGTGAGACGAGATCACATTAGTGAGTGCACAAACGCACCGCGCTAACCCCTCCGCCCACAGAGCCCAGTGTACAAGGTGAGAAGAGATCACATTAGTGAGTGCACAAACCCACCATGCTAACATCCCTGCCCACAGAGCCCAGAACACAAGGTGAGACGAGATCACATTAGTGAGTGCACAAACCCACCGAACTAACATCCCTGCCCTTAGAGCCCAGAGTACGAGTTGAGACGAGATCACATTAGTGAGTGCACAAACCCACTGCACTAACATCCCCACCCACAGAGCCCAGTGTACAAGGTGAGATGATATCACATTAGTGAGTGCACAAACCCACCGTGCTAACATCCCTGCCCCCAGAGCCCAGAGCACAAGGTGAGATGAGATCACATTAGTGAGTGCACAAACCCACCATGCTAACATCCCTGCCCACAGAAACCAGAGCACAAGGTGAGACGAGATCACATTAGTGAGTGCACAAACCCACTGAACTAACATCTCTGCCCACAGAGGCCAGAGTACAAGGTGAGATGAGATCACATTAGTTTGTGCACAAACCCACAACACTAACATCCCTGCCCTCAGAGCCCAGAGCACAAGGTGAGATCTGATCACATTAGTGAGTGCACACAACCACTGTGCTAACATCCCTGCCCACAGAGCCCAGAGCACAAGGTGAGAAGAGATCACATTAGTGAGTGCATAAACCCACTTCTCTAACATCCCTGCCCAGAGGACCCAGAGCACAAGGTGATACGAGATCACATTAGTGAGTGCACAGACCCACCGCGCAAACATCCCTGCCCACAGAACCCAGAGCACAAGGTGAGACGAGATCACATTAGTGAGTGCACAAACGCACCGCGCTAACCCCTCCGCCCACAGAGCCAAGTGTACAAGGTGAGACGAGATCACATTAGTGAGTGCACAAACCCACCATGCTAACATCCCTGCCCACAGAGCCCAGAGCACAAGGTGAGACGAGATCACATTAGTGAGTGCACAAACCCACCGCGCTAACATCCCTGCCCACAGAGTCCAGAGTACAAGGTGAGACGAGGTCACATTAGTGAGTACACAAACCCACTGCGCTAACATCCCTGCCCACAGAGCCCAGAGCACAAGGTGAGACGAGATCATTTTAGTGAGTGCATTTCCCACAGCACTAACATCACTGCCCACAGATCCCAGAGCACAATGTGAGACGAGATCACATTAGTGAGTGCACAAACACACCGCGCCAACACCCCTGCCCACAGAGCCAAGAGCACAAGCTGAGACGAGATCACATTAGTGAGTGCACAAACCCACCGCGCTAACATCCCCACCCACATAGCCCAGAGTACAAGGTGAGACGAGGTCACATTAGTGAGTACACAAACCCACTGCGCTAACATCCCTGCCCACAGAGCCCAGAGTACAAGGTGAGACGAGATCACATTAGTGAGTGCACAAACCCACTGCGCTAACATCCCCACCCACATAGCCCAGAGTACAAGGTGAGACAAGATCACATTAGTGAGTAGACAAACCCACCACACTAACATCTCTGTCCACAGAGCCCAGAGCACAAGGTGAGACGAGATCACATTAGTGAGTGCGCAAACCCACCGCGCTAACATCCCTGCCCACAGAGCCCAGAACAGAAAGTGAGACGAGATCACATTAGTGAGTGCACAAACCCACTGCACTAACATCCCCACCCACAGAGCCAGTGTACAAGGTGAGATGAGATCACATTAGTGAGTGCACAAACCCACCGTGCTATCATCCCTGCCCACAGAACACAGAGCACAAGGTGAGACGAGATCACATTAGTGAGTGCACAAACCCACTGAACTAACATCTCTGCCCACAGAGGCCAGAGTACAAGGTGAGATGAGATCACATCAGTGAGTGCACAAACCCACCGCACTAACATCCCTGCCCTCAGAGCCCAGAGCACAAGGTGAGAAGAGATCACATTAGTGAGTGCATGAACCCACTTCTCTAACATCCCTGCCCAGAGGCCCCAGAGCACAAGGTGAGACGAGATCACATTAGTGAGTGCACAGACCCACTGTGCAAACATCTCTGCCCACAGAGGCCAGAGTACAAGGTGAGATGAGATCACATTAGTGAGTGCACTAACCCACTGCGCTAACATCCCTGCCCACTGGGCCGAGAGCACAAGGTGGGAGGAGGTCACATTAGTGAGTGCATAAACCCACTGCGCTAACATCCCTGCCCACAGAGCCCAGAGTACAAGGTGAGACGAGATCACCTTAGTGAGTGTTCAAACCCACCGCGCTAACATCCCAGCCCACAGAGCCCAGAGTACAAGGTGAGACGAGATCACATTAGTGAGTGCACAAACCCACCATGCTAGCATTCCTGCCCACAGAGCTCAGAGCACAAGGTGAGACGAGATCACATTAGTGAGTGCACAAACCCACTGCGCAAACATCCCTGCCTTCAGAGAACAGAGTACAAGGTGAGACGAGATCACATTTGTGAAGGCACAAACCCACCGCGCTAACATCCCTGCCCACTGGGCCCAGAGCACAAGATGAGAAGAGATCACATTAGGAGTGCATAAACCCACTGCGCTAACATCCCTGCCCAGAGCATCCAGAGCACAATGTGAGACGAGATCACATTAGTGAGAGCACCAACCCACCGCGCTAACATCCCCGCCGACAGAGAACAGAGTACAAGGTGAGACGAGATCACATTAGTGAGTGCACAAACCCACTAACATTACTGCCCAGAGAACCCAGAGTACAAGGTGAGAGGAGGTCACATTAGTGAGTGAGCAAACTCACCACACTAACATCCCTGCCCACAGACCCCAGAGTACAAGGTGAGAGGAGGTCACATTAGTGAGTGCTCAAACCCACCGCCTTAACATCCCTGCTCATAGAGCCCAGAGTACAAGGTGAGAGGAGGTCACATTAGTGAGTGCGCAAACTCACCACACTAACATCCCTGCCCACAGAGCCCAGAGTACAAGGTGAGAGGAGGTCACATTAGTGAGTGCACAAACCCACCGCGCTAACATCCCTGCCCACAGAGCCCAGAGCACAAGGTGACACGAGATCACATTAGTGAGTGCACAAACAGACTGTACTAAATCCTTGCCTACAGAGTCAGAGTACAAGGTGAGAAAAGATCACATTAGTGAGTGCACAAACCCACCGCAATAACATCCCTGCCCACAGAGCCCAGAGTACAAGGTGGGACGAGGTCACATTAGTGAGTGCACAAACCCACCGCGCTAACATCTCTGCCCAAAATCGGCCATGGTACAAGGTGAGACGAGATCACATTAGTGAGTGCACAAACCCATCGTGCTCACATCCCTGACCACAGAGCCCAGAGTACAAGGTGAGAGGAGATCACATTAGTGAGTGCACAAACCCACCACGCTAACATCCCTGCCCACAGAGCCCAGAGTACAAGGTGAGACGAGATCACATTAGTGAGTGCATTTCCCACCGCACTAACATCACTGCCCACAGATCCCAGAGCACAAGGTGAGATGAGGTCACATTAGTGAGTACACAAACCCACTGCGCTAACATCCCTGTACACAGAACCCAGAGTACAAGGTGAGACGAGATCACATTAGTGAGTGCACAAACGCACCGCGCTAACCCCTCCGCCCACAGAGCCCAGTGTACAAGGTGAGAAGAGATCACATTAGTGAGTGCACAAACCCACCATGCTAACATCCGTGCCCACAGAGCTCAGAGCACAAGGTGAGACGAGATCACATTAGTGAGTCCTCAAAACCACCATGCTAACATCCCTCCCAACAGAGCCCAGAACACAAGGTGAGACGAGATCACATTAGTGAGTGCACAAACCCACCGAACTAACATCCCTGCCCTTAGAGCCCAGAGTACGAGTTGAGACGAGATCACATTAGTGAGTGCACAAACCCACTGCACTAACATCCCCACCCACAGAGCCCAGTGTACAAGGTGAGATGATATCACATTAGTGAGTGCACAAACCCACCGTGCTAACATCCCCGCCCACAGAGCCCAGTGTACAAGGTGAGATGAGATCACATTAGTGAGTGCACAAACCCACCATGCTAACATCCCTGCCCACAGAAACCAGAGCACAAGGTGAGACGAGATCACATTAGTGAGTGCACAAACCCACTGAACTAACATCTCTGCCCACAGAGGCCAGAGTACAAGGTGAGATGAGATCACATTAGTGAGTGCACAAACCCACAACTGAAGTGGGAGAATGGAGGAAACGGCTCCCAACGATCATCTCCCACCCTTGGCCTAGAGGATCACGGCCCAGACACCCACCACGAGAAGAGTTCGCCCATATCCCAGATGATCAAGTGCCCTGGTACAGAAACATACGGATGTGCCCACCCGCGTGCCCGCCAGCCTGCCGTACCCTTGCCGGTGCCTGCGGCATGGAGGGACTCGACTGAGCCATCGAGCACTATGTCAACACGTCGTTAGAGATGCCATGACGACTCAGCCAGCGGACAGAATACCCGTGCAACATATACACTGGACTTTCCTACACCAAACCACACGAAGAACATACTCAGTGCTATGACGTAGGTGACGGACACACCCACAGACGCGCATCTTTATTATTTTTCACTTAGGCATCTTAAAATGAAGAAACGCAAGACGCACAATGAACTCATCTTAAAGCTTGCTTACGCTTCTCCTAAACCCATGTGCAACTACGAAAGGACATAATGAAGGCACGACAATATGGACAAGGCAATACGGCACCACAACCTAAAGCGCCTGTGTACCAAACAGCCCCGCCTATACACCAGGCCCAAGTAGGCCTCAAGCAAGAGTTTCCATGAACATTGAATGAGCAAGAGTACAGTTGCTGATCCCGCAGAATGAGCCCGGCTAAAGCAGACAGTCAAGGGCACGATGTTGCTAATTCGCATGCCACAAGTCTACACCAAGGTCGCCCTGCAATTAAGCGAAGCGCACAGGGGAAAATGCAATATTAATTGTGCAGAATTATGCCTCAAACACGGTCCCACCTCACGTGACCAAGCCGAACTTGACGGAGTGCCAGGTCCGGGAGGGGAGAGAGGCGCCTGGGTACCCCGCTTCAAAGGCCCTGGCAGATACAAGCGAGCGTCTCAAAGGACATCTGCAGAGGTGGGAGTAACCGGCCTTCCAGCATACAAATAAATCTCACATTGTCTACACATATCACTAGTGAAACATTGTTGCAATTGACAGGTGCACCGCGAGCTGGGAACAGCGATGGTCCCAGATTGGGGGGCTTGTGTGTGGGCCAATCAGAACATGGAGCTCTTATCACTGACGCCACTAACATTGACCAATCCTCAGAGGTCTCCATGTAACAATTTTCATGTATCAATTTGTAGGGACAACCCAAATATACCACCTGACTAACCCGCGTCCACTAATAACGCTCTCTATACGTGTGCTATACTAACCCTACCACTCGAGGAACCAATCCAGAGTGGCGATAGGTTTTTTGCTAAACTTTCTCAGGTGACGCAAGTAGCGCGTCACACCAAGGTAAAAAGGGCCTGCGAGCCCACGGTAAAGTGAGAGTGTCAGGACGGACGCGTACGTTCCTTGACCCATCCCTGCCGTTTGTTCAATAAACAGCAGAACCACCTTGCTTCTTGTGTGTGCCTCATACTCATTTTTGGGATAACACGGGAGGAGTTGGGGCCTCCCTGCCCGGAGGTCCGCGGACGGCTCTGCCGGCCCCGGGAGAATTTCCCCCCGACAAGTTGGAGGCACTGCTGAGATCTGTTTGAGGTCTGCTTTTATTTTTATTTTTCCGAGTGCCCCTGTTGCTGGGAGGCCTGGCGGCGCGGCCCCCTCTGCCGCCGCCCCCTTTTGAGGACTACAGGACCATCGCGGAGCTGCGAGAAGACCGGACAGCGCAATCCGGATATTGGCCTTCGGGAGCCGGTTGAGAAGTATCCCGCCCGCGGTTGGCGAGTGTCCAGACGTGGTCCAGACGAGGGGAGGTGGCGAGCCGCTTGGAGGGGTGCACGCGGTCGGGCGGCCCCACATCAAGAGCACTTGGTGAGTATGCCACGCACAACAAACAATGTGGAATTGAATGAGGGAAGCGGGAGGTGTTACACAGGCACGCGGCGAAGGTTTGACAAATTAGCGTTGGCATTGAATGAATGGTAGCTGGACAAGTGCGAGAGCAGTCCGCTACGTTACGGGAGAAGAGGGGGCGGAGCACGAAAATATCACGTGCAGCCGCACGGAGACACTGATTGGTTAGGTCGCGACCACGTGTATGGATATGGGTGCGTGCGCGGTTTCCTACGATTTGGTGATTATTTATCAATGAGTAGATGAGGATCCCTATTGATCGAGCAGGAAACTCGATAGGTAGATTACGTTTCCCTGTAGATGGTAGCTTGCTGGTTGCCTAATACGGAAGATAATTGGCTGGTTAAGCCCTCCTGTCGAGGGGCGTATCACACGCGAGGCGACGCAGCTGTCGCAGTCCGATTATATTGTTTGATTACCTTGTTCCAGGCGTGACAGGAAGACAGCTGTGGGGTCAAAGGGGGGGGATTACGAATATATTTTGAAGTTTTTAAGAATTTGCCGAATATTTTGAAGTTTTCAGAATTGCCAGTAAGTTTGGAAAAGATTGGTGACGTCACCAGTAGGGCTTTCTTTTCATAGGATATATCAAATATAAGGCACACTTATCGCTTTTAAAAGAGGAAAGGAGTGGAAACGGAGGTAAAAGTACTGAACTGGCCAGGGGAGACGTCAGGAGGAGGGGGCGTGGCTGTGCACGGAGAACGCCGACCACGGCGGGTATAAGGGAGGGGGAGCAAGTAGGGTGGCGGTATAGGAGCACAGACAAGGGGCACACAGCCGCAGAGGGCTACGTGCGCCTCGGCCGCAGGGGGCCGTAAAGGTGGAAAAAGGAAGGAGGGAATATTGCAATGTGAACGATATACATTATTGTTGGATTATGACAAAAGGCTATAAATTATAGAGAGAAACTTATCAAGTATAGCATTGAATGGACACAGGGGACGGACAACAAAATGACGACACCATGGCCACCCAATGGTAGTTTCGACCCGTATATCCAACATTCACTATTGACCCATCTGCATAACACCTACAAGGGGAAGAAGTTGACTAACCATGTGGAGGTGTTCAACTTATGGAGAATGTTCCAAGGGTCCCGACCAGGACCAAACGGAATGTTTGTTATGGGTGGAACAACAGGGGAAGAGAAGGTTAAGGAAGAGGGGGAAAAAGGAGAAGATGAGAGTGGAAACACACAAAACACGGGAAATGGAGAAGAGAAGAGTAACAATATAGGGGGAAAAGAAATAAAAAGGGAACAGTCAGAAGATA
Source organism: Ambystoma mexicanum (assembly GCF_040938575.1). NCBI lineage: Eukaryota > Metazoa > Chordata > Amphibia > Caudata > Ambystomatidae > Ambystoma > Ambystoma mexicanum. The sequence continues at coordinate 1,399,346,489 of NC_090933.1, forward strand.
TACCCATAGCAAAAGTGGTAAAAACGGAAGGAGGGGGGTTATATCCCCTAACAGAACTACGAGAAATGGTTGAATTAAGGGCGGCTGAAGGGTATTCGAACCCGACGTACAGGCCGCCACCATACACGCCTAGCGCGTCAGGATCAGCCTGTACAAAAAAACGGACAGGAGCGGGAGGGGATGGCGAGGAACAGATACCTGGGATAGGGCAGGATGAGTGGGTAGCTGCGCAGGTATTATTAAAATTACGAAGTTCATTAACGGGAAAGGAGGAAGAGGTAGTGAGGAAGGTAGAGGAGGACGATACTAGGAGGAGCAATGGGATAGGGATAGAGGGAAAAATAAAGGGGGAAGAGCTGTTAAGACAGAAGGAAGAAGTGTTGGAAGAACGGCTAGCAGAACTAAGAGATGAGCAGAATACACTGATAAAACAGCTCGAAAGAGAAGAAAGAGAAAGGGCACGAAAAAGGAAGGAAAACAAGGATGAGCTGGAAAAAATAAAGGAACGAAGTGAGGAGAAAAGGAGGGAAGCAGAAAGGGTGAAGGCAGCAGCAGAAAGGGTATCTAGAGCAGCGCTGCGCAGTAAGAAGAGGGAAGAGGAAGAGGAAGAAGAGAAATTGGAAATATGTAGAAGAAAATTACTATCAGAAACGACAAGGAAATATGAAGAGCGAAGAAGGATAGAGGAAATATTAGAGAAAGAAAGGAGAGATGGGAAAAAGAGAAAGAGGATGAGAGGATGACAGAAAATATTGATATAAAATCATTGGAGGAATATATAAAAGAAAGAGCAGAAATTGATAGAGGTATAGCTATAAGAAATGAAGGAGAGAAAGAAGAAAAGTGGGGGGGGAGAATTAAGTAAGTACATATACAGAGACACAGAAGTGGCAACGACATCACAACAAAGGGGAGCAGCTGGCAAGGTGAGAAATGAAGAATTAAATTTAATTGACCTACAAACAGTAACAATAAAAGGGAAAAAGACGGAGTGGGGGTTGCCGTTAACGGAGGGATTTTGTAGTGAAGAAGAAGAGGTTGAAAGGGAAGGGCGAGTTAGTGGAAGGGAGAGTTTAGATAAACTGTACATAACTAGGACAAATAGAGATTCACCATGGATATGTAGGAGGAAGGAAGAGGAGGAGAGAAGTGAAGAGGATGAGCGAGGGTTAGTAGTTGATGAGATACGTGCAGTTACACCGACATCTCCCCACCCAACATGCTCCACTACCTTACGCTCATTGCGCACATCAGCGCGATCTAATTTGGCGCCATTCCCACGTGACCTGACCCCCTATGCAGGAAAGCTTAGGGACCTTCCTGGACGTAGGCTGAGAGAACACACACACATGCCCATATTAGATAAAGAGAGAATTATGAGAAAAGGACGGGAGGGAGGTGAACAAGATAACTACGATATGAGAATAATGGACGGTGTAAACGAGAGAGAGGAGGAAGAGGGGTGCACAGATGCGATTGTGTGGGACCCCAAGGACAAACAAGGACACGACTTGATGCTACTTCTGGAAAGGGGAGGGGTTAGACCACAATATGTTCCCTGGAAACACGCAGACAAAGAAAATATAAAGTGCAGACTCCCATCACTAAGTGGAGGTGCGGGTAAATGGATATACGAAATGGAAAAGCACATTGCAGGACAGAAGTTGGCGGTGGGAGATGTAAAGGGCGTTTTAATATCAATATTGGGAGATGCAGCGGATGATATCTGGAAGAGGGCAGGCTTCCCCGGGGTAACAATAACAAACACGTCACACGATGGGGCACCTTTCGCAAGCTGCAGGCATGCCCTATGGCAGGCACTAAGAGTACAGTACCCAGACACTTCAGACATAGGGGCAATTACCTCGCGCAAGATGAGGGACAATGAAGATCCTGTTGACTATATCCAGGAAACTCAAGAGAAGTGGCGCATGGAAACTAGAGAGCCGTGGGACAAGACACCAGCAATATTTTACCACATACTAGTACAAGGGCTCCCAGACATAGTACAGAAACAACTGAAGAAAGTGGTGGGGATGGAAGCCAAAGCATGGCCAGAAATACAGCTGACGATAGTGCATCATTGCAGAACGTGGCAAGAGAAGGTAAGACAAAAGGAAGAGGACAGAAAAGCGGAAGAAGCCAAACTAGTTCAGAAAAAACTGAATAAATACACAATGGAAGGAGCATTAATAACGGCACCTCCAACAATGACTCAAAACCCCACACAAGTAGTGGCTGCACAGGATCCCACCCAAATTCAACAATCACTTACTATAGCACAACAGCAACAGCCGCCCCCACAATACACAACGAACATAGGTGGAGCATACCCAACGGCAGGGACAGGGTATTATAATTATAGCAGGGGACGGGGAGGAATGTCAAGAGGAAGAGGATTTGGATATAACACACAACAGCAGGTGGGAGGACTTAGAAACTACTACCCCACCGGACAACCAGTATATCAGGACAACACAGGAAATTTCCCATGGCAAAGTAGGGAACCACCCGTGTGCTGGGTATGTGGGATGGTAGGGCACATGTCACGCACATGTAGAGTAAGACCAGGCACACAATATTGGGATGAACAGGGGCAACAAAGACTGACACAGGAACAGCAGAACGCACAACAACAACAGACCTTGCAAATGGGAAGTGGGGTAACCCAACCACAGCCACAGATATATTCCCCACAACAACAACAGGTGGCATTACCACAACAGCTCCAAACACAGCAAGTGCAGCAACCTGCGCAAATACAAGACAACATTGTATCATCTACCCATACACAACCACAGCAAACACAACTGGGTAGGGTGACAGTATTGGGACACAACCCTTACACAGGAAGTGGTCAATCGTTATACCCCCAATAGGACAGCAAACAGACGGCCTTGGTGTGTCCCATCCTGTCAGTAACACCTAATAGTGCGGAGGAGCCACGCATAGAGGTGACGATAGGTGACAAAAGATTATCTTTCCTTGTTGACACTGGGGCAACCCGGTCATGCATAAGGGAGGGTAAATTTAAGATGTCAGGTGAAGCCATGAACACACAAGGGTTTTCTGGGGCTAAGGGATTGGTTCCTTTTACTGATAACATTCCCTTATCAATAGGGGATTATGACATGTCCGTCCCACTGTTGTACTCTAGGGCCTCACCAGTGAATATCCTGGGGAGGGACATCATGAGCAGACTGAACATGACGATCTCCTTTACGGAGGACGGCATAATATGCTCAACCCCCGGAATTAACATGCTCACTGCACGACAAATAATGCAAGCATACTGTGGACAGACAGTGGTCAGGGCCGAGCCAATGGATGGTGAACTATTCCAATACGGGACAGACATGGCAATTGCATGGATGCCAGGAATTGAAGGAAAAGTTTGGAGGAGGCCAGCAGCCTACTTGTTTAGACCTGAGACGCCAACAAATGAACAAGAAGGCAAAGTGATTTCAATGAGCATAGAGAGCATACTAGTAACTGCTGATTACATCACAGTACATGCCCAAGACAGAGAAGGAAGAGCATGGAGGGCGGTGATAGCTCTGGCAGAAGGATGTAGACTTACCCAGGTGTCCGATGAGGAGCTGTTTTCAGATGGAAAGGAAGAGGGGGAAATGGTGTTTATGATGAGTGTAGAAATTTGGGTAAGGGTAACATACAAACAAGTGGCACAGAAAATGGCAATGGCACTTGAGGCACCCGCGACCACCCCTGTCCCATTTTTTGAAGAGGATATGGCACAGGTACCTACATCATTATGGACCACCAGTCCCTATGACGTGGGGTGCATAAAAAGCATTGGGGGAGTGAGGATAAAGCTGAAAAAGGGTGCAATATTACCCAGAGTGAAACAATACCCACTATCAAAAGAAGCAGATGAGGGCATATATGAAACAATAACGGCCTTCATAAACAACGGTATTTTGGTCCCATCCGAATCACCATGCAATACTGCTGTGTACCCAGTGCGCAAAGCTAAAGGGGGGTCTTGGCGCTTCATACAAGACCTCAGGCCCTTAAACAACATAGTGGAGGCAGAGTACCCAATAGCAGCAAACCCGGCCACAATATTGTGCGGCATTCCAGCAGACGCCTCACGATTCACGGTGATTGATCTCAAAAATGCCTTTTTCTCAATACCCCTACACCCAGATTCACAAGACCTGACAAGCTTCACTTACAGAAATTCAAAATGGAAACACACAAGGCTACCACAAGGCTACTGCGAGTCACCTTCAATATTTAACAGAGTAATACAGATGGACTTGGGTAACATTGAAATGGACAGCACAGTATTACAATATGTTGATGACATCATTATTTGCAGCAACAATGAGAGAAAATGCAGAGAAGATTCAGTAAAAATGTTAACGATACTGGCAGATAAAGGCTACAAGGTAGACAAATAAAAATTACAGTACTGTCAGGAACAGGTACTATATATTGGTCAGCTCATATCACAACACGGAAGAAAGATCGCACCACAACGGGCAAAGGCCATCTCAAAAACACCCCCACCACAAACAGTGAGGGAACTGCAACAGTTCCTGGGACTATGCAACTACTGCCGAGCATGGGTATTTGACTACAGCTCATACATAGGGCCCCTGCTTGAGGGACTAAAGGAAGCTAACAGAGGGGGGAATAAGTTGGGGTGGACAAGGGAAATGAGAGAGGCTTTTGATGAACTAAAAGATGCAATATCCACCGCCCCGGTACTAGCCTCCCCAGATTATGACCGCCAGTTCTTCATATTTTCACACTGCGACTCAGCAGTAATGAAGGCAGTACTGGCCCAAAAAACAAGCATGGGCTACAAACCAGTAGCATTTTACAGCGGCCACCTAGATCCTGTCATGTTAGGACATTTCCCCCGCGAACAAGGTCTCGCTGCAGCTGCTTTTGCGGTAGAAAAAGCATCAGCAATAACAATGGGGTGCCCAACAACACTGTTTGTGGAGCATGCATTATTTGCGATATTGAACAAGCCCAAGTCTACACTAACAACACAGAGGGCGTCAGGGTACGAGATTATATTATCTAAACCAGAACTATCCATTGTTAGGTGCAACACAGTTAACCCTGCGAGATTTATAGCAGAAGAAACTGAGGAGGGGGACTATGTACACGACTGTACACAGACCACTGCAATGTACTCATGTACCAGGAATGTTGAAGAGAACGCACTAGTGGGGGGTGAGCTTTTGTTCATTGATGGGTCCTCAACAATTGACCAGACTGACGGAATTAGAAGAACGGGGGCAGCAGTGGTGAAAATGACAGAAGTGCCTATGTGTGTGGCGATGAAATGTGTGCAGTTACCGCAACATTACTCTGCTCAAGCGGCAGAATTGGTTGCACTAATATTGGCGTTAAAGGAAAGCGTTGACAAACGAGTGACTATATACTCTGGCAGTGCGTACGTCACATCCACTGTCCACTCAGGATTGTCAAAATGGAGGAGGAGAGGATTTAGAAGAGCTGACGGCACTCCAGTGCAACATGCTCTCTTGCTGGCCGAACTAATTGAAGTAATAAACGACCCCCAAGAGTTAGCTTTGGTAAAATGTACGGCACATACCAATGGAGAAGACATGTGTCAAAAGGAAATGCGGCTGCAGACGCACATGCAAAGTATGCTGCGTACTTTGGTGAGATTTGGAACCCCCCGGAGTCAGAAAGAGGAAGAGGGAGGGGGATAGCCAGAGAGGTGTTAATTAGAGAAGGGTATACCCATCTCCCAGCCACACAGATAATGGAAATACAAGCAGCAGCACCCATGGCAGAAAAAGAGATATGGGTAAAAAGAGGATGTACAATGTCACCAACTGACGCCCTATGGCGCCAGAGTAACACTGGGAAGATGGTAATGCCCCTGGCCCTATTGAACACCGCCCTGAGCCAATTACATCATCCAGCTCACACAGGCAAGGAAGTAATTGCAGCACGGATTAGGGAAGACTGGTTCTGTCCTGAGTTAAACTCCCATGTAGCAAACTTCATCAGCAACTGTCTCACATGCCAACAGTTCACGCCTGGTCACACTTTGAAGGTGATAAAAGGTACTATACCCCGGCCAGAGGGACCCTTCCTACATATTCATATTGACTATGTTGATATGATCAACGTATGTCAAGGAAATAGGTATATGATTGTAGTCGTATGCCCATTCTCCAGATGGATAGAAGCAGGACCCTGCTCACACCCAGATGCATTTAGAGCAGCTAAATTTCTGGTGAGGGAGGTTTTTCCCAGATGGGGAGTGTGTGAGGTGCTGCGGTCAGACAATGGCCCACATTTCGCCAACGAAATGTTCCAGCACATCACATCCCTCCTGAATATCAAGCATAAATTTGCATGCGCATACCACCCACAAGCCAACGGTATATGTGAACGCCTGAATGGCCTACTAAAGGAGGCAATTGCAAAAATACAGCAAACCACAAAGAAAAGTTGGCTATATTGCCTCCCACTAGCCCTATTTGAATTGAGGAATAGGCTAGGCTCCGACCACCACCTCACCCCTCATGAGGTGGTAACTGGACGCCAAATGCGCCTTCCTCTGACGCCAACATCAAGAGAATTTACTGACCATGAGAGCACCGTGGCTGTTCTTGGTGATGAAATGTACAAATATGTGTCTTCTTTGATTACTAGTGTTGGGTTTGTGTCTCAACAGCTCGAGCGCACGCGGGGCGGGTCTAAGAACGACCAACAAGGAGAAGAGGACGAGGAATGAAACAAAGACAAACCGCATAACATTACTAAAGGTGACCACGTACTACTGCGCAACTTCAACAGGAGGTGGAACAGCCCACGTTTTACGGGCCCCCACCTGGTAGAGGAAGTTTCAACAAGAGCTGTAAAGCTACAGGATAAGCGCGCCTGGAATCATCTGCACGACGTAAAGATCTACAAACTTCAGACCCGCCCCAGCGTCACCGACAGGGCCGTCAGAAGAACAGCAACAGCACCTCCCACAGAAGAAGAGACTTTTTCTACAGCTAGCGACCCCCACCACCCCCCTGATCCCCCAGAGACAATTACCAACATAGACAAGGACAATACCCACACTGCCCACCCTATGGTCACACGATCAAAGAGTAAAGTAACCCCCGCCTGTACAACCCAACTGAAGGACATTTGAAGGACAATTGTCTTACACATATACACATGTAAACACGTGAATGCTCTCTTCTCTTTTCCTCACACGTGCAGGTATCGCGTATTATTGTATTGTCAAGAATAATAAGTAACTAACAAAGTTTACTGCCCAGGTGTAGATGCTACCCTCAGACGACAACTACCCTGAAGAATTATCACACCAATTTGTCTATCACATAAAAAGGCCTAAGTACCTAAAAAGGAGGAGGGTACGTGTCTACTACACGGCATTCCTCTTGGCCATTGAACAATCAATACCCCACCTCCACCCCTATTTGCCCGTCTTAAGAGACAGATCACTTAGGTTGGCGTGGGAACAGCTCTTCGCTTGGGCATTGAACGACTATTTGATAGGGAGGGCTTGATAACAACGACTAACAATAGTAACAAGCATATTGAGAATTTTCAGGCGGGCAACTTTAACATCACAAAAGTCAGCTGCCGGACTGCAGCAAGGTAAGAGCAAAATGCCAGTGAGACTAGCATCTGTAATAAAACTAGTAGGGATTTTGATGATCACCGGGTTCTTGGCTGCCTCTGTATGGCAGAATAGCTGCGCTATAAATATTTTGGCTGTTCCCAAACCTAACATACCCCCACCCCCGGCTGCAACAGGTGTTACGTCAGGTGGTACCAGACAAATAAGTAACAAAGGAGGTAGAGCTAAACGCAGCACATACTCAGACCGTAAAGGTATTGATAGCTACATAAAAGATTCTGCACACGTCTCGAATAACATGTGGTACCAGCACATGACTAAAATTGGCAAACAAACAACAAAAGATAGCTGCTATGTCTGCTCACTGATCCCATACGCCATGAGCGCTGCACGGACATTTGTTGCCACAGAAATTGATGAGAAGACGGCACGATGTATAATATACTTAGCACTGTTCCAAACGAAAGGGAGGTTCCAAGGGAACACGGTGCAACTGGTATGGAAAACACGAGACACATACCCGTACGAAAACAACTTCCTCAAGATTTATTTGAGCTACCACAAGGCCAGTTTGCACCCTGAAGCGTTCAGATATATAACTAGCGGCCCTGAAAAAGGAGAAACAAAGAAAGTAACACTGCAGTACCTGCCATGTGATTGGTATGCCACTGAAGTACCTGGTAAACAAGGATGTTGGGAAAGGCCACTGATAACAATAACAGGGAAGGTGTTTCTGGGTGACAAATGGGACATAGGTGTGGTCGGCAGCAATATGATAACGAGAGAAGATACCAAGAGCATTGCCGAACACAACACAAGATATTGGATGATTTGGGTGAAATATGTACCCATGCTAACATGGTTAGAGGAGGATGAAGACCCTATAACAATACTGCCACTGACTACGCCTAGGGTATGCTACAAGCATAAAGGAGAAGTGGATGTGGGATACAACACCAACTGTGCAAGTGTGACGGAGTTACCTGAGGGGGGAGCAGGAACAGCAGTGATAATGGACCATTACTGGGCCTGCGGAGACAAGGCATACCACACACTGCCCCCTCTGTGGAATGGCATATGCTCAATGGTACATGTCAATGTACCGTCACTAGTGGTGCCCAAAAAACATGTGAATGTGGCAAACTTTCCCAAGATGGATGAAGGAAACAAGAGAAAGAAAAGATCTGCACACAATGAAAAGGAGCAGGGAAAAAAAGTGAACAGCAACAACACTGTCCTGAACAGCAACAACACTGTCCTGAACAGGAAAAGGAGACAAGGAGAACTCCTGACAGGAAACTATCTATGGGGGCGATCAGAAACGGCACTATCTTCAATACCTCCAGAACACAGACTATTTAGCAGAGCAGCAATGTTCTTCTCCTCAATAATACACCCGGGACTGCAGGCGTATGCAAATGCAAAATGGCTCCAGATAACGAGGTGGGAACTAATGATGACAATTAACTCTACAGTAAATGGATTTAACGCAATAAAGGAAGAACTGCGAGCAGTAAGAATGGTAGCACTACAGAATAGATACGTACTGGACCTCCTCACAGCAATGGAAGGAGGAGTATGCGCAAAGATAGGACAATCATGTTGCACATTCACCCCTGCTAACGACGCTGACAATGGCACACTAACGGAAGCAGTATCACAACTGGCCCAGATGCATTCCAAGATGATGGATGAAAGTAAAGGTGTGAATAAGGATGAGAGCTGGTTTTCAATACTATGGTCATGGATGCCATCTTGGCTGTCAGACGGACTAAAGATTATAGTTGGGTGCATTATCTTGGCTGGAGCTGTACTTATCTTAACAAGATTTTGGAAGGCCCGAAAAGCACGAACCACTGACGAAATGATAGAAATGGTTGGCATGCACCCCTTGATGCCAGCAGATGACGGTCCTCACACAGGAATAATAATAAAGGAAAGAGAGAAGCTGCGCAATCAGATCATCGCTAACCACCTAGACCCACCATCTGTGAAGGTCGAAAACCCAAGAAACCCAAGGAGCTACGTAGGGAAGTGGGTATACTGCACCCCTGGAGGAGCATGCCTATACATGTATTGGTCTTTTGAAGATCATGTTAACCACTATGGACATTTGGGAGGAATAACGAAAATATGGAGAGTGAGAGGTGATAAAGAAAACGATAAGTTTGTGGTCGACAAGTCGACCAGAGGGGGGACTGAAGTGGGAGAATGGAGGAAACGGCTCCCAACGATCATCTCCCACCCTTGGCCTAGAGGATCACGGCCCAGACACCCACCACGAGAGGAGTTCGCACATATCCCAGATGATCAAGTGCCCTGGTACAGAAACATACGGATGTGCCCACCCGCGTGCCTGCCAGCCTGCCATACCCTTGCCGGCGCCTGCGGCATGGAGGGACTCGACTGAGCCATCGAGCACTATGTCAACACGTCGTTAGAGATGCCATGACGACTCAGCCAGCGGACAGAATACCCGTGCAACATATACACTGGACTTTCCTACACCAAACCACACGAAGAACATACTCAGTGCTATGACGTAGGTGACGGACACACCCACAGACGCGCATCTTTATTATTTTTCACTTAGGCATCTTAAAATGCAGAAACGCAAGACGCACAATGAACTCATCTTAAAGCTTGCTTACGCTTCTCCTAAACCCATGTGCAACTACGAAAGGACATAATGAAGGCACGACAATATGGACAAGGCAATACGGCACCACAACCTAAAGCGCCTGTGTACCAAACATCCCCGCCTATACACCAGGCCCAAGTAGGCCTCAAGCAAGAGTTTCCATGAACATTGAATGAGCAAGAGTACAGTTGCTGATCCCGCAGAATGAGCCCGGCTAAAGCAGACAGTCAAGGGCACGATGTTGCTAATTCGCATGCCACAAGTCTACACCAAGGTCGCCCTGCAATTAAGCGAAGCGCACAGGGAAAAATGCAATATTAATTGTGCAGAATTATGCCTCAAACACGGTCCCACCTCACGTGACCAAGCCGAACTTGACGGAGTGCCAGGTCCGGGAGGGGAGAGAGGCGCCTGGGTACCCCGCTTCAAAGGTCTAGGCAGATACAAGCGAGCGTCTCAAAGGACATCTGCAGAGGTGGGAGTAACCGGCCTTCCAGCATACAAATAAATCTCACATTGTCTACACATATCACTAGTGAAACATTGTTGCAATTGACAGGTGCACCGCGAGCTGGGAACAGCGATGGTCCCAGACTGGGGGGCTTGTGTGTGGGCCAATCAGAACATGGAGCTCTTATCACTGACGCCACTAACATTGACCAATCCTCAGAGGTCTCCATGTAACAATTTTCATGTATCAATTTGTAGGGACAACCCAAATATACCACCTGACTAACCCTCGTCCACTAATAACGCTCTCTATAGGTGTGCTATACTAACCCTACCACTCGAGGAACCAATCCAGAGTGGCGATAGGTTTTTTGCTAAACTTTCTCAGGTGACGCAAGTAGCGCGTCACACCAAGGTAAAAAGGGCCTGCGAGCCCACGGTAAAGTGAGAGTGTCAGGACGGACGCGTACGTTCCTTGACCCATCCCTGCCGTTTGTTCAATAAACAGCAGAACCACCTTGCTTCTTGTGTGTGCCTCATACTCATTTTTGGGATAACACGGGAGGAGTTGGGGCCTCCCTGCCCGGAGGTCCACGGACGGCTCTGCCGGCCCCGGGAGAATTTCCCCCCGAAACAACACTAACATCCCTGCCCTCAGAGCCCAGAGCACAAGGTGAGATCTGATCACATTAGTGAGTGCACACAACCACTGTGCTAACATCCCTGCCCACAGAGCCCAGAGCACAAGGTGAGAAGAGATCACATTAGTGAGTGCATAAACCCACTTCTCTAACATCCCTGCCCAGAGGACCCAGAGCACAAGGTGATACTGTGGAAATCGATGTAATATTGTGACCCCAATCGCATTGTTTAAATGTATGTTGGCCTACGCCAAGCTGTCTAAAGGATACTATGTACCTAGGTTCCGCGGCAAGGTCTTGACCTTAATGTATCGTGTAAGCCGCCATCTTGGATTTAGCCGCCATTTTAGGTATTCTTGCAGTGTGGAAGTCACCCCGAATCACAAAATGGAGGCCGAATGACATTTCGAGTAAGACTTCGGCCATGGTGACCTCCGCACACGTGAATGAATAATATGTCCGCAGGCTACCTGTTAGGGTCATGAACTAAGACCCTGTCCTCTGTTTAACCTATGTATAAATATGTAACCGTATCAGCGGAACTGATCTAATGTATGGAAATTGCGTGTTCGACCTGGCTATGAACCCTAGCCATGGTTCCAAGAATGGTTAACTTGCAAGAGGGCTGGCCAATGCAGTACAAAATGTATAAAAACCCGAGCATCCCGATGTTCGGTCTCTCCCACTTTCAGTGCGAACCTAACGTTGAAGGTTCGTGTGTTAGTCAGAGGGCCGAATAGCTATTCGCATGTCAATTGACTTTGGTAACTTGGTAACTTTGTAACTTTGAAATAAAGCGCTTTGTATGGTCCTTTGTAACCTGTGTTGGTGTGTTTCCATTTGGGCTTCCCGGCCTCATGTCAATTTCTCTGTTTCCACAGTTGGCGCCCGAATAGGGACCCTCAAGATTGATGCCGGATCATTGAAGGTTGACGCAGACTATCGAATCGGGATCGGACGGTGTGATTCTGCGGGCCCGACCGATCGAGACGCGATACCTCGGCAGCGCTGCACGATCCGATCCTTGGGCGATAGTCGTGCGGTCTGACACGGCATCTTGACGAGGGTCCAAATCCGAGGCGGGCAGATTTGCCGAAACCACCGAACGCAGGTAAAATTTGTTAGTTGAAGTCCTTTGTAAACCGTACGGTCCTCCTTAGGTTTGGTCAGGTGCAGTCGTGACCCGGCTCTTAATTTAACCCTGACAATTTGAATTTGGCGTATTGTATCTGCAGACACAATTATTGGACCAGGTAACACCAATTCTTTGAGAAATGCCTGGGAAATTGTCTAGCTGCTTTAGGGCTCTGTTCCGCAGCGATCGACAATCTTTGGAATTTAGCCGTCCGGCACCACAGGAGGGGTCGCCGGCGTGTACTATGTACTGTAAGTATGGCATTGGTAGTATTGTATTTAATGACATTTGGCACAGACAGACCAGAAATGCCTCCGAATTTCAGTGGCCAATCAATGGTAGTTTTGAGATCCCCCGTATTGAATACTTAGAGTCGATCTTGCTTAAAAAGAAGGCTAGGCCAGCAGCCTTCGATGTGTTACAAAATTGGAAAAAGGAAGCATTACAGCAACTTAAGAGTAGGGATAAACATGCACGACGTCATAAAACGAATGCCGAAAAGGCATTGTTGTATGACAAGGAAAAACGATTATATGAAACCCAGAAGATGGACAGAGCTTTCTCGCTCGGAGTCCAGAAAATATACCCCTCTAAAGATTTTCATGTTTCCGAGGAGTTTATTGAGAAGATATTAAACGAACGGAGGCCTGATTCTTCAGTGCCACCTCCGTATGCTCCCGTTGTGGGCACTCTGCCCGTTCCTGCTATTGCTCCTGTCACTATTCCTACTGTCCCTAGTTCTTTGGTTGTTGCTCCTCCGTCTATTTCGTCTATAACATTACCTCTTTCCCCTGCACCCTTGTTAGGTTCACCTACATTTCCGATTCCGGGGAGTCCTATGTTCACTAAATCAGATCCCGGTGCAGGGTCGAGAATAGTGACTCGTAGTACTGTTCCTGCGGGCAGGAAACAGGAACTATTTGCTTGGGCTAAACATTGTATGGAAAAAGGTGATCAAACTGATGTACTCTCAACATTATCTAATTTGCACGATTTTCCCGAGAAAAACGTTTTTATTGAAGGGCTGGGGATTCACTTAGGTGTAATGTGGGGTAGATTGCAGACTTCGGATCTCCCACAAGGGGTGAGAGATCTGAACGCTTTGGCACTCTCGAGGGATACGGAGCAGAAGGTATATGGACATGTTGATAGGTTGTTTGAGTTCAGAAGGGATTTTGAAAGGTTACAAAACGAGGATGATGAGGACGATAGGATATATGTGCAGAAACGGTTCCTTTCGTGCCGAAGATCAGCACCTGAGGAAGTACGGATTTGTACTAGAGATGCGATTCAAAGGATCTCGGATTCATCGATACCGCCAGATGAGGTATATGACACGTATAGTCAATACACGGTAGAGATGCAAAGGAAGGTAATCCAAGTGATGGTACAGCATTTACAGGAGGAATGCATAAGGAAGAAGGTTGGTTGCCCCACAGAGTTATTAGGTATTTGTAAAAGAGCTTTTTCGCCCGACACTTCTACAGCTGCTTTAGCGCTCGATTTGGCCTTATTACTTAGTAAGCGGTCGGAGGTCCCTATATCTCAGTTGCCTATGAGAGAGGTCCCTCTGACCCTTGTCCCAAAAGTGGAAATCCCCGCCAACGCGGCGGCTGGTACTGCCGCGGTGGACATCCCTGCACATTACGTATCACAGTTTGTTCACGTCCCGTTCTCTCGACAGGAAGTGAACACGATTAGACAATCTGTCCCTGATATCAGGAAGAACCCGACAGGGTTTTATAAAGAAATAGAATCCGTTCTGCAGTCCTCTGTGTTCACCTTAAGTGACATGGATTTATTGTTTCCAGTGCTTTTGCCTGTTGATGTATGGAAACAGGTACGAACAGTAGATGATGTGCCGGGGTTAGGGGATACATGGGTAAATCTAACTAGAATAGATGGGGAACGACCAGCTGGTGAGAAACCACCCCAGGTAATACTCACCTTACCCGATAGAATAGTTGCCAAATTAAAAACTATAATTCCAGAAAAAAGGATTATTTGGGACAAGCTTACGGCCTGCGTCCAAGGAAAAACTGAAGGTACTACTGAATTCTTTAATAGATTCGAACAGGTGTTCTCCGACTTCAGTGGACAGGATTTGGGTACAGAGTCGGGGAAGAGGTTGTTTGTGGACAAATTTGTGCGTGGATTGTTGCCCGACATCCAGTCACAAATTATGTCCTCAGAGAGCGCTTGGCAGGCAAAATCTCAGTCAGAGGTTTTGCATATGGCTCAGTATTACGAGAATCGGGTTAATGGTGAAAAAGAGAGAATCGAAAAAAGAAGGGGTGACCTAAAGACTAAGGTATTGTTGCAGCAAATTGTCAGAAACCCCAGAGGAGGTACGACACAAACTAGAGGTCAGTACATTCCAAGAGGAAATACTCCTTCAAATTCTATAAATATTAATCAGTGTGCTTATTGCCGCCAGGAGGGTCACTGGCGAGCACAGTGCCCTGCCCTCCGTCAGAGGTCAGGAGGCACATTCGGAGGTATGGGTAGGCGACCACGGGGCCGCCCTGGAGCAGGGGGCCCTGATAGGGGTCAGCTTCTACAAGATCCCCAGCAACCTTTTTCACGGGAAAATCAGACTCCGAGTATGCACTCGAGAAATATATTTGATCACCCTTTCGCCGCTTATCTTTCTGAGGAACTTCCCTTTGATGAAGTTCTGTCTTATTAGGATTGCCCGAAGCAGCATTTGGAACCTCTACCTATTCCCGTTATTCAGAAGGGCCCCTACGTTGAACTATTGGTGGGGAATAGGAAACATCCGTTTTTGATCGACACTGGAGCACAGAAGTGCTCCATCGACCATTCTCGGGTTCCAAACATTCCACTGTCAGGGCAAACAAACGTTTCTATAGGGTTTTCTGGTATACCAACTGTTTGTCCGGTTTCTGCGCCGGTATGCGTTTCTTTGGGTCCTTTCACAGACCAGTGCCCTTTTCTTCTTACTTCAAACTGTGGAGAAAATTTGCTGGGGTTGAATTTGTTGAAGAAACTGAATGCAGTGATTCATTGTTCCCCTGACGGAATAAGATTAACAGTTTCACCAAAGCAACCCTTTAACTCCCAATACTTGACCCGACCTCTACCTCCCGAATTTGACATTGTCCCAGAATGTTTGTGGGCAATAGACGACAATGATGTCGGGATATTGCACATCGACCCTGTTAAGATAGTATTGAAACGTGGGGTTAAGCTACCTCGCATTCCGCAATATAAAATTTCAATTGAAGGCGAGCGCGCTCTGAAATGCATTGTCTCCGATTTTGTTCATCGTGGAGTGATCGTAGAGATTACAGGTAGCTTATGTAATAGTCCGATTTTGCCGGTATACAAGAAAGGCGACAATGCAATTCCGTACCGGTTTATAATAGATCTTCGTGCTATTAACCGGGTAGTGGCCCCACAATTTCCAATCGTGCCTGATGTGACAACAATCTTAACAATGATCCCTGCTACGGCTACACACTTTAGTGTAGTAGATTTGAAAAACGCCTTCTTTAGTATTCCGATACATGAGGAGAGCAGGTATTTGTTCGCGTTCACCTTGGGGGGACGCTCGTTTACATTCACAAGGGCACCTCAAGGGTATACTGAAAGTCCTAGTATCTATAGTAGAGCCTTAAAAGAGCAGCTCGACACCCTTGAATTGCCACCTACTTGCACGCTGCTTCAATATGTAGACGATTTGCTCCTGGCTGCAGACTCTGAGAAAGCTTGTAAGGAAGGCACTATTTTGTTGCTTGTTCATTTAGCTGAAAATGGCCACAAAGCTTCACTTAAGAAATTTCAATATTGTTGCCAGGAGGTTGCCTATTTAGGCTACCTCCTGTCAAAGGAGGGGAGAAGATTGACACCTGAACGAATAAAACACATTTCTGGCATGTCCGTCCCAAAAACGCAGAAGGAAGTCAGAGCCCTGATAGGGATGGCGTCCTACTGTAGACTGTGGATCCCGAACTTTGCCCTAGTGGTAAAACCGATGTTGGCTTTGACGAAGAAGGGCATTTCTCTGCCACTGCCATGGGAATCGGAACATCAACGATCATTTGAGCTTCTCAAAGCCACGCTGTGTTCAGCACCGGTTCTGGGTACACCAATTTACGATAAGGCCTTTGTGTTGTTTGTGCATGAATGTAATGGATGTGCTTTGTCTGTGTTAACGCAGGAACATGGAGGGAAGAATAGGCCGTGCGGCTATTATTCCTCCGCCCTCGATCCTGTTGCATGCGCTTTGCCGCGATGTCTGCGCGCTGTTGCTGCTGCCGCTGCCGCTGCGTCTGTAAAACAGAGTGAGGGGATGGTCCTAGGCCACGATTTGATTTTGATGGTACCTCACTCTGTTGATATTCTATTGAATAAAACTCAAACACAACACCTTACTTCTGCCCGGTTGACCAGGTACGAATTAGTTTTATTTTCTCCTCATATCCAAATTAAAAGGTGTTGTGTCCTCAATCCGGCTGAACTTTTGCCTCTCCCGCAAACTACTGCTTGCGGCGATGACGGATCACATGACTGCCTGTATGCCACCGAACAAGAAACAAAGGGCAGAATAGACCTCTCAGATACCCCTTTGGAGAATGCGGAGGGGGAGCTGTTTTGTGATGGCTCCTGTTTTAAACTTCCGAATGGCACATCTACAGCTGCTTATGCAGTTACTACTTTGAACAAAGTTGTAGAAACTAAAAGGATTCCGCATAACTCCACGCAGGCCGCGGAGATTATAGCGTTGACCCGTGCTTCTGAGCTCTCCCAAGGGCATAGAGTTAACATTTATACGGATAGTCAGTACGCCTTTGGGGTGGCTCACAACTTCGGAAAACTGTGGTCGGAAAGAGGGTTTCTGACCTCACACGGGACCAAGATTCAGCATGGTCCCTTAATAGTACAACTACTCTCAGCACTCTCACTCCCTGAACAACTAGCGATCATGAAATGTGCAGCACATCGCAAGGTCATAGACGATGTGGGCAAAGGAAATGCTTTTGCAGATTCGATAGCTAGACAAACAGCCACAGACCTTAGCACAGACATGTATACCTCGAGGGAAGTAAGAGATGTTTGTATAATAGATGAAGGCATTGGGTCTGTGCGAGACATTCAGACTGATGCCTCTGTTGAAGAATCTAGGAAATGGGCTGAAGGCATGGGGAAATTGGATGACGAAGGGTGTTGGGTGGACGCATCTGACGGGAAATGGTTGCTTCCTGATTCTTATGTATTAGCAATGGTCACGATGGCACACGGTCCAACACATGTGTGTGCCCAGCAAATTGCGAAGATATTACAGCAGGTTTGGGCGAATGATAACATTTTGGAAACTGCAAAAAGATATGTTCAGAATTGTATGATTTGCCTGCAACACAATGTGGGTAAAGGGACAGTGACTCCAAGGGGAAGTTTCGGGCCCCCCTCTGTCCCCTTTGAAACCATTCACCTTGATTTTATTGAAATGGAGCGATGTAATAACTTGAAATATGTTCTTGTTATCATTTGTGCTTTTAGCAAATGGGTCGAGGCTTTCCCTGTCAAAGATGCTACCGCCATGACTACCGCAAAGATCTTGGTGAAAGAATATTTTCCTCGATTTGGGCTCCCGAGGATAATCTGGTCGGACAATGGCGCCCACTTCATCGCAGCCGTAATGTTGCAAATATGTGTTGCCTTAGGAATAGAGAAACGTTTCCATTCAGCTAGGCACCCTCAAAGTGCGGGGTTGGTAGAAAGACACAACGGTATTTTGAAAAACAAACTTGCAAAAACATGTGCCGACACTAAATTAAAATGGCCAGATGCTTTACCTATTGTGTTGTTAGCTATGCGCACCACACCCCAGACTAGAACTGGGCTCTCTCCATTTGAGGTAGTGATGGGAAGGCCTGCTAATATTTGGGGTCTCCCTAAACCTAAAGCCCTGAGGGATGTGGAGAATGTATTGCTCATAGATTATTGTAATCAATTGACTAAAAACCTGTATTTCATTTACCACCAGGTGAATGCCGCCTTACCTGTACGGTTTACGGGCCCAGGACACGATATATTGCCCGGCAGCTGGATCCTGGTGAAGGCCTACGAAAGGTCTTCCTGTCTCGCGCCTCGCTGGCGGGGACCCTACCAGGTTTTATTGGTCACCAGGACGGCAGTGCGGGTGGCAGGAAAGAAGAACTGGGTACATGCAACGCATGTGAAGAAGATCCCTCACCCGACGCCACACGTTACAGAAGAAACAGAACCCCTCGCTGATGCTACGATCTCTGATCTCGGAGTAGCAGGCAGCGCTGTGAGTGCGTCGGAGAAGTTCTCTGAGCCCGAGGAGCTCGGGGAGCCGTCCATTTTGTCTCCGCACTCTCTTGATCAATCACTTCCGGAAACTCTTGTTTCAAGTTCTGCAACTTCCGTCGCCACCGACGCGACGCTCCCCTCAGGGAGCGACGATACTTTGCTTTTGGATTCAGCAAACTTGGGTACCATCAGGTACAACCTTCGACCACGAAAATAGAATCGCCGCACGAGTATCGTGCATCGGGAAGAAAGAGGAGTGATTGAAATACTATTGTCTTTCCCTTTTTTTGGAACAAAGAAAAGGAGGGTTCTGTTGGCTAGGGTTGGGAAGAACTAAGAAGTTGCGCGGCCGAAGTGCCGCCAGCAACGAACATTGGGGCCGTCGATCGGGATAACCATGATGCCTGCCTCCTTCACCGCTGCTCCTCGTATTGAACTATTAGATAAGGAGGTGACCAAATCGAACAATGGACAATGTGCCTGGGCCCTGAAAACGTACTGTTGTGTTCTTGTTTTGATTATTATTAGTTTTGCAACTGCTGCTATGGGACTTTGGTACTTTGAAGAAATCTATCCTTTGAAGCCTCTGTTACCGACCAAAATTGTACCAACTGTTTTGACTCCCTCTGTACACCTTCACACTCTGTCCCCTAGGGACTCTCGGCATAGACAGAAATATCATAATAACACTCTGATGATAGTGATGAATGCTACGCATGCTATTTTTAATAGGAGTAATTGTTGGATCTGCACTCACTTACCACAACATGGGAACAAGGGACTGGGATGGTATATACATCCCTTACCTCTAACGACTTCCTGCTATGCCTCTCTTAGAGCACTCTTCTTTGGCCGATGGAATGATAGCATCTCAGGGAACTTCGATGGCACTAATTTGAATGAATTTGAAAAACGTGAATTGACTCCCCTGGGATGCTCGCTTTTCGCAAATAGGAGTAGACCTAATATCGCTTCTATTAGGCCGTCTGATAAACTTTCTTTTCCTTTTCAAAATCTAGTTTCTTTCAAGATGGCTCCGATAGGCAATAAGGATGCCATGCCTCCTTCTTATTCTGTAAATCATAATCCTGATTCTGTCCCTTTCTGTGTACAAAGAAATGGCACTAGGCCAATGGGAGATTTCGAGCCTTGTGTAAATATTGTAAATTTGACTGGGGAAAATAGGCCTTTGTATGTAGGGGGACCCGTTTATTTTGTTTGTGGTAGTTTAGCTTTTTCCTGGTTGCCCAAGGATTGGCAGGGGACTTGTTATTTAGGGATATTGTTACCAGGTGTATTTATAGCCAGTACCTTAGAGGTATCTAAGGCTCGCCCGCGGCGGGATAATGATGGAGATACCCCTGGACAAGTATTCTGGGATATAGCCAAATCAGTAGTCCCCTTCTGGGGACAAATAGCAAATTCAGAAAACATTAGGGGATTACCGAGGGTATTGGAGAAAACGATCAACCGGACCACGGACATACTTTACAATATGACCTTAGAGCAAAAGGCGATAAGATTGGTAGCACTTCAAAATCGAATGGCATTAGATGTCATTTTAGCTGAACGAGGTGGAGTATGTAAATTAGTGGGGTCCGCTTGCTGTGTTTTCGTACCAAATTCTTCACCAACAATATTTAAAGCAATTCAGAATTTACACACTCTTAGTTCTGAAGTCCATATCCCTGTAGGAGACTGGAGCCTTAGTACTTGGTTTTGGGATTCTCTGCGATCTTGGGGGTGGAAGGTGCTTTCTGTTATTTTAGGTATTTTAGGGACTCTGTTATTTCTTTGCTGTTGTTTTCAATGCCTCCCGAGTATATGCGGAATGATGGGGGGATGTTGTGCCCAGGTTATGAGCGCAGTAGGGCGTAAGATATACACCCCGAAGACAGCATCTAAAGAATTCATGTTGCAAGAAGTTCTTATGAACAACTTTATGGCTATTGACATTTCAGACAATGATGCGGAACCCATGGATGATAATGCCTTCAAGTATTTTCAAAAGTATTAGGAAATTACGTTTTAGCACTTGGCATAGGCCAAAAGGAGGGTCTGTGGAAATCGATGTAATATTGTGACCCCAATCGCATTGTTTAAATGTATGTTGGCCTACGCCAAGCTGTCTAAAGGATACTATGTACCTAGGTTCCGCGGCAAGGTCTTGACCTTAATGTATCGTGTAAGCCGCCATCTTGGATTTAGCTGCCATTTTAGGTATTCTTGCAGTGTGGAAGTCACCCCGAATCACAAAATGGAGGCCGAATGACATTTCGAGTAAGACTTCGGCCATGGTGACCTCCGCACACGTGAATGAATAATATGTCCGCAGGCTACCTGTTAGGGTCATGAACTAAGACCCTGTCCTCTGTTTAACCTATGTATAAATATGTAACCGTATCAGCGGAACTGATCTAATGTATGGAAATTGTGTGTTCGACCTGGCTACGAACCCTAGCCATGGTTCCAAGAATGGTTAACTTGCAAGAGGGCTGGCCAATGCAGTACAAAATGTATAAAAACCCGAGCATCCCGATGTTCGGTCTCTCCCACTTTCAGTGCGAACCTAACGTTGAAGGTTCGTGTGTTAGTCAGAGGGCCGAATAGCTATTTGCATGTCAATTGACTTTGGTAACTTGGTAACTTTGTAACTTTGAAATAAAGCGCTTTGTATGGTCCTTTGTAACCTGTGTTGGTGTGTTTCCATTTGGGCTTCCCGGCCTCATGTCAATTTCTCTGTTTCCACAATACGAGATCACATTAGTGAGTGCACAGACCCACCGCGCAAACATCCCTGCCCACAGAACCCAGAGCACAAGGTGAGACGAGATCACATTAGTGAGTGCACAAACGCACCGCGGTAACCCCTCCGCCCACAGAGCCAAGTCTACAAGGTGAGACGAGATCCCTGCCCACAGAGCCCAGAGCACAAGGTGAGACGAGATCACATTAGTGAGTGCACAAACCCACCGCGCTAACATCCCTGCCCACAGAGTCCAGGGTACAAGGTGAGACGAGGTCACATTAGTGAGTACACAAACCCACTGCGCTAACATCCCTGCCCACAGAGTCCAGAGTACAAGGTGAGACGAGGTCACATTAGTGAGTACACAAACCCACTGCGCTAACATCCCTGCCCACAGAGCCCAGAGTACAAGGTGAGACGAGATCATATTAGTGACTGCATTTCCCACAGCACTAACATCACTGCCCACAGATCCCAGAGCACAATGTGAGACGAGATCACATTAGTGAGTGCACAAACCCAACGCGCTGACATCCCTGCCCACAGAGTCCAGAGTACAAGGTGAGAATAGATCACATTAGTGAGTGCATGAACCCACTTCTATAACATCCCTGCCCAGAGGCCCCAGAGCACAAGGTGAGACGAGATCACATTAGTGAGTGCACAGACCCACCGCGCAAACATCTCTGCCCACAGAGGCCAGAGTACAAGGTGAGATGAGATCACATTAGTGAGTGCACAAACCCACTGCGCTAACATCCCTGCCCACTGGGCCGAGAGCACAAGGTGGGAGGAGGTCACATTAGTGAGTGCATAAACCCACTGCGCTAACATCCCTGCCCACAGAGCCCAGAGTACAAGGTGAGACGAGATCACATTAGTGATAGCACAAAACCACCGTGCTAACATCCCTGCCCACACAGCCCAGAGCACAAGGTGAGAAGAGATCACCTTAGTGAATGCATAAACCCACTGCACTAACATCCCTGCCCAGAGTACCCAGAGCACAAGGTGAGACGAGATCACATTAGTGAGTGCACATACCCACCGTGCCAACATCCCTGCCCACAGAGCCAAGACCACAAGGTGAGACGAGATCATATTAGTGACTTCACAAACCCACCGCGCTAACATCCCTGCCCACAGAGCACAGAGTACAAGGTGAGACGAGATCACTTTATTGAGTGCACAAACACACTGCGCTAACATCCCTGCCCACAGAGCCCAGAGTACAAGGTGAGACGAGATAACATTAGTGCGTGAACAAACCCACCGGGCTAACATCCCGCCCAAAGAACCCAGAGCACAAGTTGAGACGAGATCACATTAGTGAGTGCACAAACGCACCACACTAAATCCTTGCCTACAGAGTCAGAGTACAAGGTGAGAAAAGATCACATTAGTGAGTGCACAAACCCACTGTGCTAACATCACTGCCCACAGAGCCCAGAGTACAAGGTGTGAGGAGATCACATTAGTGAGTGCACAAACCCACTGCACTAACATCCCTGTCCAATGGGCCCAGAGCACAAGGTGAGAAGAGATCACATTAGTGAGTGCGCAAACCCACAGCACTAACATCCCTGCCCACAGAACCCAGAGTAGAATGTGAGACGAGATCACATTGATGAGTGCACAAACCCACCAACATCGCTGCCCTCAGAGCCCAGCGTACAAGGTGAGACGATATCACATGTGTGAGTGCACAAACCCACTACGCTAACATCCCTGCCCACAAAGCCCGGATTACAAGGTGACACGAGATCACATTAGTGAGTGCACAAACGCACCACACTAAATCCTTGCCTACAGAGTCAGAGTACAAGGTGAGAAAAGATCACATTAGTGAGTGCACAAACCCACTGTGCTAACATCTCTGCCCACAGAGCCCAGAGTACAAGGTGTGAGGAGATCACTCTAGTGAGTGCACAAACCCACTGCGCTAACATCCCTGTCCAATGGGCCCAGAGCACAAGGTGAGAAGAGATCACATTAGTGAGTGCATAAACCCACTGCGCTAACATCCCTGTCCAATGGGCCCAGAGCACAAGGTGAGACGAGATCACATTAGTGAGAGCACCAACCCACCGCACTGACATCCCTGCCTACAGAGCCCAGAGTACAAGATGTGACGAGATCACATTAGTTAGTGCACAAACCCACCGTGCTAACATCCCTGCCCACAGATCCCAGAGTACAAGGTGAGACGAGATCACATTAGTGAGTGCACAAACCCACCATGCTAGCATTCCTGCCCACAGAGCTCAGAGCACAAGGTGAGACGAGATCACATTAGTGAGTGCACAAACCCACTGCGCAAACATCCCTGCCTTCAGAGAACAGAGTACAAGGTGAGACGAGATCACATTAGTGAGGGCACAAACCCACCGTGCTAACATCCCTGCCCACTGGGCCCAGAGCACAAGGTGAGAAGAGATCACATTAGGAGTGCATAAACCCACTGCGCTAACATCCCTGCCCAGAGGATCCAGAGCACAAGGTGAGACGAGATCACATTAGTGAGAGCACCAACTCACCGCGCTAACATCCCCGCCGACAGAGAACAGAGTACAAGGTGAGACGAGATCACATTAGTGAGTACGCAAACCCACCACACTAACATCCCCGCCCACAGAGCCCAGAGTACAAGGTGAGAGGAGGTCACATTAGTGAGTGCTCAAACCCACCGCGCTAACATCCCTGCCCACAGAGCCCAGAGTACAAGGTGAGAGGAGGTCACATTAGTGAGTGCACAAACCCACCGCGATAACATCCCTGCCCACAGAGCCCAGAGTACAAGGTAGGACGAGGTCACATTAGTGAGTGCACAAACCCACCGCGCTAACATCTCCGCCCAAAATCGGCCAGGGTACAAGGTGAGACGAGATCACATTAGTGAGTACACAAACCCACTGCGCTAACATCCCTGCCCACAGAGCCCAGAGTACAAGGTGAAACGAGATCACATTAGTGAGTGCATTTCCCACCGCACTAACATCACTGCCCACAGATCCCAGAGCACAAGGTGAGACGAGATCACATTAGTGAGTGCACAAACCCACAGCACTAACATCCCCACCCACATAGCCCAGTGTACAAGGTTTGATGAGATCACATTAGTGAGGGCACAAACCCACCGCGCTAACATCCCCGCCCACATAGCCCAGAGTACAAGGTGAGACAAGATCACATTAGTGAGTGCACAAACCCACTGCACTAACATCCCCACCCACAGAGCCCAGTGTACAAGGTGAGATGAGATCACATTAGTGAGTGCACAAACCCACCGTGCTAACCTCCTCACCCACAGAGCCAAGTGTACAAGGTGAAACGAGATCACATTAGTGAGTGCACAAACCCACTGCACTAACATCCCCACCCACAGAGCCCAGTGTACAAGGTGAGACGAGATCACATTAGTGAGTGCTCAAATCCACCATGCTAACATCCCTGCCCACAGAGCCCAGAGCACAAGGTGAGACGAGATCACATTAGTGAGTGTGCAAACCCACCGCGCTAACATCCCTGCCCACAGAGCCCAGAGTACAAGGTGAGACGAGATCACATTAGTGAGTGCACAAACCCACTGAACTAACATCTTGCCCACAGAGGCCAGAGTACAAGGTGAGATGAGATCACATCCCTTCCGACAGAGCCCAGAGCACAAGGTGAGACGAGATCACATTAGTGAGTGCACAAACCCACTGAACTAACATCTTGCCCACAGAGGCCAGAGTACAAGGTGAGATGAGATCACATTAGTGAGTGCACAAACCCACCGCACAAACATCCCTGCCCACAGAGCCCAGAGTGCAAGATGGAATGAGATCACATTAGTGAGTGCATCAACCCACTGCGCTAACATCCCTTCCCACAGAGCCCAGAGCGCAAGATGGGATGAGATCACATTAGTGAGTGCACAAACCCACCGAACTAACATCCCTGCCCTTAGAGCCCAGAGTACGAGTTGAGACGAGATCACATTAGTGAGTGCACAAACCCACTGCACTAACATCCCCACCCACAGAGCCCAGTGTACAAGGTGAGATGATATCACATTAGTGAGTGCACAAACCCACCGTGCTAACATCCCGGCCCCCAGAGCCCAGAGCACAAGGTGAGATGAGATCACATTAGTGAGTGCACAAACCCACCATGCTAACATCCCTGCCCACAGAAACCAGAGCACAAGGTGAGACGAGATCACATTAGTGAGTGCACAAACCCACTGAACTAACATCTCTGCCCACAGAGGCCAGATTACAAGGTGAGATGAGATCACATTAGTGAGTGCACAAACCCACCATGCTAACATCCCTGCCCACAGAAACCAGAGCACAAGGTGAGACGAGATCACATTAGTGAGTGCACAAACCCACTGAACTAACATCTCTGCCCACAGAGCCCAGAGCACAAGGTGAGAAGAGATCACATTAGTGAGTGCATAAACCCACTTCTCTAACATCCCTGCCCAGAGGACCCAGAGCACAAGGTGATACGAGATCACATTAGTGAGTGCACAAACACACCGCGCCAACACCCCTGCCCACAGAGCCAAGAGCACAAGGTGAGACGAGATCACATTAGTGAGTACACAAACCCAACGCGCTAACATCCCCGCCCACATAGCCAAGAGTACAAGGTGAGACAAGATCACATTAGTGAGTGGACAAACCCACCACACTAACATCTCTGTCCACAGAGCCCAGAGAACAAGGTGAGACGAGATCACATTAGTGAGTGCGCAAACCCACCGCGCTAACATCCCTGCCCACAGAGCCCAGAACAGAAAGTGAGACGAGATCACATTAGTGAGTGCACAAACCCACTGCACTAACATCCCCACCCACAGAGCCAGTGTACAAGGTGAGATGAGATCACATTAGTGAGTGCACAAACCCACCGTGCTATCATCCCTGCCCACAGAACACAGAGCACAAGGTGAGACGAGATCACATTAGGGAGTGCACAAACCCACTGAACTAACATCTCTGCCCACAGAGGCCAGAGTACAAGGTGAGATGAGATCACATTAGTGAGTGCACAAACCCACCGCACTAACATCCCTGCCCTCAGAGCCCAGAGCACAAGGTGAGAAGAGATCACATTAGTGAGTGCATGAACCCACTTCTCTAACATCCCTGCCCAGAGGCCCCAGAGCGCAAGGTGAGACGAGATCACATTAGTGAGTGCACAGACCCACCGCGCAAACATCCCTGCCCACAGAGCCCAGAGTACGAGGTGAGACGAGATCACATTAGTGAGTGCACAAACGCACCGCGCTAACCCCTCCGCCCACAGACCCCAGTGTACAAGGTGAGACGAGATCACATTAGTGAGTGCACAAACCCACCATGCTAACATCCCTGCCCACAGAGCCCAGAGCACAAGGTGAGACGAGATTACATTAGTGAGTGCTCAAACCCACCATGCTAACATCCCTGCACACTGAGACCAGAGTACAAGGTGAGACGAGATCACATTAGTGAGTGCTCAAACCCACCGTGCAAACATCCCTGCCCACAGAGCCCAGAGCACAAGGTGAGACGAGATCACTTTAGTGAATGCACAAACCCACTGCGCTAACATCCCTGCCCACAGAGCCCAGAGCACAAGGTGAGACGAAATCACATTAGAGAGTGCATTTCCCACCGCACTAACATCACTTCCCACTGATCCCAGAGCACAAGGTGACACGAGATCACATTAATGAGTGCACAAACCCACCGTGCTAACCTCCGCGCCCACAGATCCCAGTGTACAAGGTGAGACGAGATCACATTAGTGAGTTCACAAACCCACCGCGCTAACATCCCCGCCCAAAGAACCCAGAGTACAAGGTGAGACGAGATCACATTAGTGAGTGCACAAACCCACTGCACTAACATCCCCGCCCAAAGAGCCCAGAGCACAAGGTGAGACGAGATCACCTAAATGAGTGCACAAACCCACTGTGCTAACTTCCCCGCCCACAGAGTCCAGAGTACAAGGTGAGACGGAATCACTTTAGTGAGTGCACAAACCCATTACGCTAACATCCCTGCCCACAGAGCCCAGAGCACAAGGTGAGAGGAGATCACATTAGTGATTTCATAAACCCACTGCACTAACATCCCTGCCCAGAGTACCCAGAGCACAAGGTGAGACGAGATCACATTAGTGAGGGCACAAACCCAACGCGCTAACATCCCCGCCCACCGAGCCGAGAGCACAAGGTGAGACGAGATCACATTAGTGAGTGCACAAACCCACTGTGCTAACATCACTGCCCACAGAGACCAGAGTACAAGGTGTGAGGAGATCACATTAGTGAGTGCACAAACCCACTGCGCTAACATCCCTGTCCAATGGGCCCAGAGCACAAGGTGAGAAGAGATCACATTAGTGAGTGCGCAAACCCACAGCACTAACATCCCTGCCCACAGAGCCCAGAGTAGAACGTGAGACGATATCACATGTGTGAGTGCACAAACCCACTACGCTAACATCCCTGCCCACAAAGCCCGGATTACAAGGTGACACGAGATCACATTAGTGAGTGCACAAACGCACCACACTAAATCCTTGCCTACAGAGTCAGAGTACAAGGTGAGAAAAGATCACATTAGTGAGTGCACAAACCCACTGTGCTAACATCACTGCCCACAGAGACCAGAGTACAAGGTGTGAGGAGATCACATTAGTGAGTGCACAAACCCACTGCGCTAACATCCCTGTCCAATGGGCCCAGAGCACAAGGTGAGAAGAGATCACATTAGTGAGTGCGCAAACCCACATCACTAACATCCCTGCCCACAGAGCCCAGAGTAGAACGTGAGACGATATCACATGTGTGAGTGCACAAACCCACTACGCTAACATCCCTGCCCACAAAGCCCGGATTACAAGGTGACACGAGATCACATTAGTGAGTGCACAAACGCACCACACTAAATCCTTGCATACAGAGTCAGAGTACAAGGTGAGAAAAGATCACATTAGTGAGTGCACAAACCCACTGTGCTAACATCACTGCCCACAGAGCCCAGAGTACAAGGTGTGAGGAGATCACATTAGTGAGTGCACAAACCCACTGCGCTAACATCCCTGTCCAATGGGCCCAGAGCACAAGGCGAGAAGAGATCACATTAGTGAGTGCATAAACCCACTGCGCTAACATCGCTGTCCAATGGGCCCAGAGCACAAGGTGAGACGAGATCACATTAGTGAGAGCACCAACCCACCGCACTGACATCCCTGCCCACAGAGCCCAGAGTACAAGATGGGACGAGATCACATTAGTTAGTGCACAAACCCACCGTGCTAACATCCCTGCCCACAGAGCCCAGAGTACAAGGTGAGACGAGATCACATTAGTGAGTGCACAAACCCACCATGCTAGCATTCCTGCCCACAGAGCTCAGAGCACAAGGTGAGACGAGATCACATTAGTGAGTGCACAAACCCACTGCGCAAACATCGCTGCCTTCAGAGAACAGAGTACAAGGTGAGACGAGATCACATTAGTGAGGGCACAAACCCACCGTGCTAACATCCCTGCCCACTGGGCCCAGAGCACAAGGTGAGAAGCGATCACATTAGGAGTGCATAAACCCACTGCGCTAACATCCCTGCCCAGAGGATCCAGAGCACAAGGCGAGACGAGATAACATTAGTGAGTGCACAAACCCACCGAGCTAACATCCCTGCCCACAGAGCCCAGAGTACAAGGTGAGAGGAGGTCACATTAGTGAGTGCGCAAACCCACCACACTAACATCCCCACCCACAGAGCCCAGAGTACAAGGTGAGAGGAGGTCACATTAGTGAGTGCACAAACCCACCGCGATAACATCCCTGCCCACAGAGCCCAGAGTACAAGGTAGGACGAGGTCACATTAGTGAGTGCACAAACCCACCGCGCTAACATCTCTGCCCAAAATCGGCCAGGGTACAAGGTGAGACGAGATCACATTAGTGAGTACACAAACCCACCGAGCTAACATCCCTGCCCACAGAGCCCAGAGTACAAGGTGAGAGGAGGTCACATTAGTGAGTGCACAAACCCACCGCGATAACATCCCTGCTCACAGAGCCCAGAGTACAAGGTAGGACGAGGTCACATTAGTGAGTGCACAAACCCACCGCGCTAACATCTCTGCCCAAAATCGGCCAGGGTACAAGGTGAGACGAGATCACATTAGTGAGTACACAAACCCACTGCGCTAACATCCCTGCCCACAGAGCCCAGAGCACAAGGTGAGAAGAGATCACATTAGTGAGTGCATAAACCCACTTCTCTAACATCCCTGCCCAGAGGACCCAGAGCACAAGGTGATACGAGATCACATTAGTGAGTGCACAGACCCACCGCGCAAACATCCCTGCCCACAGAACCCAGAGCACAAGGTGAGACGAGATCACATTAGTGAGTGCACAAACGCACCGCGCTAACCCCTCCGCCCACAGAGCCAAGTGTACAAGGTGAGACGAGATCACATTAGTGAGTGCATTTCCCACAGCACTAACATCACTGCCCACAGAGCCAAGAGCACAAGGTGAGACGAGATCACATTAGTGAGTGCACAAACCCAACGCGCTAACATCCCCGCTCACATAGCCAAGAGTACAAGGTGAGACAAGATCACATTAGTGAGTGGACAAACCCACCACACTAACATCTCTGTCCACAGAGCCCAGAGAACAATGTGAGACGAGATCACATTAGTGAGTGCGCAAACCCACCGCGCTAACATCCCTGCCCACAGAGCCCAGAACAGAAAGTGAGACGAGATCACATTAGTGAGTGCACAAACCCACTGCACTAACATCCCCACCCACAGAGCCAGTGTACAAGGTGAGATGAGATCACATTAGTGAGTGCACAAATCCACCGTGCTATCATCCCTGCCCACTGAACACAGAGCACAAGGTGAGACGAGATCACATTAGGGAGTGCACAAACCCACTGAACTAACATCTCTGCCCACAGAGGCCAGAGTACAAGGTGAGATGAGATCACATTAGTGAGTGCACAAACCCACCGCACTAACATCCCTGCCCTCAGAGCCCAGAGCACAAGGTGAGAAGAGATCACATTAGTGAGTGCATGAACCCACTTCTCTAACATCCCTGACCGGAGGACCCAGAGCACAAGGTGAGATGAGATCACATTAGTGAGTGCACAGACCCACCGCGCAAACATCCCTGCCCACAGAGCCCAGAGTACGAGGTGAGACGAGATCACATTAGTGAGTGCACAAACGCACCGCGCTAACCCCTCCGCCCACAGAGCCCAGTGTACAAGGTGAGACGAGATCACATTAGTGAGTGCACAAACCCACCATGCTAACATCCCTGCCCACAGAGCCCAGAGCACAAGGTGAGACGAGATTACATTAGTGAGTGCTCAAACCCACCATGCTAACATCCCTGCACACTGAGACCAGAGTACAAGGTGAGACGAGATCACATTAGTGAGTGCTCAAACCCACCGTGCAAACATCCCTGCCCACAGAGCCCAGGGCACAAGGTGAGACGAGATCACTTTAGTGAATGCACAAACCCACTGCGCTAACATCCCTTCCCACAGAGCCCAGAGCACAAGGTGAGACGAAATCACATTAGAGAGTGCATTTCCCACCGCACTAACATCACTTCCCACTGATCCCAGAGCACAAGGTGACACGAGATCACATTAATGAGTGCACAAACCCACTGTGCTAACCTCCGCGCCCACAGATCCCAGTGTACAAGGTGAGACGAGATCACATTAGTGAGTTCACAAACCCACCGCGCTAACATCCCCGCCCAAAGAACCCAGAGTACAAGGTGAGACGAGATCACATTAGTGAGTGCACAAACCCACTGCACTAACATCCCCGCCCAAAGAGCCCAAAGCACAAGGTGAGACGAGATCACCTAAATGAGTGCACAAACCCACTGTGCTAACTTCCCCGCCCACAGAGTCCAGAGTACAAGGTGAGACGGAATCACTTTAGTGAGTGCACAAACCCATTACGCTAACATCCCTGCCCACAGAGCCCAGAGCACAAGGTGAGAGGAGATCACATTAGTGATTGCATAAACCCACTGCACTAACATCCCTGCCCAGAGTACCCAGAGCACAAGGTGAGACGAGATCACATTAGTGAGGGCACAAACCCAACGCGCTAACATCCCCGCCCACCGAGCCGAGAGCACAAGGTGAGACGAGATCACATTAGTGAGTGCACAAACGCACCACACTAAATCCTTGCCTACAGAGTCAGAGTACAAGGTGAGAAAAGATCACATTAGTGAGTGCACAAACCCACTGTGCTAACATCACTGCCCACAGAGCCCAGAGTACAAGGTGTGAGGAGATCACATTAGTGAGTGCACAAATCCACTGCGCTAACATCCCTGTCCAATGGGCACAGAGCACAAGGTGAGAAGAGATCACATTAGTGAGTGCGCAAACCCACAGCACTAACATCCCTGCCCACAGAGCCCAGAGTAGAACGTGAGACGATATCACATGTGTGAGTGCACAAACCCACTACGCTAACATCCCTGCCCACAAAGCCCGGATTACAAGGTGACACGAGATCACATTAGTGAGTGCACAAACGCACCACACTAAATCCTTGCATACAGAGTCAGAGTACAAGGTGAGAAAAGATCACATTAGTGAGTGCACAAACCCACTGTGCTAACATCACTGCCCACAGAGCCCAGAGTACAAGGTGTGAGGAGATCACATTAGTGAGTGCACAAACCCACTGCGCTAACATCCCTGTCCAATGGGCCCAGAGCACAAGGTGAGAAGAGATCACATTAGTGAGTGCATAAACCCACGGCACTAACATCGCTGTCCAATGGGCCCAGAGCACAAGGTGAGACGAGATCACATTAGTGAGAGCACCAACCCACCGCACTGACATCCCTGCCCACAGAGCCCAGAGTACAAGATGGGACGAGATCACATTAGTTAGTGCACAAACCCACCGTGCTAACATCCCTGCCCACAGAGCCCAGAGTACAAGGTGAGACGAGATCACATTAGTGAGTGCACAAACCCACCATGCTAGCATTCCTGCCCACAGAGCTCAGAGCAAAAGGTGAGACGAGATCACATTAGTGAGTGCACAAACCCACTGCGCAAACATCGCTGCCTTCAGAGAACAGAGTACAAGGTGAGACGAGATCACATTAGTGAGGGCACAAACCCACCGTGCTAACATCCCTGCCCACTGGGCCCAGAGCACAAGGTGAGAAGCGATCACATTAGGAGTGCATAAACCCACTGCGCTAACATCCCTGCCCAGAGGATCCAGAGCACAAGGTGAGACGAGATCACATTAGTGAGAGCACCAACTCACCGCGCTAACATCCCCGTCGACAGAGAACAGAGTACAAGGCGAGACGGGATAACATTAGTGAGTGCACAAACCCACTAACATTACTGCCCAGAGAGCCCAGAGTACAAGGTGAGAGGAGGTCACATTAGTGAGTGCGCAAACCCACCACACTAACATCCCCACCCACAGAGCCCAGAGTACAAGGTGAGAGGAGGTCACATTAGTGAGTGCACAAACCCACCGCGATAACATCCCTGCCCACAGAGCCCAGAGTACAAGGTAGGACGAGGTCACATTAGTGAGTGCACAAACCCACCGCGCTAACATCTCTGCCCAAAATCGGCCAGGGTACAAGGTGAGACGAGATCACATTAGTGAGTACACAAACCCACCGAGCTAACATCCCTGCCCACAGAGCCCAGAGTACAAGGTGAGAGGAGGTCACATTAGTGAGTGCACAAACCCACCGCGATAACATCCCTGCCCACAGAGCCCAGAGTACAAGGTAGGACGAGGTCACATTAGTGAGTGCACAAACCCACCGCGCTAACATCTCTGCCCAAAATCGGCCAGGGTACAAGGTGAGACGAGATCACATTAGTGAGTGCACAAACCCACCGCGCCAACACCCCTGCCCACAGAGCCCAGAGCACAAGGTGAGACGAGATCACATTAGTGAGTGCACAAACCCACAGCACTAACATCCCCACCCACATAGCCCAGTGTACAAGGTGAGATGAGATCACATTAGTGAGGGCACAAACCCACCGCGCTAACATCCCCGCCCACATAGCCCAGAGTACAAGGTGAGACAAGATCACATTAGTGAGTGCACAAACCCACTGCACTAACATCCCCACCCACAGAGCCCAGTGTACAAGGTGAGATGAGATCACATTAGTGAGTGCACAAACCCACCGTGCTAACCTCCTCACCCACAGAGCCAAGTGTACAAGGTGAAACGAGATCACATTAGTGAGTGCACAAACCCACTGCACTAACATCCCCACCCACAGAGCCCAGTGTACAAGGTGAGACGAGATCACATTAGTGAGTGCTCAAATCCACCATGCTAACATCCCTGCCCATAGAACCCAGAGCACAAGGTGAGACGAGATCACATTAGTGAGTGTTCAAACCCACCGCGCTAACATCCCTGCCCACAGAGCCCAGAGTACAAGGTGAGACGAGATCACATTAGTGAGTGCACAAACCCACTGAACTAACATCTTGCCCACAGAGGCCAGAGTACAAGGTGAGATGAGATCACATTAGTGAGTGCACAAACCCACCGCACTAACATCCCTGCCCTCAGAGCCCAGAGCACAAGGTGAGACGAGATCACATTAGTGAGTGCACAAACCCACCATGCTAACATCTTGCCCACAGAGGCCAGAGTACAAGGTGAGATGAGATCACATTAGTGAGTGCACACACCCACCGCACTAACATCCCTGCCCACAGAGCCCAGAGTGCAAGATGGGATGAGATCACATTAGTGAGTGCATCAACCCACTGCGCTAACATCCCTGCCCACAGAGCCCAGAGCGCAAGATGGGATGAGATCACATTAGTCAGTGCACAGACCCACCGCGCGAACATCCCTGTACACAGAACCCAGAGTACAAGGTGAGACGAGATCACATTGGTGAGTGCACAAACGCACCGCGCTAACCCCTCCGCCCACAGAGCCCAGTGTACAAGGTGAGAAGAGATCATATTAGTGAGTGCACAAACCCACCATGCTAACATCCCTCCCCACAGAGCCCAGAACACAAGGTGAGACGAGATCACATTAGTGAGTGCACAAACCCACCATGCTAACATCCCTGCCCACAGAGCCCAGAGCACAAGGTGAGACGAGATAACATTAGTGAGTCCTCAAAACCACCGCGCTAACATCCCTCCCCACAGAGCCCAGAACACAAGGTGAGACGAGATCACATTAGTGAGTGCACAAACCCACTGAACTAACATCTCTGCCCACAGAGGCCAGATTACAAGGTGAGATGAGATCACATTAGTGAGTGCACAAACCCACAACACTAACATCCCTGCCCTCAGAGCCCAGAGCACAAGGTGAGATCTGATCACATTAGTGAGTGAACACAACCACTGTGCTAACATCCCTGCCCACAGAGCCCAGAGCACAAGGTGAGAAGAGATCACATTAGTGAGTGCATAAACCCACTTCTCTAACATCCCTGCCCAGAGGACCCAGAGCACAAGGTGATACGAGATCACATTAGTGAGTGCACAGCTCCACCGCGCAAACATCCCTGCCCACAGAACCCAGAGCACAAGGTGAGACGAGATCACATTAGTGAGTGCACAAACGCACCGCGCTAACCCCTCCGCCCACAGAGCCAAGTGTACAAGGTGAGACGAGATCACATTAGTGAGTGCACAAACCCACCATGCTAACATCCCTGCCCACAGAACCCAGAGCACAAGGTGAGACGAGATCACATTAGTGAGTGCACAAACCCACCGCGCTAACATCCCTGCCCACAGAGTCCAGAGTACAAGGTGAGACGAGGTCACATTAGTGAGTACACAAACCCACTGCGCTAACATCCCTGCCCACAGAGCCCAGAGCACAAGGTGAGACGAGATCACATTAGTGAGTGCA
The DNA here is from genome assembly GCF_040938575.1 of Ambystoma mexicanum. Lineage (NCBI taxonomy): Eukaryota > Metazoa > Chordata > Amphibia > Caudata > Ambystomatidae > Ambystoma > Ambystoma mexicanum. The sequence continues at coordinate 1,399,381,975 of NC_090933.1, forward strand.
CAAACACACCGCGCCAACACCCCTGCCCACAGAGCCAAGAGCACAAGGTGAGACGAGATCACATTAGTGAGTGCACAAACCCAACGCGCTAACATCCCCGCCCACATAGCCCAGAGTACAAGGTGAGACAATATCACATTAGTGAGGGCACAAACCCACCGCGCTAACATCCCTACCCACAGAGTCCAGAGTACAAGGTGAGACGAGGTCACATTAGTGAGTACACAAACCCACCGCGCTAACATCCCTACCCACAGAGCCCAGAACAGAAAGTGAGACGAGATCACATTAGTGAGTGCACAAACCCACTGCACTAACATCCCCACCCACAGAGCCAGTGTACAAGGTGAGATGAGATCACATTAGTGAGTGCACAAACCCACCGTGCTATCATCCCTGCCCACAGAACACAGAGCACAAGGTGAGACGAGATCACATTAGTGAGTGCACAAACCCACTAAACTAACATCTTTGCCCACAGAGGCCAGAGTACAAGGTGAGATGAGATCACATTAGTGAGTGCACAAACCCACCGCACTAACATCCCTACCCACAGAGCCCAGAACAGAAAGTGAGACGAGATCACATTAGTGAGTGCACAAACCCACTGCACTAACATCCCCACCCACAGAGCCAGTGTACAAGGTGAGATGAGATCACATTAGTGAGTGCACAAACCCACCGTGCTATCATCCCTGCCCACAGAACACAGAGCACAAGGTGAGACGAGATCACATTAGTGAGTGCACAAACCCACTAAACTAACATCTTTGCCCTCAGAGCCCAGAGCACAAGGTGAGACGAGATCACATTAGTGAGTGCACAAACCCACTAAACTAACATTTCTGCCCACAGAGGCCAGAGTACAAGGTGAGATGAGATCACATTAGTGAGTGCACAAACCCACTTCTCTAACATCCCTGCCCAGAGGCCCCAGAGCACAAGGTGAGACGAGATCACATTAGTGAGTGTGAAAACCCACCGCTCTAACATCCCTGCCCACAGAGCCCAGAGTACGAGGTGAGACGAGATCACATTAGTGAGTGCACAAACGCACCGCGCTAACCCCTCCGCCCACAGAGCCCAGTGTACAAGGTGAGACGAGATCACATTAGTGAGTGCACAAACCCACCATGCTAACATCCCTGCCCACAGAGCCCAGAGCACAAGGTGAGACGAGATTACATGAGTGAGTGCTCAAACCCACCATGCTAACATCCCTGCACACTGAGACCAGAGTACAAGGTGAGACGAGATCACATTAGTGAGTGCTCAAACCCACCGTGCCAACACCCCTGCCCACAGAGCCCAGAGCACAAGGTGAGACGAGATCACTTTAGTGAATGCACAAACCCACTGCGCTAACATCCCTGCCCACAGAGCCCAGAGTACAAGGTGAGACGAGGTCACATTAGTGATTGTTCAAACCCACCGCGCTAACATCCCTGCCCACAGAGCCCAGAGCACACGGTGAGACGAAATCACATTAGAGAGTGCATTTCCCACCGCACTAACATCACTTCCCACTGATCCCAGAGCACAAGGTGACACGAGATCACATTAATGGGTGCACAAACCCACCGTGCTAACCTCCGCGCCCACAGATCACAGTGTACAAGGTGAGACGAGATCACATTAGTGAGTGCACAAACCCACCGCGCTAACATCCCCGCCCAAAGAACCCAGAGTACAAGGTGAGACGAGATCACATTAGTGAGTGCACAAACCCACTGCACTAACATCCCCGCCCAAAGAGCCCAGAGCACAAGGTGAGACGAGATCACCTAAATGAGTGCACAAACCCACTGTGCTAACTTCCCCGCCCACAGAGTCCAGAGTACAAGGTGAGACGGAATCACTTTAGTGAGTGCACAAACCCATTACGCTAACATCCCTGCCCACAGAGCCCAGAGCACAAGGTGAGAGGAGATCACATTAGTGATTGCATAAACCCACTGCACTAACATCCCTGCCCAGAGTACCCAGAGCACAAGGTGAGACGAGATCACATTAGTGAGTGCACAAACCCACCGCGCTAACATCTCTGCCCAAAATCGGCCAGAGTACAAGGTGAGAGGAGTTCACATTAGCGAGTGCGCAAACCCACCGCACTAACATCCCTGCCCACAAATCCGAGAGCACAAGGTGAGACGAGATCACTTTAGTGAATGCACAAACCCACTGCGCTAACATCCCTGCTCACATAGCCCAGAGTACAAGGTGAGACGAGGTCACATTAGTGAGTGCTCAAACCCACTGCGCTAACATCCCTGCCCACAGAGCCCGGAGAACAAGGTGAGACGAAATCACATTAGTGAGTGCATTTCCCACCGCACTAACATCACTTCCCACTGATCCCAGAGCACAAGGTGACACGAGATCACATTAGTGAGTGCACAGACCCACCGCGCAAACATCCCTGCCCACAGAGCACAAGGTGAGACGAGATCACATTAGTGAGTGTGCAAACCCACCGCTCTAACATCCCTGCCCACAGAGCCCAGAGTACGAGGTGAGACGAGATCACATTAGTGAGTGCACAAACGCACCTCGCTAACCCCTCCGCCCACAGAGCCCAGTGTACAAGGTGAGACGAAATCACATTAGTGAGTGCACAAACCTACCATGCTAACATCCCTGCCCGCCGAGCCCAGAGCACAAGGTGAGACGAGATCACATTAGTGAGTGCTCAAACCCGCTGCGCTAACATCCCTGTCCAATGGGCCCAGAGCACAAGGTGAGAAGAGATCACATTAGTGAGTGCGCAAACCCACAGCACTAACATCCCTGCCCACAGAGCCCAGAGTAGAACGTGCGACGATATCACATGTGTGAGTGCACAAACCCACTACGCTAACATCCCTGCCCACAAAGCCCGGATTACAAGGGGACCGAGATCACATTAGTGAGTGCACAAACGCACCACACTAAATCCTTGCATACAGAGTCAGAGTACAAGGTGAGAAAAGATCACATTAGTGAGTGCACAAACCCACTGTGCTAACATCACTGCCCACAGAGCCCAGAGTACAAGGTGTGAGGAGATCACATTAGTGAGTGCACAAACCCACTGCGCTAACATCCCTGTCCAATGGGCCCAGAGCACAAGGCGAGAAGAGATCACATTAGTGAGTGCATAAACCCACTGCGCTAACATCGCTGTCCAATGGGCCCAGAGCACAAGGTGAGACGAGATCACATTAGTGAGAGCACCAACCCACCGCACTGACATCCCTGCCCACAGAGCCCAGAGTACAAGATGGGACGAGATCACATTAGTTAGTGCACAAACCCACCGTGCTAACATCCCTGCCCACAGAGCCCAGAGTACAAGGTGAGACGAGATCACATTAGTGAGTGCACAAACCCACCATGCTAGCATTCCTGCCCACAGAGCTCAGAGCACAAGGTGAGACGAGATCACATTAGTGAGTGCACAAACCCACTGCGCAAACATCGCTGCCTTCAGAGAACAGAGTACAAGGTGAGACGAGATCACATTAGTGAGGGCACAAACCCACCGTGCTAACATCCCTGCCCACTGGGCCCAGAGCACAAGGTGAGAAGCGATCACATTAGGAGTGCATAAACCCACTGCGCTAACATCCCTGCCCAGAGGATCCAGAGCACAAGGTGAGACGAGATCACATTAGTGAGAGCACCAACTCACCGCGCTAACATCCCCGTCGACAGAGAACAGAGTACAAGGCGAGACGGGATAACATTAGTGAGTGCACAAACCCACTAACATTACTGCCCAGAGAGCCCAGAGTACAAGGTGAGAGGAGGTCACATTAGTGAGTGCGCAAACCCACCACACTAACATCCCCACCCACAGAGCCCAGAGTACAAGGTGAGAGGAGGTCACATTAGTGAGTGCACAAACCCACCGCGATAACATCCCTGCCCACAGAGCCCAGAGTACAAGGTAGGACGAGGTCACATTAGTGAGTGCACAAACCCACCGCGCTAACATCTCTGCCCAAAATCGGCCAGGGTACAAGGTGAGACGAGATCACATTAGTGAGTACACAAACCCACCGAGCTAACATCCCTGCCCACAGAGCCCAGAGTACAAGGTGAGAGGAGGTCACATTAGTGAGTGCACAAACCCACCGCGATAACATCCCTGCCCACAGAGCCCAGAGTACAAGGTAGGACGAGGTCACATTAGTGAGTGCACAAACCCACCGCGCTAACATCTCTGCCCAAAATCGGCCAGGGTACAAGGTGAGACGAGATCACATTAGTGAGTACACAAACCCACTGCGCTAACATCCCTGCCCACAGAGCCCAGAGTACAAGGTGAGACGAGATCACATTAGTGAGTGCATTTCCCACCGCACTAACATCACTGCCCACAGATCCCAGAGCACAAGGTGAGACGAGATCACATTAGTGAGTGCACAAACCCACCGCGCCAACACCCCTGCCCACAGAGCCCAGAGCACAAGGTGAGACGAGATCACATTAGTGAGTGCACAAACCCACAGCACTAACATCCCCACCCACATAGCCCAGTGTACAAGGTGAGATGAGATCACATTAGTGAGGGCACAAACCCACCGCGCTAACATCCCCGCCCACATAGCCCAGAGTACAAGGTGAGACAAGATCACATTAGTGAGTGCACAAACCCACTGCACTAACATCCCCACCCACAGAGCCCAGTGTACAAGGTGAGATGAGATCACATTAGTGAGTGCACAAACCCACCGTGCTAACCTCCTCACCCACAGAGCCAAGTGTACAAGGTGAAACGAGATCACATTAGTGAGTGCACAAACCCACTGCACTAACATCCCCACCCACAGAGCCCAGTGTACAAGGTGAGACGAGATCACATTAGTGAGTGCTCAAATCCACCATGCTAACATCCCTGCCCATAGAGCCCAGAGCACAAGGTGAGACGAGATCACATTAGTGAGTGTTCAAACCCACCGCGCTAACATCCCTGCCCACAGAGCCCAGAGTACAAGGTGAGACGAGATCACATTAGTGAGTGCACAAACCCACTGAACTAACATCTTGCCCACAGAGGCCAGAGTACAAGGTGAGATGAGATCACATTAGTGAGTGCACAAACCCACCGCACTAACATCCCTGCCCTCAGAGCCCAGAGCACAAGGTGAGACGAGATCACATTAGTGAGTGCACAAACCCACCATGCTAACATCTTGCCCACAGAGGCCAGAGTACAAGGTGAGATGAGATCACATTAGTGAGTGCACACACCCACCGCACTAACATCCCTGCCCACAGAGCCCAGAGTGCAAGATGGGATGAGATCACATTAGTGAGTGCATCAACCCACTGCGCTAACATCCCTGCCCACAGAGCCCAGAGCGCAAGATGGGATGAGATCACATTAGTCAGTGCACAGACCCACCGCGCGAACATCCCTGTACACAGAACCCAGAGTACAAGGTGAGACGAGATCACATTGGTGAGTGCACAAACGCACCGCGCTAACCCCTCCGCCCACAGAGCCCAGTGTACAAGGTGAGAAGAGATCATATTAGTGAGTGCACAAACCCACCATGCTAACATCCCTGCCCACAGAGCCCAGAGCACAAGGTGAGACGAGATCACATTAGTGAGTGCACAAACCCACTGAACTAACATCTCTGCCCACAGAGGCCAGATTACAAGGTGAGATGAGATCACATTAGTGAGTGCACAAACCCACAACACTAACATCCCTGCCCTCAGAGCCCAGAGCACAAGGTGAGATCTGATCACATTAGTGAGTGAACACAACCACTGTGCTAACATCCCTGCCCACAGAGCCCAGAGCACAAGGTGAGAAGAGATCACATTAGTGAGTGCATAAACCCACTTCTCTAACATCCCTGCCCAGAGGACCCAGAGCACAAGGTGATACGAGATCACATTAGTGAGTGCACAGCTCCACCGCGCAAACATCCCTGCCCACAGAACCCAGAGCACAAGGTGAGACGAGATCACATTAGTGAGTGCACAAACGCACCGCGCTAACCCCTCCGCCCACAGAGCCAAGTGTACAAGGTGAGACGAGATCACATTAGTGAGTGCACAAACCCACCATGCTAACATCCCTGCCCACAGAACCCAGAGCACAAGGTGAGACGAGATCACATTAGTGAGTGCACAAACCCACCGCGCTAACATCCCTGCCCACAGAGTCCAGAGTACAAGGTGAGACGAGGTCACATTAGTGAGTACACAAACCCACTGCGCTAACATCCCTGCCCACAGAGCCCAGAGCACAAGGTGAGACGAGATCACATTAGTGAGTGCACAAACACACCGCGCCAACACCCCTGCCCACAGAGCCAAGAGCACAAGGTGAGACGAGATCACATTAGTGAGTGCACAAACCCAACGCGCTAACATCCCCGCCCACATAGCCCAGAGTACAAGGTGAGACAATATCACATTAGTGAGGGCACAAACCCACCGCGCTAACATCCCTACCCACAGAGTCCAGAGTACAAGGTGAGACGAGGTCACATTAGTGAGTACACAAACCCACCGCGCTAACATCCCTACCCACAGAGCCCAGAACAGAAAGTGAGACGAGATCACATTAGTGAGTGCACAAACCCACTGCACTAACATCCCCACCCACAGAGCCAGTGTACAAGGTGAGATGAGATCACATTAGTGAGTGCACAAACCCACCGTGCTATCATCCCTGCCCACAGAACACAGAGCACAAGGTGAGACGAGATCACATTAGTGAGTGCACAAACCCACTAAACTAACATCTTTGCCCACAGAGGCCAGAGTACAAGGTGAGATGAGATCACATTAGTGAGTGCACAAACCCACCGCACTAACATCCCTACCCACAGAGCCCAGAACAGAAAGTGAGACGAGATCACATTAGTGAGTGCACAAACCCACTGCACTAACATCCCCACCCACAGAGCCAGTGTACAAGGTGAGATGAGATCACATTAGTGAGTGCACAAACCCACCGTGCTATCATCCCTGCCCACAGAACACAGAGCACAAGGTGAGACGAGATCACATTAGTGAGTGCACAAACCCACTAAACTAACATCTTTGCCCTCAGAGCCCAGAGCACAAGGTGAGACGAGATCACATTAGTGAGTGCACAAACCCACTAAACTAACATTTCTGCCCACAGAGGCCAGAGTACAAGGTGAGATGAGATCACATTAGTGAGTGCACAAACCCACTTCTCTAACATCCCTGCCCAGAGGCCCCAGAGCACAAGGTGAGACGAGATCACATTAGTGAGTGTGAAAACCCACCGCTCTAACATCCCTGCCCACAGAGCCCAGAGTACGAGGTGAGACGAGATCACATTAGTGAGTGCACAAACGCACCGCGCTAACCCCTCCGCCCACAGAGCCCAGTGTACAAGGTGAGACGAGATCACATTAGTGAGTGCACAAACCCACCATGCTAACATCCCTGCCCACAGAGCCCAGAGCACAAGGTGAGACGAGATTACATGAGTGAGTGCTCAAACCCACCATGCTAACATCCCTGCACACTGAGACCAGAGTACAAGGTGAGACGAGATCACATTAGTGAGTGCTCAAACCCACCGTGCCAACACCCCTGCCCACAGAGCCCAGAGCACAAGGTGAGACGAGATCACTTTAGTGAATGCACAAACCCACTGCGCTAACATCCCTGCCCACAGAGCCCAGAGTACAAGGTGAGACGAGTTCACATTAGTGATTGTTCAAACCCACCGCGCTAACATCCCTGCCCACAGAGCCCAGAGCACACGGTGAGACGAAATCACATTAGAGAGTGCATTTCCCACCGCACTAACATCACTTCCCACTGATCCCAGAGCACAAGGTGACACGAGATCACATTAATGGGTGCACAAACCCACCGTGCTAACCTCCGCGCCCACAGATCACAGTGTACAAGGTGAGACGAGATCACATTAGTGAGTGCACAAACCCACCGCGCTAACATCCCCGCCCAAAGAACCCAGAGTACAAGGTGAGACGAGATCACATTAGTGAGTGCACAAACCCACTGCACTAACATCCCCGCCCAAAGAGCCCAGAGCACAAGGTGAGACGAGATCACCTAAATGAGTGCACAAACCCACTGTGCTAACTTCCCCGCCCACAGAGTCCAGAGTACAAGGTGAGACGGAATCACTTTAGTGAGTGCACAAACCCATTACGCTAACATCCCTGCCCACAGAGCCCAGAGCACAAGGTGAGAGGAGATCACATTAGTGATTGCATAAACCCACTGCACTAACATCCCTGCCCAGAGTACCCAGAGCACAAGGTGAGACGAGATCACATTAGTGAGTGCACAAACCCACCGCGCTAACATCTCTGCCCAAAATCGGCCAGAGTACAAGGTGAGAGGAGTTCACATTAGCGAGTGCGCAAACCCACCGCACTAACATCCCTGCCCACAAATCCGAGAGCACAAGGTGAGACGAGATCACTTTAGTGAATGCACAAACCCACTGCGCTAACATCCCTGCTCACATAGCCCAGAGTACAAGGTGAGACGAGGTCACATTAGTGAGTGCTCAAACCCACTGCGCTAACATCCCTGCCCACAGAGCCCGGAGAACAAGGTGAGACGAAATCACATTAGTGAGTGCATTTCCCACCGCACTAACATCACTTCCCACTGATCCCAGAGCACAAGGTGACACGAGATCACATTAGTGAGTGCACAGACCCACCGCGCAAACATCCCTGCCCACAGAGCACAAGGTGAGACGAGATCACATTAGTGAGTGTGCAAACCCACCGCTCTAACATCCCTGCCCACAGAGCCCAGAGTACGAGGTGAGACGAGATCACATTAGTGAGTGCACAAACGCACCTCGCTAACCCCTCCGCCCACAGAGCCCAGTGTACAAGGTGAGACGAAATCACATTAGTGAGTGCACAAACCTACCATGCTAACATCCCTGCCCGCCGAGCCCAGAGCACAAGGTGAGACGAGATCACATTAGTGAGTGCTCAAACCCGCTGCGCTAACATCCCTGTCCAATGGGCCCAGAGCACAAGGTGAGAAGAGATCACATTAGTGAGTGCGCAAACCCACAGCACTAACATCCCTGCCCACAGAGCCCAGAGTAGAACGTGCGACGATATCACATGTGTGAGTGCACAAACCCACTACGCTAACATCCCTGCCCACAAAGCCCGGATTACAAGGTGACACGAGATCACATTAGTGAGTGCACAAACGCACCACACTAAATCCTTGCATACAGAGTCAGAGTACAAGGTGAGAAAAGATCACATTAGTGAGTGCACAAACCCACTGTGCTAACATCACTGCCCACAGAGCCCAGAGTACAAGGTGTGAGGAGATCACATTAGTGAGTGCACAAACCCACTGCGCTAACATCCCTGTCCAATGGGCCCAGAGCACAAGGCGAGAAGAGATCACATTAGTGAGTGCATAAACCCACTGCGCTAACATCGCTGTCCAATGGGCCCAGAGCACAAGGTGAGACGAGATCACATTAGTGAGAGCACCAACCCACCGCACTGACATCCCTGCCCACAGAGCCCAGAGTACAAGATGGGACGAGATCACATTAGTTAGTGCACAAACCCACCGTGCTAACATCCCTGCCCACAGAGCCCAGAGTACAAGGTGAGACGAGATCACATTAGTGAGTGCACAAACCCACCATGCTAGCATTCCTGCCCACAGAGCTCAGAGCACAAGGTGAGACGAGATCACATTAGTGAGTGCACAAACCCACTGCGCAAACATCGCTGCCTTCAGAGAACAGAGTACAAGGTGAGACGAGATCACATTAGTGAGGGCACAAACCCACCGTGCTAACATCCCTGCCCACTGGGCCCAGAGCACAAGGTGAGAAGCGATCACATTAGGAGTGCATAAACCCACTGCGCTAACATCCCTGCGCTGAGGATCCAGAGCACAAGGCGAGACGAGATAACATTAGTGAGTGCACAAACCCACCGAGCTAACATCCCTGCCCACAGAGCCCAGAGTACAAGGTGAGAGGAGGTCACATTAGTGAGTGCACAAACCCACCGCGATAACATCCCTGCCCACAGAGCCCAGAGTACAAGGTAGGACGAGGTCACATTAGTGAGTGCACAAACCCACCGCGCTAACATCTCTGCCCAAAATCGGCCAGGGTACAAGGTGAGACGAGATCACATTAGTGAGTACACAAACCCACCGAGCTAACATCCCTGCCCACAGAGCCCAGAGTACAAGGTGAGAGGAGGTCACATTAGTGAGTGCACAAACCCACCGCGATAACATCCCTGCTCACAGAGCCCAGAGTACAAGGTAGGACGAGGTCACATTAGTGAGTGCACAAACCCACCGCGCTAACATCTCTGCCCAAAATCGGCCAGGGTACAAGGTGAGACGAGATCACATTAGTGAGTACCCAAACCCACTGCGCTAACATCCCTGCCCACAGAGCCCAGAGCACAAGGTGAGAAGAGATCACATTAGTGAGTGCATAAACCCACTTCTCTAACATCCCTGCCCAGAGGACCCAGAGCACAAGGTGATACGAGATCACATTAGTGAGTGCACAGACCCACCGCGCAAACATCCCTGCCCACAGAACCCAGAGCACAAGGTGAGACGAGATCACATTAGTGAGTGCACAAACGCACCGCGCTAACCCCTCCGCCCACAGAGCCAAGTGTACAAGGTGAGACGAGATCACATTAGTGAGTGCATTTCCCACAGCACTAACATCACTGCCCACAGAGCCAAGAGCACAAGGTGAGACGAGATCACATTAGTGAGTGCACAAACCCAACGCGCTAACATCCCCGCTCACATAGCCAAGAGTACAAGGTGAGACAAGATCACATTAGTGAGTGGACAAACCCACCACACTAACATCTCTGTCCACAGAGCCCAGAGAACAATGTGAGACGAGATCACATTAGTGAGTGCGCAAACCCACCGCGCTAACATCCCTGCCCACAGAGCCCAGAACAGAAAGTGAGACGAGATCACATTAGTGAGTGCACAAACCCACTGCACTAACATCCCCACCCACAGAGCCAGTGTACAAGGTGAGATGAGATCACATTAGTGAGTGCACAAATCCACCGTGCTATCATCCCTGCCCACTGAACACAGAGCACAAGGTGAGACGAGATCACATTAGGGAGTGCACAAACCCACTGAACTAACATCTCTGCCCACAGAGGCCAGAGTACAAGGTGAGATGAGATCACATTAGTGAGTGCACAAACCCACCGCACTAACATCCCTGCCCTCAGAGCCCAGAGCACAAGGTCAGAAGAGATCACATTAGTGAGTGCATGAACCCACTTCTCTAACATCCCTGACCGGAGGACCCAGAGCACAAGGTGAGATGAGATCACATTATTGAGTGCACAGACCCACCGCGCAAACATCCCTGCCCACAGAGCCCAGAGTACGAGGTGAGACGAGATCACATTAGTGAGTGCACAAACGCACCGCGCTAACCCCTCCGCCCACAGAGCCCAGTGTACAAGGTGAGACGAGATCACATTAGTGAGTGCACAAACCCACCATGCTAACATCCCTGCCCACAGAGCCCAGAGCACAAGGTGAGACGAGATCACATTAGTGAGTGCTCAAACCCACCATGCTAACATCCCTGCACACTGAGACCAGAGTACAAGGTGAGACGAGATCACATTAGTGAGTGCTCAAACCCACCGTGCAAACATCCCTGCCCACAGAGCCCAGGGCACAAGGTGAGAGGAGATCACTTTAGTGAATGCACAAACCCACTGCGCTAACATCCCTGCCCACAGAGCCCAGAGCACAAGGTGAGACGAAATCACATTAGAGAGTGCATTTCCCACCGCACTAACATCACTTCCCACTGATCCCAGAGCACAAGGTGACACGAGATCACATTAATGAGTGCACAAACCCACCGTGCTAACCTCCGCGCCCACAGATCCCAGTGTACAAGGTGAGACGAGATCACATTAGTGAGTTCACAAACCCACCGCGCTAACATCCCCGCCCAAAGAACCCAGAGTACAAGGTGAGACGAGATCACATTAGTGAGTGCACAAACCCACTGCACTAACATCCCCGCCCAAAGAGCCCAAAGCACAAGGTGAGACGAGATCACCTAAATGAGTGCACAAACCCACTGTGCTAACTTCCCCGCCCACAGAGTCCAGAGTACAAGGTGAGACGGAATCACTTTAGTGAGTGCACAAACCCATTACGCTAACATCCCTGCCCACAGAGCCCAGAGCACAAGGTGAGCGGAGATCACATTAGTGATTGCATAAACCCACTGCACTAACATCCCTGCCCAGAGTACCCAGAGCACAAGGTGAGACGAGATCACATTAGTGAGGGCACAAACCCAACGCGCTAACATCCCCGCCCACCGAGCCGAGAGCACAAGGTGAGACGAGATCACATTAGTGAGTGCACAAACGCACCACACTAAATCCTTGCCTACAGAGTCAGAGTACAAGGTGAGAAAAGATCACATTAGTGAGTGCACAAACCCACTGTGCTAACATCACTGCCCACAGAGCCCAGAGTACAAGGTGTGAGGAGATCACATTAGTGAGTGCACAAACCCACTGCGCTAACATCCCTGTCCAATGGGCCCAGAGCACAAGGTGAGAAGAGATCACATTAGTGAGTGCGCAAACCCACAGCACTAACATCCCTGCCCACAGAGCCCAGAGTAGAACGTGAGACGATATCACATGTGTGAGTGCACAAACCCACTACGCTAACATCCCTGCCCACAAAGCCCGGATTACAAGGTGACACGAGATCACATTAGTGAGTGCACAAACTCACCACACTAAATCCTTGCATACAGAGTCAGAGTACAAGGTGAGAAAAGATCACATTAGTGAGTGCACAAACCCACTGTGCTAACATCACTGCCCACAGAGCCCAGAGTACAAGGTGTGAGGAGATCACATTAGTGAGTGCACAAACCCACTGCGCTAACATCCCTGTCCAATGGGCCCAGAGCACAAGGTGAGAAGAGATCACATTAGTGAGTGCATAAACCCACGGCACTAACATCGCTGTCCAATGGGCCCAGAGCACAAGGTGAGACGAGATCACATTAGTGAGAGCACCAACCCACCGCACTGACATCCCTGCCCACAGAGCCCAGAGTACAAGATGGGACGAGATCACATTAGTTAGTGCACAAACCCACCGTGCTAACATCCCTGCCCACAGAGCCCAGAGTACAAGGTGAGACGAGATCACATTAGTGAGTGCACAAACCCACCATGCTAGCATTCCTGCCCACAGAGCTCAGAGCACAAGGTGAGACGAGATCACATTAGTGAGTGCACAAACCCACTGCGCAAACATCGCTGCCTTCAGAGAACAGAGTACAAGGTGAGACGAGATCACATTAGTGAGGGCACAAACCCACCGTGCTAACATCCCTGCCCACTGGGCCCAGAGCACAAGGTGAGAAGCGATCACATTAGGAGTGCATAAACCCACTGCGCTAACATCCCTGCCCAGAGGATCCAGAGCACAAGGTGAGACGAGATCACATTAGTGAGAGCACCAACTCACCGCGCTAACATCCCCGTCGACAGAGAACAGAGTACAAGGCGAGACGAGATAACATTAGTGAGTGCACAAACCCACTAACATTACTGCCCAGAGAGCCCAGAGTACAAGGTGAGAGGAGGTCACATTAGTGAGTGCGCAAACCCACCACACTAACATCCCCACCCACAGAGCCCAGAGTACAAGGTGAGAGGAGGTCACATTAGTGAGTGCACAAACCCACCGCGATAACATCCCTGCCCACAGAGCCCAGAGTACAAGGTAGGACGAGGTCACATTAGTGAGTGCACAAACCCACCGCGCTAACATCTCTGCCCAAAATCGGCCAGGGTACAAGGTGAGACGAGATCACATTAGTGAGTACACAAACCCACCGAGCTAACATCCCTGCCCACAGAGCCCAGAGTACAAGGTGAGAGGAGGTCACATTAGTGAGTGCACAAACCCACCGCGATAACATCCCTGCCCACAGAGCCCAGAGTACAAGGTAGGACGAGGTCACATTAGTGAGTGCACAAACCCACCGCGCTAACATCTCTGCCCAAAATCGGCCAGGGTACAAGGTGAGACGAGATCACATTAGTGAGTACACAAACCCACTGCGCTAACATCCCTGCCCACAGAGCCCAGAGTACAAGGTGAGACGAGATCACATTAGTGAGTGCATTTCCCACCGCACTAACATCACTGCCCACAGATCCCAGAGCACAAGGTGAGACGAGATCACATTAGTGAGTGCACAAACCCACCGCGCCAACACCCCTGCCCACAGAGCCCAGAGCACAAGGTGAGACGAGATCACATTAGTGAGTGCACAAACCCACAGCACTAACATCCCCACCCACATAGCCCAGTGTACAAGGTGAGATGAGATCACATTAGTGAGGGCACAAACCCACCGCGCTAACATCCCCGCCCACATAGCCCAGAGTACAAGGTGAGACAAGATCACATTAGTGAGTGCACAAACCCACTGCACTAACATCCCCACCCACAGAGCCCAGTGTACAAGGTGAGATGAGATCACATTAGTGAGTGCACAAACCCACCGTGCTAACCTCCTCACCCACAGAGCCAAGTGTACAAGGTGAAACGAGATCACATTAGTGAGTGCACAAACCCACTGCACTAACATCCCCACCCACAGAGCCCAGTGTACAAGGTGAGACGAGATCACATTAGTGAGTGCTCAAATCCACCATGCTAACATCCCTGCCCATAGAGCCCAGAGCACAAGGTGAGACGAGATCACATTAGTGAGTGTTCAAACCCACCGCGCTAACATCCCTGCCCACAGAGCCCAGAGTACAAGGTGAGACGAGATCACATTAGTGAGTGCACAAACCCACTGAACTAACATCTTGCCCACAGAGGCCAGAGTACAAGGTGAGATGAGATCACATTAGTGAGTGCACAAACCCACCGCACTAACAACCCTGCCCTCAGAGCCCAGAGCACAAGGTGAGACGAGATCACATTAGTGAGTGCACAAACCCACCATGCTAACATCTTGCCCACAGAGGCCAGAGTACAAGGTGAGATGAGATCACATTAGTGAGTGCACACACCCACCGCACTAACATCCCTGCCCACAGAGCCCAGAGTGCAAGATGGGATGAGATCACATTAGTGAGTGCATCAACCCACTGCGCTAACATCCCTGCCCACAGAGCCCAGAGCGCAAGATGGGATGAGATCACATTAGTCAGTGCACAGACCCACCGCGCGAACATCCCTGTACACAGAACCCAGAGTACAAGGTGAGACGAGATCACATTGGTGAGTGCACAAACGCACCGCGCTAACCCCTCCGCCCACAGAGCCCAGTGTACAAGGTGAGAAGAGATCATATTAGTGAGTGCACAAACCCACCATGCTAACATCCCTGCCCACAGAGCCCAGAACACAAGGTGAGACGAGATCACATTAGTGAGTGCACAAACCCACCGAACTAACATCCCTGCCCTTAGAGCCCAGAGTACGAGTTGAGACGAGATCACATTAGTGAGTGCACAAACCCACTGCACTAACATCCCCACCCACAGAGCCCAGTGTACAAGGTGAGATGATATCACATTAGTGAGTGCACAAACCCACCGTGCTAACATCCCTGCCCCCAGAGCCCAGAGCACAAGGTGAGATGAGATCACATTAGTGAGTGCACAAACCCACCATGCTAACATCCCTGCCCACAGAAACCAGAGCACAAGGTGAGACGAGATCACATTAGTGAGTGCACAAACCCACTGAACTAACATCTCTGCCCACAGAGGCCAGATTACAAGGTGAGATGAGATCACAATAGTGAGTGCACAAACCCACAACACTAACATCCCTGCCCTCAGAGCCCAGAACACAAGGTGAGATCTGATCACATTAGTGAGTGAACACAACCACTGTGCTAACATCCCTGCCCACAGAGCCCAGAGCACAAGGTGAGAAGAGATCACATTAGTGAGTGCATAAACCCACTTCTCTAACATCCCTGCCCAGAGGACCCAGAGCACAAGGTGATACGAGATCACATTAGTGAGTGCACAAACGCACCGCGCTAACCCCTCCGCCCACAGAGCCAAGTGTACAAGGTGAGACGAGATCACATTAGTGAGTGCACAAACCCACCGCGCTAACATCCCTGCCCACAGAGTCCAGAGTACAAGGTGAGACAAGGTCACATTAGTGAGTACACAAACCCACTGCGCTAACATCCCTGCCCACAGAGCCCAGAGCACAAGGTGAGACGAGATCACATTAGTGAGTGCACAAACACACCGCGCCAACACCCCTGCCCACAGAGCCAAGAGCACAAGGTGAGACGAGATCACATTAGTGAGTGCACAAACCCAACGCGCTAACATCCCCGCCCACATAGCCCAGAGTACAAGGTGAGACAATATCACATTAGTGAGTGGACAAACCCACCACACTAACATCTCTGTCCACAGAGCCCAGAGTACAAGGTGAGACGAGATCACATTAGTGAGTGCGCAAACCCACCGCGCTAACATCCCTACCCACAGAGCCCAGAACAGAAAGTGAGACGAGATCACATTAGTGAGTGCACAAACCCACTGCACTAACATCCCCACCCACAGAGCCAGTGTACAAGGTGAGATGAGATCACATTAGTGAGTGCACAAACCCACCGTGCTATCATCCCTGCCCACAGAACACAGAGCACAAGGTGAGACGAGATCACATTAGTGAGTGCACAAACCCACTAAACTAACATCTTTGCCCACAGAGGCCAGAGTACAAGGTGAGATGAGATCACATTAGTGAGTGCACAAACCCACCGCACTAACATCCCTACCCACAGAGCCCAGAACAGAAAGTGAGACGAGATCACATTAGTGAGTGCACAAACCCACTGCACTAACATCCCCACCCACAGAGCCAGTGTACAAGGTGAGATGAGATCACATTAGTGAGTGCACAAACCCACCGTGCTATCATCCCTGCCCACAGAACACAGAGCACAAGGTGAGACGAGATCACATTAGTGAGTGCACAAACCCACTAAACTAACATCTTTGCCCTCAGAGCCCAGAGCACAAGGTGAGACGAGATCACATTAGTGAGTGCACAAACCCACTAAACTAACATTTCTGCCCACAGAGGCCAGAGTACAAGGTGAGATGAGATCACGTTAGTGAGTGCACAAACCCACTTCTCTAACATCCCTGCCCAGAGGCCCCAGAGCACAAGGTGAGACGAGATCACATTAGTGAGTGTGAAAACCCACCGCTCTAACATCCCTGCCCACAGAGCCCAGAGTACGAGGTGAGACGAGATCACATTAGTGAGTGCACAAACGCACCGCGCTAACCCCTCCGCCCACAGAGCCCAGTGTACAAGGTGAGACGAGATCACATTAGTGAGTGCACAAACCCACCATGCTAACATCCCTGCCCACAGAGCCCAGAGCACAAGGTGAGACGAGATTACATGAGTGAGTGCTCAAACCCACCATGCTAACATCCCTGCACACTGAGACCAGAGTACAAGGTGAGACGAGATCACATTAGTGAGTGCTCAAACCCACCGTGCCAACACCCCTGCCCACAGAGCCCAGAGCACAAGGTGAGACGAGATCACTTTAGTGAATGCACAAACCCACTGCGCTAACATCCCTGCCCACAGAGCCCAGAGTACAAGGTGAGACGAGGTCACATTAGTGATTGTTCAAACCCACCGCGCTAACATCCCTGCCCACAGAGCCCAGAGCACACGGTGAGACGAAATCACATTAGAGAGTGCATTTCCCACCGCACTAACATCACTTCCCACTGATCCCAGAGCACAAGGTGACACGAGATCACATTAATGGGTGCACAAACCCACCGTGCTAACCTCCGCGCCCACAGATCACAGTGTACAAGGTGAGACGAGATCACATTAGTGAGTGCACAAACCCACCGCGCTAACATCCCCGCCCAAAGAACCCAGAGTACAAGGTGAGACGAGATCACATTAGTGAGTGCACAAACCCACTGCACTAACATCCCCGCCCAAAGAGCCCAGAGCACAAGGTGAGACGAGATCACCTAAATGAGTGCACAAACCCACTGTGCTAACTTCCCCGCCCACAGAGTCCAGAGTACAAGGTGAGACGGAATCACTTTAGTGAGTGCACAAACCCATTACGCTAACATCCCTGCCCACAGAGCCCAGAGCACAAGGTGAGAGGAGATCACATTAGTGATTGCATAAACCCACTGCACTAACATCCCTGCCCAGAGTACCCAGAGCACAAGGTGAGACGAGATCACATTAGTGAGTGCACAAACCCACCGCGCTAACATCTCTGCCCAAAATCGGCCAGAGTACAAGGTGAGAGGAGTTCACATTAGCGAGTGCGCAAACCCACCGCACTAACATCCCTGCCCACAAATCCGAGAGCACAAGGTGAGACGAGATCACTTTAGTGAATGCACAAACCCACTGCGCTAACATCCCTGCTCACATAGCCCAGAGTACAAGGTGAGACGAGGTCACATTAGTGAGTGTTCAAACCCACTGCGCTAACATCCCTGCCCACAGAGCCCGGAGAACAAGGTGAGACGAAATCACATTAGTGAGTGCATTTCCCACCGCACTAACATCACTTCCCACTGATCCCAGAGCACAAGGTGACACGAGATCACATTAGTGAGTGCACAGACCCACCGCGCAAACATCCCTGCCCACAGAGCACAAGGTGAGACGAGATCACATTAGTGAGTGTGCAAACCCAAGGCTCTAACATCCCTGCCCACAGAGCCCAGAGTACGAGGTGAGACGAGATCACATTAGTGAGTGCACAAACGCACCTCGCTAACCCCTCCGCCCACAGAGCCCAGTGTACAAGGTGAGACGAAATCACATTAGTGAGTGCACAAACCTACCATGCTAACATCCCTGCCCGCCGAGCCCAGAGCACAAGGTGAGACGAGATCACATTAGTGAGTGCTCAAACCCGCTGCGCTAACATCCCTGCCCACAGAGCCCAGAGCACAAGGTGAGACGAGATCACATTAGTGAGTGTGCAAACCCACCGCGCTAACATCCCTGCCCACAGAGCCCAGAGTACAAGGTGAGACGAGATCACATTAGTGAGTGCACAAACCCACTGAACTAACATCTTGCCCACAGAGGCCAGAGTACAAGGTGAGATGAGATCACATTAGTGAGTGGACAAACCCACCGCACTAACATCCCTGCCCTCAGAGCCCAGAGCACAAGGTGAGACGAGATCACATTAGTGAGTGCACAAACCCACTGAACTAACATCTTGCCCACAGAGGCCAGAGTACAAGGTGAGATGAGATCACATTAGTGAGTTCACAAACCCGCCGCACTAACATCCCTGCCCACAGAGCCCAGAATGCAAGATGGGATGAGATCACATTAGTCAGTGCACAAACCCACTGAACTAACATCTTGCCCACAGAGGCCAGAGTACAAGGTGAGATGAGATCACATTAGTGAGTACACAAACCCACCGCGCGAACATCCCTGTCCACAGAACCCAGAGTACAAGGTGAGACGAGATCACATTAGTGAGTACACAAACCCACTGCGCTAACATCCCTGCCCACAGAGCCCAGAGTACAAGGTGAGACGAGATCACATTAGTGAGTGCATTTCCCACCGCACTAACATCACTGCCCACAGATCCCAGAGCACAAGGTGAGACGAGATCACATTAGTGAGTGCACAAACCCACCGCGCCAACACCCCTGCCCACAGAGCCCAGAGCACAAGGTGAGACGAGATCACATTAGTGAGTGCACAAACCCACAGCACTAACATCCCCACCCACATAGCCCAGTGTACAAGGTGAGATGAGATCACATTAGTGAGGGCACAAACCCACCGCGCTAACATCCCCGCCCACATAGCCCAGAGTACAAGGTGAGACAAGATCACATTAGTGAGTGCACAAACCCACTGCACTAACATCCCCACCCACAGAGCCCAGTGTACAAGGTGAGATGAGATCACATTAGTGAGTGCACAAACCCACCGTGCTAACCTCCTCACCCACAGAGCCAAGTGTACAAGGTGAAACGAGATCACATTAGTGAGTGCACAAACCCACTGCACTAACATCCCCACCCACAGAGCCCAGTGTACAAGGTGAGACGAGATCACATTAGTGAGTGCTCAAATCCACCATGCTAACATCCCTGCCCATAGAGCCCAGAGCACAAGGTGAGACGAGATCACATTAGTGAGTATTCAAACCCACCGCGCTAACATCCCTGCCCACAGAGCCCAGAGTACAAGGTGAGACGAGATCACATTAGTGAGTGCACAAACCCACTGAACTAACATCTTGCCCACAGAGGCCAGAGTACACGGTGAGATGAGATCACATTAGTGAGTGCACAAACCCACCGCACTAACATCCTGCCCTCAGAGCCCAGAGCACAAGGTGAGACGAGATCACATTAGTGAGTGCACAAACCCACCATGCTAACATCTTGCCCACAGAGGCCAGAGTACAAGGTGAGATGAGATCACATTAGTGAGTGCACACACCCACCGCACTAACATCCCTGCCCACAGAGCCCAGAGTGCAAGATGGGATGAGATCACATTAGTGAGTGCATCAACCCACTGCGCTAACATCCCTGCCCACAGAGCCCAGAGCGCAAGATGGGATGAGATCACATTAGTCAGTGCACAGACCCACCGCGCGAACATCCCTGTACACAGAACAAAGAGTACAAGGTGAGGCGAGATCACATTAGTGAGTGCACAAACGCACCGCGCTAACCCCTCCGCCCACAGAGCCCAGTGTACAAGGTGAGAAGAGATCATATTAGTGAGTGCACAAACCCACCTTGCTAACATCCCTGCCCACAGAGCCCAGAGCACAAGGTGAGACGAGATAACATTAGTGAGTCCGCAAAACCACCATGCTAACATCCCTCCCCACAGAGCCCAGAACACAAGGTGAGACGAGATCACATTAGTGAGTGCACAAACCCACCGAACTAACATCCCTGCCCTTAGAGCCCAGAGTACGAGTTGAGACGAGATCACATTAGTGAGTGCACAAACCCACTGCACTAACATCCCCACCCACAGAGCCCAGTGTACAAGGTGAGATGATATCACATTAGTGAGTGCACAAACCTACCGTGCTAACATCCCTGCCCCCAGAGCCCAGAGCACAAGGTGAGATGAGATCACATTAGTGAGTGCACAAACCCACCATGCTAACATCCCTGCCCACAGAAACCAGAGCACAAGGTGAGACGAGATCACATTAGTGAGTGCACAAACCCACTGAACTAACATCTCTGCCCACAGAGGCCAGATTACAAGGTGAGATGAGATCACATTAGTGAGTGCACAAACCCACAACACTAACATCCCTGCCCTCAGAGCCCAGAGCACAAGGTGAGATCTGATCACATTAGTGAGTGAACACAACCACTGTGCTAACATCCCTGCCCACAGAGCCCAGAGCACAAGGTGAGAAGAGATCACATTAGTGAGTGCATAAACCCACTTCTCTAACATCCCTGCCCAGAGGACCCAGAGCACAAGGTGATACGAGATCACATTAGTGAGTGCACAGCTCCACCGCGCAAACATCCCTGCCCACAGAACCCAGAGCACAAGGTGAGACGAGATCACATTAGTGAGTGCACAAACGCACCGCGCTAACCCCTCCGCCCACAGAGACAAGTGTACAAGGTGAGACGAGATCACATTAGTGAGTGCACAAACCCACCATGCTAACATCCCTGCCCACAGAACCCAGAGCACAAGGTGAGACGAGATCACATTAGTGAGTGCACAAACCCACCGCGCTAACATCCCTGCCCACAGAGTCCAGAGTACAAGGTGAGACGAGGTCACATTAGTGAGTACACAAACCCACTGCGCTAACATCCCTGCCCACAGAGCCCAGAGTACAAGGTGAGACGAGATCACATTAGTGAGTGCACAAACACACCGCGCCAACACCCCTGCCCACAGAGCCAAGAGCACAAGGTGAGACGAGATCACATTAGTGAGTGCACAAACCCAACGCGCTAACATCCCCGCCCACCGAGCCCAGAGCACAAGGTGAGACGAGATCACTTTAGTGAATGCACAAACCCACCACACTAACATCCCTGCCCACATAGCCCAGAGCACAAGGTGAGACAATATCACATTAGTGAGTGGACAAACCCACCACACTAACATCTCTGTCCACAGAGCCCAGAGTACAAGGTGAGACGAGATCACATTAGTGAGTGCGCAAACCCACCGCGCTAACATCCCTACCCACAGAGCCCAGAACAGAAAGTGAGACGAGATCACATTAGTGAGTGCACAAACCCACTGCACTAACATCCCCACCCACAGAGCCAGTGTACAAGGTGAGATGAGATCACATTAGTGAGTGCACTAACCCACCGTGCTATCATCCCTGCCCACAGAACACAGAGCACAAGGTGAGACGAGATCACATTAGTGAGTGCACAAACCCACTAAACTAACATCTTTGCCCACAGAGGCCAGAGTACAAGGTGAGATGAGATCACATTAGTGAGTGCACAAACCCACCGCACTAACATCCCTACCCACAGAGCCCAGAACAGAAAGTGAGACGAGATCACATTAGTGAGTGCACAAACCCACTGCACTAACATCCCCACCCACAGAGCCAGTGTACAAGGTGAGATGAGATCACATTAGTGAGTGCACAAACCCACCGTGCTATCATCCCTGCCCACAGAACACAGAGCACAAGGTGAGACGAGATCACATTAGTGAGTGCACAAACCCACTAAACTAACATCTTTGCCCTCAGAGCCCAGAGCACAAGGTGAGACGAGATCACATTAGTGAGTGCACAAACCCACTAAACTAACATTTCTGCCCACAGAGGCCAGAGTACAAGGTGAGATGAGATCACATCAGTGAGTGCACAAACCCACTTCTCTAACATCCCTGCCCAGAGGCCCCAGAGCACAAGGTGAGACGAGATCACATTAGTGAGTGTGAAAACCCACCGCTCTAACATCCCTGCCCACAGAGCCCAGAGTACGAGGTGAGACGAGATCACATTAGTGAGTGCACAAACGCACCGCGCTAACCCCTCCGCCCACAGAGCCCAGTGTACAAGGTGAGACGAGATCACATTAGTGAGTGCACAAACCCACCATGCTAACATCCCTGCCCACAGAGCCCAGAGCACAAGGTGAGACGAGATTACATGAGTGAGTGCTCAAACCCACCATGCTAACATCCCTGCACACTGAGACCAGAGTACAAGGTGAGACGAGATCACATTAGTGAGTGCTCAAACCCACCGTGCCAACACCCCTGCCCACAGAGCCCAGAGCACAAGGTGAGACGAGATCACTTTAGTGAATGCACAAACCCACTGCGCTAACATCCCTGCCCACAGAGCCCAGAGTACAAGGTGAGACGAGGTCACATTAGTGATTGTTCAAACCCACCGCGCTAACATCCCTGCCCACAGAGCCCAGAGCACACGGTGAGACGAAATCACATTAGAGAGTGCATTTCCCACCGCACTAACATCACTTCCCACTGATCCCAGAGCACAAGGTGACACGAGATCACATTAATGGGTGCACAAACCCACCGTGCTAACCTCCGCGCCCACAGATCACAGTGTACAAGGTGAGACGAGATCACATTAGTGAGTGCACAAACCCACCGCGCTAACATCCCCGCCCAAAGAACCCAGAGTACAAGGTGAGACGAGATCACATTAGTGAGTGCACAAACCCACTGCACTAACATCCCCGCCCAAAGAGCCCAGAGCACAAGGTGAGACGAGATCACCTAAATGAGTGCACAAACCCACTGTGCTAACTTCCCCGCCCACAGAGTCCAGAGTACAAGGTGAGACGGAATCACTTTAGTGAGTGCACAAACCCATTACGCTAACATCCCTGCCCAGAGCACAAGGTGAGAGGAGATCACATTAGTGATTGCATAAACCCACTGCACTAACATCCCTGCCCAGAGTACCCAGAGCACAAGGTGAGACGAGATCACATTAGTGAGTGCACAAACCCACCGCGCTAACATCTCTGCCCAAAATCGGCCAGAGTACAAGGTGAGAGGAGTTCACATTAGCGAGTGCGCAAACCCACCGCACTAACATCCCTGCCCACAAATCCGAGAGCACAAGGTGAGACGAGATCACTTTAGTGAATGCACAAACCCACTGCGCTAACATCCCTGCTCACATAGCCCAGAGTACAAGGTGAGACGAGGTCACATTAGTGAGTGTTCAAACCCACTGCGCTAACATCCCTGCCCACAGAGCCCGGAGAACAAGGTGAGACGAAATCACATTAGTGAGTGCATTTCCCACCGCACTAACATCACTTCCCACTGATCCCAGAGCACAAGGTGACACGAGATCACATTAGTGAGTGCACAGACCCACCGCGCAAACATCCCTGCCCACAGAGCACAAGGTGAGACGAGATCACATTAGTGAGTGTGCAAACCCAAGGCTCTAACATCCCTGCCCACAGAGCCCAGAGTACGAGGTGAGACGAGATCACATTAGTGAGTGCACAAACGCACCTCGCTAACCCCTCCGCCCACAGAGCCCAGTGTACAAGGTGAGACGAAATCACATTAGTGAGTGCACAAACCTACCATGCTAACATCCCTGCCCGCCGAGCCCAGAGCACAAGGTGAGACGAGATCACATTAGTGAGTGCTCAAACCCGCTGCGCTAACATCCCTGCCCACAGAGCCCAGAGCACAAGGTGAGACGAGATCACATTAGTGAGTGTGCAAACCCACCGCGCTAACATCCCTGCCCACAGAGCCCAGAGTACAAGGTGAGACGAGATCACATTAGTGAGTGCACAAACCCACTGAACTAACATCTTGCCCACAGAGGCCAGAGTACAAGGTGAGATGAGATCACATTAGTGAGTGGACAAACCCACCGCACTAACATCCCTGCCCTCAGAGCCCAGAGCACAAGGTGAGACGAGATCACATTAGTGAGTGCACAAACCCACTGAACTAACATCTTGCCCACAGAGGCCAGAGTACAAGGTGAGATGAGATCACATTAGTGAGTTCACAAACCCGCCGCACTAACATCCCTGCCCACAGAGCCCAGAATGCAAGATGGGATGAGATCACATTAGTCAGTGCACAAACCCACTGAACTAACATCTTGCCCACAGAGGCCAGAGTACAAGGTGAGATGAGATCACATTAGTGAGTTCACAAACCCACCGCGCGAACATCCCTGTCCACAGAACCCAGAGTACAAGGTGAGACGAGATCACATTAGTGAGTACACAAACCCACTGCGCTAACATCCCTGCCCACAGAGCCCAGAGTACAAGGTGAGACGAGATCACATTAGTGAGTGCATTTCCCACCGCACTAACATCACTGCCCACAGATCCCAGAGCACAAGGTGAGACGAGATCACATTAGTGAGTGCACAAACCCACCGCGCCAACACCCCTGCCCACAGAGCCCAGAGCACAAGGTGAGACGAGATCACATTAGTGAGTGCACAAACCCACAGCACTAACATCCCCACCCACATAGCCCAGTGTACAAGGTGAGATGAGATCACATTAGTGAGGGCACAAACCCACCGCGCTAACATCCCCGCCCACATAGCCCAGAGTACAAGGTGAGACAAGATCACATTAGTGAGTGCACAAACCCACTGCACTAACATCCCCACCCACAGAGCCCAGTGTACAAGGTGAGATGAGATCACATTAGTGAGTGCACAAACCCACCGTGCTAACCTCCTCACCCACAGAGCCAAGTGTACAAGGTGAAACGAGATCACATTAGTGAGTGCACAAACCCACTGCACTAACATCCCCACCCACAGAGCCCAGTGTACAAGGTGAGACGAGATCACATTAGTGAGTGCTCAAATCCACCATGCTAACATCCCTGCCCATAGAGCCCAGAGCACAAGGTGAGACGAGATCACATTAGTGAGTGTTCAAACCCACCGCGCTAACATCCCTGCCCACAGAGCCCAGAGTACAAGGTGAGACGAGATCACATTAGTGAGTGCACAAACCCACTGAACTAACATCTTGCCCACAGAGGCCAGAGTACACGGTGAGATGAGATCACATTAGTGAGTGCACAAACCCACCGCACTAACATCCTGCCCTCAGAGCCCAGAGCACAAGGTGAGACGAGATCACATTAGTGAGTGCACAAACCCACCATGCTAACATCTTGCCCACAGAGGCCAGAGTACAAGGTGAGATGAGATCACATTAGTGAGTGCACACACCCACCGCACTAACATCCCTGCCCACAGAGCCCAGAGTGCAAGATGGGATGAGATCACATTAGTGAGTGCATCAACCCACTGCGCTAACATCCCTGCCCACAGAGCCCAGAGCGCAAGATGGGATGAGATCACATTAGTCAGTGCACAGACCCACCGCGCGAACATCCCTGTACACAGAACAAAGAGTACAAGGTGAGGCGAGATCACATTAGTGAGTGCACAAACGCACCGCGCTAACCCCTCCGCCCACAGAGCCCAGTGTACAAGGTGAGAAGAGATCATATTAGTGAGTGCACAAACCCACCTTGCTAACATCCCTGCCCACAGAGCCCAGAGCACAAGGTGAGACGAGATAACATTAGTGAGTCCGCAAAACCACCATGCTAACATCCCTCCCCACAGAGCCCAGAACACAAGGTGAGACGAGATCACATTAGTGAGTGCACAAACCCACCGAACTAACATCCCTGCCCTTAGAGCCCAGAGTACGAGTTGAGACGAGATCACATTAGTGAGTGCACAAACCCACTGCACTAACATCCCCACCCACAGAGCCCAGTGTACAAGGTGAGATGATATCACATTAGTGAGTGCACAAACCTACCGTGCTAACATCCCTGCCCCCAGAGCCCAGAGCACAAGGTGAGATGAGATCACATTAGTGAGTGCACAAACCCACCATGCTAACATCCCTGCCCACAGAAACCAGAGCACAAGGTGAGACGAGATCACATTAGTGAGTGCACAAACCCACTGAACTAACATCTCTGCCCACAGAGGCCAGATTACAAGGTGAGATGAGATCACATTAGTGAGTGCACAAACCCACAACACTAACATCCCTGCCCTCAGAGCCCAGAGCACAAGGTGAGATCTGATCACATTAGTGAGTGAACACAACCACTGTGCTAACATCCCTGCCCACAGAGCCCAGAGCACAAGGTGAGAAGAGATCACATTAGTGAGTGCATAAACCCACTTCTCTAACATCCCTGCCCAGAGGACCCAGAGCACAAGGTGATACGAGATCACATTAGTGAGTGCACAGCTCCACCGCGCAAACATCCCTGCCCACAGAACCCAGAGCACAAGGTGAGACGAGATCACATTAGTGAGTGCACAAACGCACCGCGCTAACCCCTCCGCCCACAGAGACAAGTGTACAAGGTGAGACGAGATCACATTAGTGAGTGCACAAACCCACCATGCTAACATCCCTGCCCACAGAACCCAGAGCACAAGGTGAGACGAGATCACATTAGTGAGTGCACAAACCCACCGCGCTAACATCCCTGCCCACAGAGTCCAGAGTACAAGGTGAGACGAGGTCACATTAGTGAGTACACAAACCCACTGCGCTAACATCCCTGCCCACAGAGCCCAGAGTACAAGGTGAGACGAGATCACATTAGTGAGTGCACAAACACACCGCGCCAACACCCCTGCCCACAGAGCCAAGAGCACAAGGTGAGACGAGATCACATTAGTGAGTGCACAAACCCAACGCGCTAACATCCCCGCCCACATAGCCCAGAGCACAAGGTGAGACAATATCACATTAGTGAGTGGACAAACCCACCACACTAACATCTCTGTCCACAGAGCCCAGAGTACAAGGTGAGACGAGATCACATTAGTGAGTGCGCAAACCCACCGCGCTAACATCCCTACCCACAGAGCCCAGAACAGAAAGTGAGACGAGATCACATTAGTGAGTGCACAAACCCACTGCACTAACATCCCCACCCACAGAGCCAGTGTACAAGGTGAGATGAGATCACATTAGTGAGTGCACTAACCCACCGTGCTATCATCCCTGCCCACAGAACACAGAGCACAAGGTGAGACGAGATCACATTAGTGAGTGCACAAACCCACTAAACTAACATCTTTGCCCACAGAGGCCAGAGTACAAGGTGAGATGAGATCACATTAGTGAGTGCACAAACCCACCGCACTAACATCCCGACCCACAGAGCCCAGAACAGAAAGTGAGACGAGATCACATTAGTGAGTGCACAAACCCACTGCACTAACATCCCCACCCACAGAGCCAGTGTACAAGGTGAGATGAGATCACATTAGTGAGTGCACAAACCCACCGTGATATCATCCCTGCCCACAGAACACAGAGCACAAGGTGAGACGAGATCACATTAGTGAGTGCACAAACCCACTAAACTAACATCTTTGCCCTCAGAGCCCAGAGCACAAGGTGAGACGAGATCACATTAGTGAGTGCACAAACCCACTAAACTAACATTTCTGCCCACAGAGGCCAGAGTACAAGGTGAGATGAGATCACATCAGTGAGTGCACAAACCCACTTCTCTAACATCCCTGCCCAGAGGCCCCAGAGCACAAGGTGAGACGAGATCACATTAGTGAGTGTGAAAACCCACCGCTCTAACATCCCTGCCCACAGAGCCCAGAGTACGAGGTGAGACGAGATCACATTAGTGAGTGCACAAACGCACCGCGCTAACCCCTCCGCCCACAGAGCCCAGTGTACAAGGTGAGACGAGATCACATTAGTGAGTGCACAAACCCACCATGCTAACATCCCTGCCCACAGAGCCCAGAGCACAAGGTGAGACGAGATTACATGAGTGAGTGCTCAAACCCACCATGCTAACATCCCTGCACACTGAGACCAGAGTACAAGGTGAGACGAGATCACATTAGTGAGTGCTCAAACCCACCGTGCCAACATCCCTGCCCACAGAGCCCAGAGCACAAGGTGAGACGAGATCACTTTAGTGAATGCACAAACCCACTGCGCTAACATCCCTGCCCACAGAGCCCAGAGTACAAGGTGAGACGAGGTCACATTAGTGATTGTTCAAACCCACCGCGCTAACATCCCTGCCCACAGAGCCCAGAGCACAAGGTGAGACGAAATCACATTAGAGAGTGCATTTCCCACCGCACTAACATCACTTCCCACTGATCCCAGAGCACAAGGTGACACGAGATCACATTAATGGGTGCACAAACCCACCGTGCTAACCTCCGCGCCCACAGATCACAGTGTACAAGGTGAGACGAGATCACATTAGTGAGTGCACAAACCCACCGCGCTAACATCCCCGCCCAAAGAACCCAGAGTACAAGGTGAGACGAGATCACATTAGTGAGTGCACAAACCCACTGCACTAACATCCCCGCCCAAAGAGCCCAGAGCACAAGGTGAGACGAGATCACCTAAATGAGTGCACAAACCCACTGTGCTAACTTCCCCGCCCACAGAGTCCAGAGTACAAGGTGAGACGGAATCACTTTAGTGAGTGCACAAACCCATTACGCTAACATCCCTGCCCACAGAGCCCAGAGCACAAGGTGAGAGGAGATCACATTAGTGATTGCATAAACCCACTGCACTAACATCCCTGCCCAGAGTACCCAGAGCACAAGGTGAGACGAGATCACATTAGTGAGTGCACAAACCCACCGCGCTAACATCTCTGCCCAAAATCGGCCAGAGTACAAGGTGAGAGGAGTTCACATTAGCGAGTGCGCAAACCCACCGCACTAACATCCCTGCCCACAAATCCGAGAGCACAAGGTGAGACGAGATCACTTTAGTGAATGCGCAAACCCACTGCGCTAACATCCCTGCTCACATAGCCCAGAGTACAAGGTGAGACGAGGTCACATTAATGAGTGCTCAAACCCACTGCGCTAACATCCCTGCCCACAGAGCCCGGAGAACAAGGTGAGACGAAATCACATTAGTGAGTGCATTTCCCACCGCACTAACATCACTTCCCACTGATCCCAGAGCACAAGGTGACACGAGATCACATTAGTGAGTGCACAGACCCACCGCGCAAACATCCCTGCCCACAGAGCACAAGGTGAGACGAGATCACATTAGTGAGTGTGCAAACCCACCGCTCTAACATCCCTGCCCACAGAGCCCAGAGTACGAGGTGAGACGAGATCACATTAGTGAGTGCACAAACGCACCTCGCTAACCCCTCCGCCCACAGAGCCCAGTGTACAAGGTGAGACGAAATCACATTAGTGAGTGCACAAACCTACCATGCTAACATCCCTGCCCGCCGAGCCCAGAGCACAAGATGAGACGAGATCACATTAGTGAGTGCTCAAACCCGCTGCGCTAACATCCCTGCCCACAGAGCCCAGAGCACAAGGTGAGACGAGATCACATTAGTGAGTGTGCAAACCCACCGCGCTAACATCCCTGCCCACAGAGCCCAGAGTACAAGGTGAGACGAGATCACATTAGTGAGTGCACAAACCCACTGAACTAACATCTTGCCCACAGAGGCCAGAGTACAAGGTGAGATGAGATCACATTAGTGAGTGGACAAACCCACCGCACTAACATCCCTGCCCTCAGAGCCCAGAGCACAAGGTGAGACGAGATCACATTAGTGAGTGCACAAACGCACCGCGCTAACCCCTCCGCCCACAGAGCCCAGTGTACAAGGTGAGAAGAGATCACATTAGTGAGTGCACAAACCCACCATGCTAACATCCCTGCCCACAGAGCCCAGAGCACAAGGTGAGACGAGAGCACATCAATGAGTGCTCAAACCCACCGCGCTAACATCCGCACCCACAGAGCCCGGAGGACAAGGTGAGACGAGATCACATTAGTGAGTCCTCAAAACCACCATGCTAACATCCCTCCCCACAGAGCCCAGAACACAAGGTGAGACGAGATCACATTAGTGAGTGCACAAACCCACCGAACTAACATCCCTGCCCTTAGAGCCCAGCGTACGAGTTGAGACGAGATCACATTAATGAGTGCACAAACCCACTGCTCTAACATCCCTGCCCACATAGCCCAGAGTACATGGTGAGACGAGATCACAATAGTGAGTGCACAAAGCCACCGCGCTAACATCCCTGCACACATAGGCCAGAGTACAAGGTGAGACAAGATCACATTAGTGAGTGCACAAACCCACCGCGCTAACATCCCCGCCCAAAGAACCCAGATTACAAGGTGAGACGAGATCACATTAGTGAGTAGACAAACCCACCGCGAAAACATCCCTGCCGACAGAGCGTAGAGTACAAGGTGGGACGAGGTCACATTAGTGAGTGCACAAACCCACCGCGTTAACATCTCTGCCCAAAATCGGCCAGGGTACAAGGTGGGACGCGATCACATTAGTGAGTGCACAAACCCACCGCGCTAACATCCCTGACCACAGAGCCCAGAGTACAAGGTGAGAGGAGATCACATTAGTGAGTGCACAAACCCACCACGCTAACATCCCTGCCCACAGAGTCCAGAGTCCAAGGTGAGACGAGGTCACATTAGTGAGTACACAAACCCACTGCGCTAACATCCCTGCCCACAGAGCCCAGAGCACAAGGTGAGACGAGATCACATTAGTGAGTGCACAAACACACCGCGCCAACACCCCTGCCCACAGAGCCAAGAGCACAAGGTGAGACGAGATCACATTAGTGAGTGCACAAACCCACCGCGCTAACATCCCCGCCCACAGAGCCCAGAACAGAAAGTGAGACGAGATCACTTTAGTGAGTGCACAAACCCACTGCACTAACATCCCCACCCACAGAGCCCAGTGTACAAGGTGAGATGATATCACATTAGTGAGTGCACAAACCCACCGTGCTAACATCCCTGCCCCCAGAGCACAAGGTGAGATGAGATCACATTAGTGAGTGCACAAACCCACTGAACTAACATCTCTGCCCACAGAGGCCAGAGTACAAGGTGAGATGAGATCACATTAGTGAGTGCACAAACCCACAACACTAACATCCCTGCCCTCAGAGCCCAGAGCACAAGGTGAGACGAGATCACATTAGTGACTGCACACAACCACTGTGCTAACATCCCTGCCCACAGAGCCCAGAGCACAAGGTGAGAAGAGATCACATCAGTGAGTGCATAAACCCACTTCTCTAACATCCCTGCCCAGAGGACCCAGAGCACAAGGTGATACGAGATCACATTAGTGAGTGCACAGACCCACCGTGCAAACATCCCTTCCCACAGAATCCAGAGCACAAGGTGAGACGAGATCACATTAGTGAGTGCACAAACCCACCGCACTAACAACCCTGCCCTCAGAGCCCAGAGCACAAGGTGAGACGAGATCACATTAGTGAGTGCACAAACCCACCATGCTAACATCTTGCCCACAGAGGCCAGAGTACAAGGTGAGATGAGATCACATTAGTGAGTGCACACACCCACCGCACTAACATCCCTGCCCACAGAGCCCAGAGTGCAAGATGGGATGAGATCACATTAGTGAGTGCATCAACCCACTGCGCTAACATCCCTGCCCACAGAGCCCAGAGCGCAAGGTGAGACGAGATCACATTGGTGAGTGCACAAACGCACCGCGCTAACCCCTCCGCCCACAGAGCCCAGTGTACAAGGTGAGAAGAGATCATATTAGTGAGTGCACAAACCCACCATGCTAACATCCCTGCCCACAGAGCCCAGAGCACAAGGTGAGACGAGATAACATTAGTGAGTCCTCAAAACCACCATGCTAACATCCCTCCCCACAGAGCCCAGAACACAAGGTGAGACGAGATCACATTAGTGAGTGCACAAACCCACCGAACTAACATCCCTGCCCTTAGAGCCCAGAGTACGAGTTGAGACGAGATCACATTAGTGAGTGCACAAACCCACTGCACTAACATCCCCACCCACAGAGCCCAGTGTACAAGGTGAGATGATATCACATTAGTGAGTGCACAAACCCACCGTGCTAACATCCCTGCCCCCAGAGCCCAGAGCACAAGGTGAGATGAGATCACATTAGTGAGTGCACAAACCCACCATGCTAACATCCCTGCCCACAGAAACCAGAGCACAAGGTGAGACGAGATCACATTAGTGAGTGCACAAACCCACTGAACTAACATCTCTGCCCACAGAGGCCAGATTACAAGGTGAGATGAGATCACATTAGTGAGTGCACAAACCCACAACACTAACATCACTGCCCTCAGAGCCCAGAGCACAAGGTGAGATCTGATCACATTAGTGAGTGAACACAACCACTGTGCTAACATCCCTGCCCACAGAGCCCAGAGCACAAGGTGAGAAGAGATCACATTAGTGAGTGCATAAACCCACTTCTCTAACATCCCTGCCCAGAGGACCCAGAGCACAAGGTGATACGAGATCACATTAGTGAGTGCACAGCTCCACCGCGCAAACATCCCTGCCCACAGAACCCAGAGCACAAGGTGAGACGAGATCACATTAGTGAGTGCACAAACGCACCGCGCTAACCCCTCCGCCCACAGAGCCAAGTGTACAAGGTGAGACGAGATCACATTAGTGAGTGCACAAACCCACCATGCTAACATCCCTGCCCACAGAACCCAGAGCACAAGGTGAGACGAGATCACATTAGTGAGGGCACAAACACACCGCGCCAACACCCCTGCCCACAGAGCCAAGAGCACAAGGTGAGACGAGATCACATTAGTGAGTGCACAAACCCAACGCGCTAACATCTCTGTCCACAGAGCCCAGAGTACAAGGTGAGACGAGATCACATTAGTGAGTGCGCAAACCCACCGCGCTAACATCCCTACCCACAGAGCCCAGAACAGAAAGTGAGACGAGATCACATTAGTGAGTGCACAAACCCACTGCACTAACATCCCCACCCACAGAGCCAGTGTACAAGGTGAGATGAGATCACATTAGTGAGTGCACAAACCCACCGTGCTATCATCCCTGCCCACAGAACACAGAGCACAAGGTGAGACGAGATCACATTAGTGAGTGCACAAACCCACTAAACTAACATCTTTGCCCACAGAGGCCAGAGTACAAGGTGAGATGAGATCACATTAGTGAGTGCACAAACCCACCGCACTAACATCCCTACCCACAGAGCCCAGAACAGAAAGTGAGACGAGATCACATTAGTGAGTGCACAAACCCACTGCACTAACATCCCCACCCACAGAGCCAGTGTACAAGGTGAGATGAGATCACATTAGTGAGTGCACAAACCCACCGTGCTATCATCCCTGCCCACAGAACACAGAGCACAAGGTGAGACGAGATCACATTAGTGAGTGCACAAACCCACTAAACTAACATCTTTGCCCTCAGAGCCCAGAGCACAAGGTGAGACGAGATCACATTAGTGAGTGCACAAACCCACTAAACTAACATTTCTGCCCACAGAGGCCAGAGTACAAGGTGAGATGAGATCACATTAGTGAGTGCACAAACCCACTTCTCTAACATCCCTGCCCAGAGGCCCCAGAGCACAAGGTGAGACGAGATCACATTAGTGAGTGTGAAAACCCACCGCTCTAACATCCCTGCCCACAGAGCCCAGAGTACGAGGTGAGACGAGATCACATTAGTGAGTGCACAAACGCACCGCGCTAACCCCTCCGCCCACAGAGCCCAGTGTACAAGGTGAGACGAGATCACATTAGTGAGTGCACAAACCCACCATGCTAACATCCCTGCCCACAGAGCCCAGAGCACAAGGTGAGACGAGATTACATGAGTGAGTGCTCAAACCCACCATGCTAACATCCCTGCACACTGAGACCAGAGTACAAGGTGAGACGAGATCACATTAGTGAGTGCTCAAACCCACCGTGCCAACACCCCTGCCCACAGAGCCCAGAGCACAAGGTGAGACGAGATCACTTTAGTGAATGCACAAACCCACTGCGCTAACATCCCTGCCCACAGAGCCCAGAGTACAAGGTGAGACGAGGTCACATTAGTGATTGTTCAAACCCACCGCGCTAACATCCCTGCCCACAGAGCCCAGAGCACACGGTGAGACGAAATCACATTAGAGAGTGCATTTCCCACCGCACTAACATCACTTCCCACTGATCCCAGAGCACAAGGTGACACGAGATCACATTAATGGGTGCACAAACCCACCGTGCTAACCTCCGCGCCCACAGATCACAGTGTACAAGGTGAGACGAGATCACATTAGTGAGTGCACAAACCCACCGCGCTAACATCCCCGCCCAAAGAACCCAGAGTACAAGGTGAGACGAGATCACATTAGTGAGTGCACAAACCCACTGCACTAACATCCCCGCCCAAAGAGCCCAGAGCACAAGGTGAGACGAGATCACCTAAATGAGTGCACAAACCCACTGTGCTAACTTCCCCGCCCACAGAGTCCAGAGTACAAGGTGAGACGGAATCACTTTAGTGAGTGCACAAACCCATTACGCTAACATCCCTGCCCACAGAGCCCAGAGCACAAGGTGAGAGGAGATCACATTAGTGATTGCATAAACCCACTGCACTAACATCCCTGCCCAGAGTACCCAGAGCACAAGGTGAGACGAGATCACATTAGTGAGTGCACAAACCCACCGCGCTAACATCTCTGCCCAAAATCGGCCAGAGTACAAGGTGAGAGGAGTTCACATTAGCGAGTGCGCAAACCCACCGCACTAACATCCCTGCCCACAAATCCGAGAGCACAAGGTGAGACGAGATCACTTTAGTGAATGCACAAACCCACTGCGCTAACATCCCTGCTCACATAGCCCAGAGTACAAGGTGAGACGAGGTCACATTAGTGAGTGTTCAAACCCACTGCGCTAACATCCCTGCCCACAGAGCCCGGAGAACAAGGTGAGACGAAATCACATTAGTGAGTGCATTTCCCACCGCACTAACATCACTTCCCACTGATCCCAGAGCACAAGGTGACACGAGATCACATTAGTGAGTGCACAGACCCACCGCGCAAACATCCCTGCCCACAGAGCACAAGGTGAGACGAGATCACATTAGTGAGTGTGCAAACCCACCGCTCTAACATCCCTGCCCACAGAGCCCAGAGTACGAGGTGAGACGAGATCACATTAGTGAGTGCACAAACGCACCTCGCTAACCCCTCCGCCCACAGAGCCCAGTGTACAAGGTGAGACGAAATCACATTAGTGAGTGCACAAACCTACCATGCTAACATCCCTGCCCGCCGAGCCCAGAGCACAAGGTGAGACGAGATCACATTAGTGAGTGCTCAAACCCGCTGCGCTAACATCCCTGCCCACAGAGCCCAGAGCACAAGGTGAGACGAGATCACATTAGTGAGTGTGCAAACCCACCGCGCTAATATCCCTGCCCACAGAGCCCAGAGTACAAGGTGAGACGAGATCACATTAGTGAGTGCACAAACCCACTGAACTAACATCTTGCCCACAGAGGCCAGAGTACAAGGTGAGATGAGATCACATTAGTGAGTGGACAAACCCACCGCACTAACATCCCTGCCCTCAGAGCCCAGAGCACAAGGTGAGACGAGATCACATTAGTGAGTGCACAAACCCACTGAACTAACATCTTGCCCACAGAGGCCAGAGTACAAGGTGAGATGAGATCACATTAGTGAGTTCACAAACCCGCCGCACTAACATCCCTGCCCACAGAGCCCAGAATGCAAGATGGGATGAGATCACATTAGTCAGTGCACAAACCCACTGAACTAACATCTTGCCCACAGAGGCCAGAGTACAAGGTGAGATGAGATCACATTAGTGAGTTCACAAACCCACCGCGCGAACATCCCTGTCCACAGAACCCAGAGTACAAGGTGAGACGAGATCACATTAGTGAGGACACAAACCCACTGCGCTAACATCCCTGCCCACAGAGCCCAGAGTACAAGGTGAGACGAGATCACATTAGTGAGTGCATTTCCCACCGCACTAACATCACTGCCCACAGATCCCAGAGCACAAGGTGAGACGAGATCACATTAGTGAGTGCACAAACCCACCGCGCCAACACCCCTGCCCACAGAGCCCAGAGCACAAGGTGAGACGAGATCACATTAGTGAGTGCACAAACCCACAGCACTAACATCCCCACCCACATAGCCCAGTGTACAAGGTGAGATGAGATCACATTAGTGAGGGCACAAACCCACCGCGCTAACATCCCCGCCCACATAGCCCAGAGTACAAGGTGAGACAAGATCACATTAGTGAGTGCACAAACCCACTGCACTAACATCCCCACCCACAGAGCCCAGTGTACAAGGTGAGATGAGATCACATTAGTGAGTGCACAAACCCACCGTGCTAACCTCCTCACCCACAGAGCCAAGTGTACAAGGTGAAACGAGATCACATTAGTGAGTGCACAAACCCACTGCACTAACATCCCCACCCACAGAGCCCAGTGTACAAGGTGAGACGAGATCACATTAGTGAGTGCTCAAATCCACCATGCTAACATCCCTGCCCATAGAGCCCAGAGCACAAGGTGAGACGAGATCACATTAGTGAGTGTTCAAACCCACCGCGCTAACATCCCTGCCCACAGAGCCCAGAGTACAAGGTGAGACGAGATCACATTAGTGAGTGCATAAACCCACTGAACTAACATCTTGCCCACAGAGGCCAGAGTACACGGTGAGATGAGATCACATTAGTGAGTGCACAAACCCACCGCACTAACATCCCTGCCCTCAGAGCCCAGAGCACAAGGTGAGACGAGATCACATTAGTGAGTGCACAAACCCACCATGCTAACATCTTGCCCACAGAGGCCAGAGTACAAGGTGAGATGAGATCACATTAGTGAGTGCACACACCCACCGCACTAACATCCCTGCCCACAGAGCCCAGAGTGCAAGATGGGATGAGATCACATTAGTGAGTGCATCAACCCACTGCGCTAACATCCCTGCCCACAGAGCCCAGAGCGCAAGATGGGATGAGATCACATTAGTCAGTGCACAGACCCACCGCGCGAACATCCCTGTACACAGAACAAAGAGTACAAGGTGAGGCGAGATCACATTAGTGAGTGCACAAACGCACCGCGCTAACCCCTCCGCCCACAGAGCCCAGTGTACAAGGTGAGAAGAGATCATATTAGTGAGTGCACAAACCCACCATGCTAACATCCCTGCCCACAGAGCCCAGAGCACAAGGTGAGACGAGATAACATTAGTGAGTCCGCAAAACCACCATGCTAACATCCCTCCTCACAGAGCCCAGAACACAAGGTGAGACGAGATCACAT
Source organism: Ambystoma mexicanum (assembly GCF_040938575.1). NCBI lineage: Eukaryota > Metazoa > Chordata > Amphibia > Caudata > Ambystomatidae > Ambystoma > Ambystoma mexicanum. The sequence goes on from NC_090933.1 coordinate 1,399,420,317, forward strand.
TAGTGAGTGCACAAACCCACCGAACTAACATCCCTGCCCTTAGAGCCCAGAGTACGAGTTGAGACGAGATCACATTAGTGAGTGCACAAACCCACTGCACTAACATCCCCACCCACAGAGCCCAGTGTACAAGGTGAGATGATATCACATTAGTGAGTGCACAAACCCACCGTGCTAACATCCCTGCCCCCAGAGCCCAGAGCACAAGGTGAGATGAGATCACATTAGTGAGTGCACAAACCCACCATGCTAACATCCCTGCCCACAGAAACCAGAGCACAAGGTGAGACGAGATCACATTAGTGAGTGCACAAACCCACTGAACTAACATCTCTGCCCACAGAGGCCAGATTACAAGGTGAGATGAGATCACATTAGTGAGTGCACAAACCCACAACACTAACATCCCTGCCCTCAGAGCCCAGAGCACAAGGTGAGATCTGATCACATTAGTGAGTGAACACAACCACTGTGCTAACATCCCTGCCCACAGAGCCCAGAGCACAAGGTGAGAAGAGATCACATTAGTGAGTGCATAAACCCACTTCTCTAACATCCCTGCCCAGAGGACCCAGAGCACAAGGTGATACGAGATCACATTAGTGAGTGCACAGCTCCACCGCGCAAACATCCCTGCCCACAGAACCCAGAGCACAAGGTGAGACGAGATCACATTAGTGAGTGCACAAACGCACCATGCTAACATCCCTGCCCACAGAACCCAGAGCACAAGGTGAGACGAGATCACATTAGTGAGTGCACAAACCCAACGCGCTAACATCCCCGCCCACATAGCTCAGAGTACAAGGTGAGACAATATCACATTAGTGAGTGGACAAACCCACCACACTAACATCTCTGTCCACAGAGCCCAGAGTACAAGGTGAGACGAGATCACATTAGTGAGTGCGCAAACCCACCGCGCTAACATCCCTACCCACAGAGCCCAGAACAGAAAGTGAGACGAGATCACATTAGTGAGTGCACAACCCCACTGCACTAACATCCCCACCCACAGAGCCAGTGTACAAGGTGAGATGAGATCACATTAGTGAGTGCACTAACCCACCGTGCTATCATCCCTGCCCACAGAACACAGAGCACAAGGTGAGACGAGATCACATTAGTGAGTGCACAAACCCACTAAACTAACATCTTTGCCCACAGAGGCCAGAGTACAAGGTGAGATGAGATCACATTAGTGAGTGCACAAACCCACCGCACTAACATCCCTACCCACAGAGCCCAGAACAGAAAGTGAGACGAGATCACATTAGTGAGTGCACAAACCCACTGCACTAACATCCCCACCCACAGAGCCAGTGTACAAGGTGAGATGAGATCACATTAGTGAGTGCACAAACCCACCGTGCTATCATCCCTGCCCACAGAACACAGAGCACAAGGTGAGACGAGATCACATTAGTGAGTGCACAAACCCACTAAACTAACATCTTTGCCCTCAGAGCCCAGAGCACAAGGTGAGACGAGATCACATTAGTGAGTGCACAAACCCACTAAACTAACATTTCTGCCCACAGAGGCCAGAGTACAAGGTGAGATGAGATCACATCAGTGAGTGCACAAACCCACTTCTCTAACATCCCTGCCCAGAGGCCCCAGAGCACAAGGTGAGACGAGATCACATTAGTGAGTGTGAAAACCCACCGCTCTAACACCCTGCCCACAGAGCCCAGAGTACGAGGTGAGACGAGATCACATTAGTGAGTGCACAAACGCACCGCGCTAACCCCTCCGCCCACAGAGCCCAGTGTACAAGGTGAGACGAGATCACATTAGTGAGTGCACAAACCCACCATGCTAACATCCCTGCCCACAGAGCCCAGAGCACAAGGTGAGACGAGATTACATGAGTGAGTGCTCAAACCCACCATGCTAACATCCCTGCACACTGAGACCAGAGTACAAGGTGAGACGAGATCACATTAGTGAGTGCTCAAACCCACCGTGCCAACATCCCTGCCCACAGAGCCCAGAGCACAAGGTGAGACGAGATCACTTTAGTGAATGCACAAACCCACTGCGCTAACATCCCTGCCCACAGAGCCCAGAGTACAAGGTGAGACGAGGTCACATTAGTGATTGTTCAAACCCACCGCGCTAACATCCCTGCCCACAGAGCCCAGAGCACAAGGTGAGACGAGATCACATTAGTGAGTGTGCAAACCCACCGCGCTAATATCCCTGCCCACAGAGCCCAGAGTACAAGGTGAGACGAGATCACATTAGTGAGTGCACAAACCCACTGAACTAACATCTTGCCCACAGAGGCCAGAGTACAAGGTGAGATGAGATCACATTAGTGAGTGGACAAACCCACCGCACTAACATCCCTGCCCTCAGAGCCCAGAGCACAAGGTGAGACGAGATCACATTAGTGAGTGCACAAACCCACTGAACTAACATCTTGCCCACAGAGGCCAGAGTACAAGGTGAGATGAGATCACATTAGTGAGTTCACAAACCCGCCGCACTAACATCCCTGCCCACAGAGCCCAGAATGCAAGATGGGATGAGATCACATTAGTCAGTGCACAAACCCACTGAACTAACATCTTGCCCACAGAGGCCAGAGTACAAGGTGAGATGAGATCACATTAGTGAGTTCACAAACCCACCGCGCGAACATCCCTGTCCACAGAACCCAGAGTACAAGGTGAGACGAGATCACATTAGTGAGGACACAAACCCACTGCGCTAACATCCCTGCCCACAGAGCCCAGAGTACAAGGTGAGACGAGATCACATTAGTGAGTGCATTTCCCACCGCACTAACATCACTGCCCACAGATCCCAGAGCACAAGGTGAGACGAGATCACATTAGTGAGTGCACAAACCCACCGCGCCAACACCCCTGCCCACAGAGCCCAGAGCACAAGGTGAGACGAGATCACATTAGTGAGTGCACAAACCCACAGCACTAACATCCCCACCCACATAGCCCAGTGTACAAGGTGAGATGAGATCACATTAGTGAGGGCACAAACCCACCGCGCTAACATCCCCGCCCACATAGCCCAGAGTACAAGGTGAGACAAGATCACATTAGTGAGTGCACAAACCCACTGCACTAACATCCCCACCCACAGAGCCCAGTGTACAAGGTGAGATGAGATCACATTAGTGAGTGCACAAACCCACCGTGCTAACCTCCTCACCCACAGAGCCAAGTGTACAAGGTGAAACGAGATCACATTAGTGAGTGCACAAACCCACTGCACTAACATCCCCACCCACAGAGCCCAGTGTACAAGGTGAGACGAGATCACATTAGTGAGTGCTCAAATCCACCATGCTAACATCCCTGCCCATAGAGCCCAGAGCACAAGGTGAGACGAGATCACATTAGTGAGTGTTCAAACCCACCGCGCTAACATCCCTGCCCACAGAGCCCAGAGTACAAGGTGAGACGAGATCACATTAGTGAGTGCATAAACCCACTGAACTAACATCTTGCCCACAGAGGCCAGAGTACACGGTGAGATGAGATCACATTAGTGAGTGCACAAACCCACCGCACTAACATCCCTGCCCTCAGAGCCCAGAGCACAAGGTGAGACGAGATCACATTAGTGAGTGCACAAACCCACCATGCTAACATCTTGCCCACAGAGGCCAGAGTACAAGGTGAGATGAGATCACATTAGTGAGTACACACACCCACCGCACTAACATCCCTGCCCACAGAGCCCAGAGTGCAAGATGGGATGAGATCACATTAGTGAGTGCATCAACCCACTGCGCTAACATCCCTGCCCACAGAGCCCAGAGCGCAAGATGGGATGAGATCACATTAGTCAGTGCACAGACCCACCGCGCGAACATCCCTGTACACAGAACAAAGAGTACAAGGTGAGGCGAGATCACATTAGTGAGTGCACAAACGCACCGCGCTAACCCCTCCGCCCACAGAGCCCAGTGTACAAGGTGAGAAGAGATCATATTAGTGAGTGCACAAACCCACCATGCTAACATCCCTGCCCACAGAGCCCAGAGCACAAGGTGAGACGAGATAACATTAGTGAGTCCGCAAAACCACCATGCTAACATCCCTCCCCACAGAGCCCAGAACACAAGGTGAGACGAGATCACATTAGTGAGTGCACAAACCCACCGAACTAACATCCCTGCCCTTAGAGCCCAGAGTACGAGTTGAGACGAGATCACATTAGTGAGTGCACAAACCCACTGCACTAACATCCCCACCCACAGAGCCCAGTGTACAAGGTGAGATGATATCACATTAGTGAGTGCACAAACCCACCGTGCTAACATCCCTGCCCCCAGAGCCCAGAGCACAAGGTGAGATGAGATCACATTAGTGAGTGCACAAACCCACCATGCTAACATCCCTGCCCACAGAAACCAGAGCACAAGGTGAGACGAGATCACATTAGTGAGTGCACAAACCCACTGAACTAACATCTCTGCCCACAGAGGCCAGATCACAAGGTGAGATGAGATCACATTAGTGAGTGCACAAACCCACAACACTAACATCCCTGCCCTCAGAGCCCAGAGCACAAGGTGAGATCTGATCACATTAGTGAGTGAACACAACCACTGTGCTAACATCCCTGCCCACAGAGCCCAGAGCACAAGGTGAGAAGAGATCACATTAGTGAGTGCATAAACCCACTTCTCTAACATCCCTGCCCAGAGGACCCAGAGCACAAGGTGATACGAGATCACATTAGTGAGTGCACAGCTCCACCGCGCAAACATCCCTGCCCACAGAACCCAGAGCACAAGGTGAGACGAGATCACATTAGTGAGTGCACAAACGCACCGCGCTAACCCCTCCGCCCACAGAGCCAAGTGTACAAGGTGAGACGAGATCACATTAGTGAGTGCACAAACCCACCATGCTAACATCCCTGCCCACAGAACCCAGAGCACAAGGTGAGACGAGATCACATTAGTGAGTGCACAAACCCACCGCGCTAACATCCCTGCCCACAGAGTCCAGAGTACAAGGTGAGACGAGGTCACATTAGTGAGTACACAAACCCACTGCGCTAACATCCCTGCCCACAGAGCCCAGAGTACAAGGTGAGACGAGGTCACATTAGTGAGTACACAAACCCACTGCGCTAACATCCCTGCCCACAGAGTCCAGAGTACAAGGTGAGACGAGATCATATTAGTGAGTGCACAAACACACCGCGCCAACACCCCTGCCCACAGAGCCAAGAGCACAAGGTGAGACGAGATCACATTAGTGAGTGCACAAACCCAACGCGCTAACATCCCCGCCCACATAGCTCAGAGTACAAGGTGAGACAATATCACATTAGTGAGTGGACAAACCCACCACACTAACATCTCTGTCCACAGAGCCCAGAGTACAAGGTGAGACGAGATCACATTAGTGAGTGCGCAAACCCACCGCGCTAACATCCCTACCCACAGAGCCCAGAACAGAAAGTGAGACGAGATCACATTAGTGAGTGCACAACCCCACTGCACTAACATCCCCACCCACAGAGCCAGTGTACAAGGTGAGATGAGATCACATTAGTGAGTGCACTAACCCACCGTGCTATCATCCCTGCCCACAGAACACAGAGCACAAGGTGAGACGAGATCACATTAGTGAGTGCACAAACCCACTAAACTAACATCTTTGCCCACAGAGGCCAGAGTACAAGGTGAGATGAGATCACATTAGTGAGTGCACAAACCCACCGCACTAACATCCCTACCCACAGAGCCCAGAACAGAAAGTGAGACGAGATCACATTAGTGAGTGCACAAACCCACTGCACTAACATCCCCACCCACAGAGCCAGTGTACAAGGTGAGATGAGATCACATTAGTGAGTGCACAAACCCACCGTGCTATCATCCCTGCCCACAGAACACAGAGCACAAGGTGAGACGAGATCACATTAGTGAGTGCACAAACCCACTAAACTAACATCTTTGCCCTCAGAGCCCAGAGCACAAGGTGAGACGAGATCACATTAGTGAGTGCACAAACCCACTAAACTAACATTTCTGCCCACAGAGGCCAGAGTACAAGGTGAGATGAGATCACATCAGTGAGTGCACAAACCCACTTCTCTAACATCCCTGCCCAGAGGCCCCAGAGCACAAGGTGAGACGAGATCACATTAGTGAGTGTGAAAACCCACCGCTCTAACATCCCTGCCCACAGAGCCCAGAGTACGAGGTGAGACGAGATCACATTAGTGAGTGCACAAACGCACCGCGCTAACCCCTCCGCCCACAGAGCCCAGTGTACAAGGTGAGACGAGATCACATTAGTGAGTGCACAAACCCACCATGCTAACATCCCTGCCCACAGAGCCCAGAGCACAAGGTGAGACGAGATTACATGAGTGAGTGCTCAAACCCACCATGCTAACATCCCTGCACACTGAGACCAGAGTACAAGGTGAGACGAGATCACATTAGTGAGTGCTCAAACCCACCGTGCCAACATCCCTGCCCACAGAGCCCAGAGCACAAGGTGAGACGAGATCACTTTAGTGAATGCACAAACCCACTGCGCTAACATCCCTGCCCACAGAGCCCAGAGTACAAGGTGAGACGAGGTCACATTAGTGATTGTTCAAACCCACCGCGCTAACATCCCTGCCCACAGAGCCCAGAGCACAAGGTGAGACGAAATCACATTAGAGAGTGCATTTCCCACCGCACTAACATCACTTCCCACTGATCCCAGAGCACAAGGTGACACGAGATCACATTAATGGGTGCACAAACCCACCGTGCTAACCTCCGCGCCCACAGATCACAGTGTACAAGGTGAGACGAGATCACATTAGTGAGTGCACAAACCCACCGCGCTAACATCCCCGCCCAAAGAACCCAGAGTACAAGGTGAGACGAGATCACATTAGTGAGTGCACAAACCCACTGCACTAACATCCCCGCCCAAAGAGCCCAGAGCACAAGGTGAGACGAGATCACCTAAATGAGTGCACAAACCCACTGTGCTAACTTCCCCGCCCACAGAGTCCAGAGTACAAGGTGAGACGGAATCACTTTAGTGAGTGCACAAACCCATTACGCTAACATCCCTGCCCACAGAGCCCAGAGCACAAGGTGAGAGGAGATCACATTAGTGATTGCATAAACCCACTGCACTAACATCCCTGCCCAGAGTACCCAGAGCACAAGGTGAGACGAGATCACATTAGTGAGTGCACAAACCCACCGCGCTAACATCTCTGCCCAAAATCGGCCAGAGTACAAGGTGAGAGGAGTTCACATTAGCGAGTGCGCAAACCCACCGCACTAACATCCCTGCCCACAAATCCGAGAGCACAAGGTGAGACGAGATCACTTTAGTGAATGCACAAACCCACTGCGCTAACATCCCTGCTCACATAGCCCAGAGTACAAGGTGAGACGAGGTCACATTAGTGAGTGCTCAAACCCACTGCGCTAACATCCCTGCCCACAGAGCCCGGAGAACAAGGTGAGACGAAATCACATTAGTGAGTGCATTTCCCACCGCACTAACATCACTTCCCACTGATCCCAGAGCACAAGGTGACACGAGATCACATTAGTGAGTGCACAGACCCACCGCGCAAACATCCCTGCCCACAGAGCACAAGGTGAGACGAGATCACATTAGTGAGTGTGCAAACCCACAGCTCTAACATCCCTGCCCACAGAGCCCAGAGTACGAGGTGAGACGAGATCACATTAGTGAGTGCACAAACGCACCTCGCTAACCCCTCCGCCCACAGAGCCCAGTGTACAAGGTGAGACGAAATCACATTAGTGAGTGCACAAACCTACCATGCTAACATCCCTGCCCGCCGAGCCCAGAGCACAAGATGAGACGAGATCACATTAGTGAGTGCTCAAACCCGCTGCGCTAACATCCCTGCCCACAGAGCCCAGAGCACAAGGTGAGACGAGATCACATTAGTGAGTGTGCAAACCCACCGCGCTAACATCCCTGCCCACAGAGCCCAGAGTACAAGGTGAGACGAGATCACATTAGTGAGTGCACAAACCCACTGAACTAACATCTTGCCCACAGAGGCCAGAGTACAAGGTGAGATGAGATCACATTAGTGAGTGGACAAACCCACCGCACTAACATCCCTGCCCTCAGAGCCCAGAGCACAAGGTGAGACGAGATCACATTAGTGAGTGCACAAACGCACCGCGCTAACCCCTCCGCCCACAGAGCCCAGTGTACAAGGTGAGAAGAGATCACATTAGTGAGTGCACAAACCCACCATGCTAACATCCCTGCCCACAGAGCCCAGAGCACAAGGTGAGACGAGATCACATTAGTGAGTGCACAAACCCACCGAACTAACATCCCTGCCCTTAGAGCCCAGCGTACGAGTTGAGACGAGATCACATTAATGAGTGCACAAACCCACTGCTCTAACATCCCTGCCCACATAGCCCAGAGTACATGGTGAGACGAGATCACAATAGTGAGTGCACAAAGCCACCGCTCTAACATCCCTGCACACATAGGCCAGAGTACAAGGTGAGACAAGATCACATTAGTGAGTGCATTTCCCACCGCACTAACATCACTTCCCACTGATCCCAGAGCACAAGGTGACACGAGATCACATTAATGAGTGCACAAACCCACCGTGCTAACCTCCGCTCCCACAGATCCCAGTGTACAAGGTGAGGCAAGATCACCTTAGTGAGTGCACAAACCCACCGCGCTAACATCCCCGCCCAAAGAACCCAGAGTACAAGGTGAGACGAGATCACATTAGTGAGTAGACAAACCCACCGCGAAAACATCCCTGCCGACAGAGCGTAGAGTACAAGGTGGGACGAGGTCACATTAGTGAGTGCACAAACCCACCGCGTTAACATCTCTGCCCAAAATCGGCCAGGGTACAAGGTGGGACGCGATCACATTAGTGAGTGCACAAACCCACCGCGCTAACATCCCTGACCACAGAGCCCAGAGTACAAGGTGAGACGAGATCACATTAGTGAGTGCATTTCCCACAGCACTAACATCACTGCCCACAGATCCCAGAGCACAAGGTGAGACGAGATCACATTAGTGAGTGCACAAACACACCGCGCCAACACCCCTGCCCACAGAGCCAAGAGCACAAGGTGAGACGAGATCACATTAGTGAGTGCACAAACCCACCGCGCTAACATCCCCGCCCACAGAGCCCAGAACAGAAAGTGAGACGAGATCACTTTAGTGAGTGCACAAACCCACTGCACTAACATCCCCACCCACAGAGCCCAGTGTACAAGGTGAGATGATATCACATTAGTGAGTGCACAAACCCACCGTGCTAACATCCCTGCCCACAGAGCCCAGAGCACAAGGTGAGACGAGATCACATTAGTGAGTGCTCAAACCCGCTGCGCTAACATCCCTGCCCACAGAGCCCAGAGCACAAGGTGAGACGAGATCACATTAGTGAGTGTGCAAACCCACCGCGCTAACATCCCTGCCCACAGAGCCCAGAATACAAGGTGAGACGAGATCACATTAGTGAGTGCACAAACCCACTGAACTAACATCTTGCCCACAGAGGCCAGAGTACAAGGTGAGATGAGATCACATTAGTGAGTGGACAAACCCACCGCACTAACATCCCTGCCCTCAGAGCCCAGAGCACAAGGTGAGACGAGATCACATTAGTGAGTGCACAAACGCACCGCGCTAACCCCTCCGCCCACAGAGCCCAGTGTACAAGGTGAGAAGAGATCACATTAGTGAGTGCACAAACCCACCATGCTAACATCCCTGCCCACAGAGCCCAGAGCACAAGGTGAGACGAGATCACATTAGTGAGTGCACAAACCCACCGAACTAACATCCCTGCCCTTAGAGCCCAGCGTACGAGTTGAGACGAGATCACATTAATGAGTGCACAAACCCACTGCTCTAACATCCCTGCCCACATAGCCCAGAGTACATGGTGAGACGAGATCACAATAGTGAGTGCACAAAGCCACCGCGCTAACATCCCTGCACACATAGGCCAGAGTACAAGGTGAGACAAGATCACATTAGTGAGTGCATTTCCCACCGCACTAACATCACTTCCCACTGATCCCAGAGCACAAGGTGACACGAGATCACATTAATGAGTGCACAAACCCACCGTGCTAACCTCCGCTCCCACAGATCCCAGTGTACAAGGTGAGGCAAGATCACCTTAGTGAGTGCACAAACCCACCGCGCTAACATCCCCGCCCAAAGAACCCAGAGTACAAGGTGAGACGAGATCACATTAGTGAGTGCACAAACCCACCGCGTTAACATCTCTGCCCAAAATCGGCCAGGGTACAAGGTGGGACGCGATCACATTAGTGAGTGCACAAACCCACCGCGCTAACATCCCTGACCACAGAGTCCAGAGTACAAGGTGAGACGAGATCATATTAGTGAGTGCATTTCCCACAGCACTAACATCACTGCCCACAGATCCCAGAGTACAAGGTGAGACGAGATCACATTAGTGAGTGCACAAACACACCGCGCCAACACCCCTGCCCACAGAGCCAAGAGCACAAGGTGAGACGAGATCACATTAGTGAGTGCACAAACCCACCGCGCTAACATCCCCGCCCACAGAGCCCAGAACAGAAAGTGAGACGAGATCACTTTAGTGAGTGCACAAACCCACTGCACTAACATCCCCACCCACAGAGCCCAGTGTACAAGGTGAGATGATATCACATTAGTGAGTGCACAAACCCACCGTGCTAACATCCCTGCCCCCAGAGCACAAGGTGAGATGAGATCACATTAGTGAGTGCACAAACCCACTGAACTAACATCTCTGCCCACAGAGGCCAGAGTACAAGGTGAGATGAGATCACATTAGTGAGTGCACAAACCCACAACACTAACATCCCTGCCCACAGAGCCCAGAGCACAAGGTAAGATGAGATCACATTAGTGAGTGCACAAACCCACCATGCTAACATCCCTGCCCACAGAAACCAGAGCACAAGGTGAGACGAGATCACATTAGTGAGTGCACAAACCCACTGAACTAACATCTCTGCCCACAGAGCCCAGAGCACAAGGTGAGAAGAGATCACATCAGTGAGTGCATAAACCCACTTCTCTAACATCCCTGCCCAGAGGACCCAGAGCACAAGGTGATACGAGATCACATTAGTGAGTGCACAGACCCACCGTGCAAACATCCCTTCCCACAGAATCCAGAGCACAAGGTGAGACGAGATCACATTAGTGAGTGCACAAACGCACCGCGCTAACCCCTCTGCCCACAGAGCCCAGTGTACAAGGTGAGACGAGATCACATTAGTGAGTGCACAAACGCACCGCGCTAACCCCTCTGCCCACAGAACACAGTGTACAAGGTGAGACGAGATCATATTAGTGAGTGCATTTCCCACAGCACTAATATCACTGCCCACAGATCCCAGAGCACAAGGTGAGACGAGATCACATTAGTGAGTGCACAAACCCAACGCGCTAACATCCCCGCCCACATAGCCCACAGTACAAGGTGAGACAAGATCACATTAGTGAGTAGACAAACCCACCACACTAACATCTCTGTCCACAGAGCCCAGAGCACAAGGTGAGACGAGATCACATTAGTGAGTGCGCAAACCCACCGCGCTAACATCCCAGCCCACATAGCCCACAGTACAAGGTGAGACAAGATCACATTAGTGAGTAGACAAACCCACCACACTAACATCTCTGTCCACAGAGCCCAGAGCACAAGGTGAGACGAGATCACATTAGTGAGTGCACAAACCCACTGCACTAACATCCCCACCCACAGTGCCAGTGTACAAGGTGAGATGAGATCACATTAGTGAGTGCACAAACCCACTGAACTAACATCTCTGCCCACAGACGCCAGAGTACAAGGTGAGATGAGATCACATTAGTGAGTGCACAAACCCACAGCACTAACATCCCTGCCCTCAGAGCCCAGAGCACAAGGTGAGACGAGATCACATTAGTGAGTGCACAGACCCACCGCGCAAACATCCCTGGCCACAGAACCCAGAGCACAAGGTGAGACGAGATCACATTAGTGAGTGTGCAAACCCACCGCTCTAACATCCCTGCCCACAGAGCCCAGAGTACGAGGTGAGACGAGATCACATTAATGAGTGCACAAACGCACCTCGCTAACCCCTCCGCCCACAGAGCCCAGTGTACAAGGTGAGACGAAATCACATTAGTGAGTGCACAAACCCACCATGCTAACATCCCTGCCCACAGAGCCCAGAGCACAAGGTGAGACGAGATCACATTAGTGAGTGCTCAAACCCATCATGCTAACATCCCTGCCCACAGAGCCCAGAGCACAAGGTGAGACGAGGTCACATTAGTGAGTGCTCAAACCCACCGCGCTAACATCCCTGCCCACAGAGCCCAGAGCACAAGGTGAGACGAAATCACATTAGAGAGTGCATTTCCCACCGCACTAACATCACTTCCCACTGATCCCAGAGCACAAGGTGACACGAGATCACATTAATGAGTGCACAAACCCACCGTGCTAACCTCCGCGCCCACAGATCCCAATGTACAAGGTGAGACGAGATCACATTAGTGAGTGCACAAACCCACCGCGCTAACATCCCCGCCCAAAGAACCCAGAGTACAAGGTGAGACGAGATCACATTAGTGAGTGCACAAACCCACTGCACTAACATCCCCGCCCAAAGAGCCCAGAGCACAAGGTGAGACGAGATCACCTAAATGAGTGCACAAACCCACTGTGCTAACTTCCCCGCCCACAGAGTCCAGAGTACAAGGTGAGACGGAATCACTTTAGTGAGTGCACAAACCCATTACGCTAACATCCCTGCCCACAGAGCCCAGAGCACAAGGTGAGAGGAGATCACATTAGTGATTGCATAAACCCACTGCACTAACATCCCTGCCCAGAGTACCCAGAGCACAAGGTGAGACGAGATCACATTAGTGAGTGCACAAACCCAACACGCTAACATCCCCGCCCACCGAGCCCAGAGCAAAAGGTGAGACGAGATCACATTAGTGAGTGCACAAACCCCCCGCACTAACATCCCTGCCCACAGAACCCAGAGTACAAGGTGAGACGAGATCACATTAGTGAGTGCACAAACCCACCACACTAACATCCCTGCCCACTGTGCCCAGAGTACAAGGTGAGACGAGATCACATTAGTGAGTGCACAAACCCACCGTGCTAACATCCCTGCCCACAGAACCCAGAGCACAAGGTGAGACGAGATCACATTAGTGAGTGCACAAACCCACAACACTAACATCCCTGCCCACAGTGCCCAGAGTACAAGGTGATACGAGATCACATTAGTGAGTGCACAAACCCACCGCGCTAACATCTCTGCCCAAAATCGGCCAGAGTACAAGGTCAGAGGAGTTCACATTAGTGAGTGCGCAAACCCACCGCGCTAACATCCCTGCCCACAAATCCCAGAGCACAAGGTGAGACGAGATCACTTTAGTGAATGGACAAACCCACTGCGCTAACATCCCTGCTCACATAGCCCAGAGTACAAGGTGAGACGAGGTCACATTAGTGAGTGCTCAAACCCACCGCGCTAACATCCCTGCCCACAGAGCCCGGAGAACAAGATGAGACGAAATCACATTAGTGAGTGCATTTCCCACCGCACTAACATCACTTCCCACTGATCCCAGAGCACAAGGTGACACGAGATCACATTAGTGAGTGCACAGACCCACCGCGCAAACATCCCTGCCCACAGAACCCAGAGCACAAGGTGAGAAGAGATCACATTAGTGAGTGTGCAAACCCACCGCTCTAACATCCCTGCCCACAGAGCCCAGAGTACGAGGTGAGACGAGATCACATTAGTGAGTGCACAAACGCACCTCGCTAACCCCTCCGCCCACAGAGCCCAGTGTACAAGGTGAGACGAAATCACATTAGTGAGTGCACAAACCTACCATGCTAACATCCCTGCCCGCAGAGCCCAGAGCACAAGGTGAGACGAGATCACATTAGTGAGAGCTCAAACCCATCATGCTAACATCCCTGCCCACAGAGCCCAGAGCACAAGGTGAGACGAGGTCACATTAGTGAGTGCTCAAACCCACCGCGCTAACATCCCTGCCCACAGATCCCAGTGTACAAGGTGAGACGAGATCACATTAGTGAGTGCATAAACCCACCGAACTAACATCCCTGCCCTTAGAGCCCAGAGTACGAGTTGAGACGAGATCACATTAATGAGTGCACAAACCCACTGCTCTAACATCCCTGCCCACATAGCCCAGAGTACATGGTGAGACGAGATCACAATAGTGAGTGCACAAACCCACCGCGCTAACATCCCTGCACACATAGGCCAGAGTACAAGGTGAGACAAGATCACATTAGTGAGTGCATTTCCCACCGCACTAACATCACTTCCCACTGATCCCAGAGCACAAGGTGACACGAGATCACATTAATGAGTGCACAAACCCACCGTGCTAACCTCCGCTCCCACAGATCCCAGTGTACAAGGTGAGGCAAGATCACCTTAGTGAGTGCACAAACCCACCGCGCTAACATCCCCGCCCAAAGAACCCAGAGTACAAGGTGAGACGAGATCACATTAGTGAGTGCACAAACACACTGCACTAACATCCCCGCCCAAAGAGACCAGAGCACAAGGTGAGACGAAATCACATTAGTGAGTAGACAAACCCACCGCGAAAACATCCCTGCCGACAGAGCGTAGAGTACAAGGTGGGACGAGGTCACATTAGTGAGTGCACAAACCCACCGCGCTAACATCTCTGCCCAAAATCGGCCAGGGTACAAGGTGGGACGAGATCACATTAGTGAGTGCACAAACCCACCACGCTAACATCCCTGACCACAGAGCCCAGAGTACAAGGTGAGAGGAGATCACATTAGTGAGTGCACAAACCCACCACGCTAACATCCCTGCCCACAGAGTCCAGAGTCCAAGGTGAGACGAGGTCACATTAGTGAGTACACAAACCCACTGCGCTAACATCCCTGCCCACAGAGCCCAGAGTACAAGGTGAGACGAGATCACATTAGTGAGTGCATTTCCCACAGCACTAACATCACTGCCCACAGATCCCAGAGCACAAGGCGAGACGAGATAACATTAGTGAGTGCACAAACCCACTAACATTACTGCCCAGAGAGCCCAGAGTACAAGGTGAGAGGAGGTCACATTAGTGAGTGCGCAAACCCACCACACTAACATCCCCACCCACAGAGCCCAGAGTACAAGGTGAGAGGAGGTCACATTAGTGAGTGCACAAACCCACCGCGATAACATCCCTGCCCACAGAGCCCAGAGTACAAGGTAGGACGAGGTCACATTAGTGAGTGCACAAACCCACCGCGCTAACATCTCTGCCCAAAATCGGCCAGGGTACAAGGTGAGACGAGATCACATTAGTGAGTACACAAACCCACCGAGCTAACATCCCTGCCCACAGAGCCCAGAGTACAAGGTGAGAGGAGGTCACATTAGTGAGTGCACAAACCCACCGCGATAACATCCCTGCCCACAGAGCCCAGAGTACAAGGTAGGACGAGGTCACATTAGTGAGTGCACAAACCCACCGCGCTAACATCTTTGCCCAAAATCGGCCAGGGTACAAGGTGAGACGAGATCACATTAGTGAGTACACAAACCCACTGCGCTAACATCCCTGCCCACAGAGCCCAGAGCACAAGGTGAGAAGAGATCACATTAGTGAGTGCATAAACCCACTTCTCTAACATCCCTGCCCAGAGGACCCAGAGCACAAGGTGATACGAGATCACATTAGTGAGTGCACAGACCCACCGCGCAAACATCCCTGCCCACAGAACCCAGAGCACAAGGTGAGACGAGATCACATTAGTGAGTGTACAAACGCACCGCGCTAACCCCTCCGCCCACAGAGCCAAGTGTACAAGGTGAGACGAGATCACATTAGTGAGTGCATTTCCCACAGCACTAACATCACTGCCCACAGAGCCAAGAGCACAAGGTGAGATGAGATCACATTAGTGAGTGCACAAACCCAACGCGCTAACATCCCCGCCCACATAGCCAAGAGTACAAGGTGAGACAAGATCACATTAGTGAGTGGACAAACCCACCACACTAACATCTCTGTCCACAGAGCCCAGAGAACAAGGTGAGACGAGATCACATTAGTGAGTGCGCAAACCCACCGCGCTAACATCCCTGCCCACAGAGCCCAGAACAGAAAGTGAGACGAGATCACATTAGTGAGTGCACAAACCCACTGCACTAACATCCCCACCCACAGAGCCAGTGTACAAGGTGAGATGAGATCACATTAGTGAGTGCACAAACCCACCGTGCTATCATCCCTGCCCACAGAACACAGAGCACAAGGTGAGACGAGATCACATTAGGGAGTGCACAAACCCACTGAACTAACATCTCTGCCCTCAGAGGCCAGAGTACAAGGTGAGATGAGATCACATTAGTGAGTGCACAAACCCACCGCACTAACATCCCTGCCCTCAGAGCCCAGAGCACAAGGTGAGAAGAGATCACATTAGTGAGTGCATGAACCCACTTCTCTAACATCCCTGACCGGAGGACCCAGAGCACAAGGTGAGACGAGATCACATTAGTGAGTGCACAGACCCACCGCGCAAACATCCCTGCCCACAGAGCCCAGAGTACGAGGTGAGACGAGATCACATTAGTGAGTGCACAAACGCACCGCGCTAACCCCTCCGCCCACAGAGCCCAGTGTACAAGGTGAGACGAGATCACATTAGTGAGTGCACAAACCCACCATGCTAACATCCCTGCCCACAGAGCCCAGAGCACAAGGTGAGACGAGATTACATTAGTGAGTGCTCAAACCCACCATGCTAACATCCCTGCACACTGAGACCAGAGTACAAGGTGAGACGAGATCACATTAGTGAGTGCTCAAACCCACCGTGCAAACATCCCTGCCCACAGAGCCCAGAGCACAAGGTGAGACGAGATCACTTTAGTGAATGCACAAACCCACTGCGCTAACATCCCTGCCCACAGAGCCCAGAGCACAAGGTGAGACGAGATCACATTAGTGAGTGCTCAAACCCACCGTGCAAACATCCCTGCCCACTGATCCCAGAGCACAGGGTGACACGAGATCACATTAATGAGTGCACAAACCCACCGTGCTAACCTCCGCGCCCACAGAGTCCAGAGTACAAGGTGAGACGGAATCACTTTAGTGAGTGCACAAACCCATTACGCTAACATCCCTGCCCACAGAGCCCAGAGCACAAGGTGAGAGGAGATCACATTAGTGATTGCATAAACCCACTGCACTAACATCCCTGCCCAGAGTACCCAGAGCACAAGGTGAGACGAGATCACATTAGTGAGGGCACAAACCCAACGCGCTAACATCCCCGCCCACCGAGCCGAGAGCACAAGGTGAGACGAGATCACATTAGTGAGTGCACAAACGCACCACACTAAATCCTTGCCTACAGAGTCAGAGTACAAGGTGAGAAAAGATCACATTAGTGAGTGCACAAACCCACTGTGCTAACATCACTGCCCGCAGAGCCCAGAGTACAAGGTGTGAGGAGATCACATTAGTGAGTGCACAAACCCACTGCGCTAACATCCCTGTCCAATGGGCCCAGAGCACAAGGTGAGAAGAGATCACATTAGTGAGTGCGCAAACCCACAGCACTAACATCCCTGCCCACAGAGCCCAGAGTAGAACGTGAGACGATATCACATGTGTGAGTGCACAAACCCACTACGCTAACATCCCTGCCCACAAAGCCCGGATTACAAGGTGACACGAGATCACATTAGTGAGTGCACAAACGCACCACACTAAATCCTTGCATACAGAGTCAGAGTACAAGGTGAGAAAAGATCACATTAGTGAGTGCACAAACTCACTGTGCTAACATCACTGCCCACATAGCCCAGAGTACAAGGTGTGAGGAGATCACATTAGTGAGTGCACAAACCCACTGCGCTAACATCCCTGTCCAATGGGCCCAGAGCACAAGGTGAGAAGAGATCACATTAGTGAGTGCATAAACCCACTGCGCTAACATCGGTGTCCAATGGGCCCAGAGCACAAGGTGAGACGAGATCACATTAGTGAGAGCACCAACCCACCGCACTGACATCCCTGCCCACAGAGCCCAGAGTACAAGATGGGACGAGATCACATTAGTTAGTGCACAAACCCACCGTGCTAACATCCCTGCCCACAGAGCCCAGAGTACAAGGTGAGACGAGATCACATTAGTGAGTGCACAAACCCACCATGCTAGCATTCCTGCCCACAGAGCTCAGAGCACAAGGTGAGACGAGATCACATTAGTGAGTGCACAAACCCACTGCGCAAACATCGCTGCCTTCAGAGAACAGAGTACAAGGTGAGACGAGATCACATTAGTGAGGGCACAAACCCACCGTGCTAACATCCCTGCCCACTGGGCCCAGAGCACAAGGTGAGAAGCGATCACATTAGGAGTGCATAAACCCACTGCGCTAACATCCCTGACCAGAGGATCCAGAGCACAAGGTGAGACGAGATCACATTAGTGAGTGCACAAACCCACTAACATTACTGCCCAGAGAGCCCAGAGTACAAGGTGAGAGGAGGTCACATTAGTGAGTGCGCAAACCCACCACACTAACATCCCCACCCACAGAGCCCAGAGTACAAGGTGAGAGGAGGTCACGTTAGTGAGTGCACAAACCCACCGCGATAACATCCCTGCCCACAGAGCCCAGAGTACAAGGTAGGACGAGGTCACATTAGTGAGTGCACAAACCCACCGCGCTAACATCTCTGCCCAAAATCGGCCAGGGTACAAGGTGAGACGAGATCACATTAGTGAGTACACAAACCCAGCGAGCTAACATCCCTGCCCACAGAGCCCAGAGTACAAGGTGAGAGGAGGTCACATTAGTGAGTGCACAAACCCACCGCGATAACATCCCTGCCCACAGAGCCCAGAGTACAAGGTAGGACGAGGTCACATTAGTGAGTGCACAAACCCACCGCGCTAACATCTCTGCCCAAAATCGGCCAGGGTACAAGGTGAGACGAGATCACATTAGTGAGTACACAAACCCACTGCGCTAACATCCCTGCCCACAGAGCCCAGAGTACAAGGTGAGACGAGATCACATTAGTGAGTGCATTTCCCACCGCACTAACATCACTGCCCACAGATCCCAGAGCACAAGGTGAGACGAGATCACATTAGTGAGTGCACAAACCCACCGCGCCAACACCCCTGCCCACAGAGCCCAGAGCACAAGGTGAGACGAGATCACATTAGTGAGTGCACAAACCCACAGCACTAACATCCCCACCCACATAGCCCAGTGTACAAGGTGAGATGAGATCACATTAGTGAGGGCACAAACCCATCGCGCTAACATCCCCGCCCACATAGCCCAGAGTACAAGGTGAGACAAGATCACATTAGTGAGTGCACAAACCCACTGCACTAACATCCCCACCCACAGAGCCCAGTGTACAAGGTGAGATGAGATCACATTAGTGAGTGCACAAACCCACCGTGCTAACCTCCTCACCCACAGAGCCAAGTGTACAAGGTGAAACGAGATCACATTAGTGAGTGCACAAACCCACTGCACTAACATCCCCACCCACAGAGCCCAGTGTACAAGGTGAGACGAGATCACATTAGTGAGTGCTCAAATCCACCATGCTAACATCCCTGCCCATAGAGCCCAGAGCACAAGGTGAGACGAGATCACATTAGTGAGTGTTCAAACCCACCGCGCTAACATCCCTGCCCACAGAGCCCAGAGTACAAGGTGAGACGAGATCACATTAGTGAGTGCACAAACCCACTGAACTAACATCTTGCCCACAGAGGCCAGAGTACAAGGTGAGATGAGATCACATTAGTGAGTGCACAAACCCACCGCACTAACATCCCTGCCCTCAGAGCCCAGAGCACAAGGTGAGACGAGATCACATTAGTGAGTGCTCAAACCCACCATGCTAACATCCCTTCCGACAGAGCCCAGAGCACAAGGTGAGACGAGATCACATTATTGAGTGCACAAACCCACCATGCTAACATCTTGCCCACAGAGGCCAGAGTACAAGGTGAGATGAGATCACATTAGTGAGTGCACACACCCACCGCACTAACATCCCTGCCCACAGAGCCCAGAGTGCAAGATGGGATGAGATCACATTAGTGAGTGCATCAACCCACTGCGCTAACATCCCTGCCCACAGAGCCCAGAGCGCAAGATGGGATGAGATCACATTAGTCAGTGCACAGACCCACCGCGCGAACATCCCTGTACACAGAACCCAGAGTACAAGGTGAGACGAGATCACATTAGTGAGTGCACAAACGCACCGCGCTAACCCCTCCGCCCACAGAGCCCAGTGTACAAGGTGAGAAGAGATCATATTAGTGAGTGCACAAACCCACCATGCTAACATCCCTGCCCACAGAGCCCAGAACACAAGGTGAGACGAGATCACATTAGTGAGTGCACAAACCCACCGAACTAACATCCCTGCCCTTAGAGCCCAGAGTACGAGTTGAGACGAGATCACATTAGTGAGTGCACAAACCCACTGCACTAACATCCCCACCCACAGAGCCCAGTGTACAAGGTGAGATGATATCACATTAGTGAGTGCACAAACCCACCGTGCTAACATCCCTGCCCCCAGAGCCCAGAGCACAAGGTGAGATGAGATCACATTAGTGAGTGCAAAAACCCACCATGCTAACATCCCTGCCCACAGAAACCAGAGCACAAGGTGAGACGAGATCACATTAGTGAGTGCACAAACCCACTGAACTAACATCTCTGCCCACAGAGGCCAGATTACAAGGTGAGATGAGATCACGTTAGTGAGTGCACAAACCCACAACACTAACATCCCTGCCCTCAGAGCCCAGAGCACAAGGTGAGGTCTGATCACATTAGTGAGTGAACACAACCACTGTGCTAACATCCCTGCCCACAGAGCCCAGAGCACAAGGTGAGAAGAGATCACATTAGTGAGTGCATAAACCCACTTCTCTAACATCCCTGCCCAGAGGACCCAGAGCACAAGGTGATACGAGATCACATTAGTGAGTGCACAGCTCCACCGCGCAAACATCCCTGCCCACAGAACCCAGAGCACAAGGTGAGACGAGATCACATTAGTGAGTGCACAAACGCACCGCGCTAACCCCTCCGCCCACATAGCCCAGAGTACAAGGTGAGACAATATCACATTAGTGAGTGGACAAACCCACCACACTAACATCTCTGTCCACAGAGCCCAGAGTACAAGGTGAGACGAGATCACATTAGTGAGTGCACAAACGCACCGCGCTAACCCCTCCGCCCACAGAGCCCAGTGTACAAGGTGAGAAGAGATCATATTAGTGAGTGCACAAACCCACCATGCTAACATCCCTGCCCACAGAGCCCAGAACACAAGGTGAGACGAGATCACATTAGTGAGTGCACAAACCCACCGAACTAACATCCCTGCCCTTAGAGCCCAGAGTACGAGTTGAGACGAGATCACATTAGTGAGTGCACAAACCCACTGCACTAACATCCCCACCCACAGAGCCCAGTGTACAAGGTGAGATGATATCACATTAGTGAGTGCACAAACCCACCGTGCTAACATCCCTGCCCCCAGAGCCCAGAGCACAAGGTGAGATGAGATCACATTAGTGAGTGCAAAAACCCACCATGCTAACATCCCTGCCCACAGAAACCAGAGCACAAGGTGAGACGAGATCACATTAGTGAGTGCACAAACCCACTGAACTAACATCTCTGCCCACAGAGGCCAGATTACAAGGTGAGATGAGATCACGTTAGTGAGTGCACAAACCCACAACACTAACATCCCTGCCCTCAGAGCCCAGAGCACAAGGTGAGGTCTGATCACATTAGTGAGTGAACACAACCACTGTGCTAACATCCCTGCCCACAGAGCCCAGAGCACAAGGTGAGAAGAGATCACATTAGTGAGTGCATAAACCCACTTCTCTAACATCCCTGCCCAGAGGACCCAGAGCACAAGGTGATACGAGATCACATTAGTGAGTGCACAGCTCCACCGCGCAAACATCCCTGCCCACAGAACCCAGAGCACAAGGTGAGACGAGATCACATTAGTGAGTGCACAAACGCACCGCGCTAACCCCTCCGCCCACAGAGCCAAGTGTACAAGGTGAGACGAGATCACATTAGTGAGTGCACAAACCCACCATGCTAACATCCCTGCCCACAGAGCCCAGAGCACAAGGTGAGACGAGATCACATTAGTGAGTGCACAAACCCAACGCGCTAACATCCCCGCCCACATAGCCCAGAGTACAAGGTGAGACAATATCACATTAGTGAGTGGACAAACCCACCACACTAACATCTCTGTCCACAGAGCCCAGAGTACAAGGTGAGACGAGATCACATTAGTGAGTGCGCAAACCCACCGCGCTAACATCCCTACCCACAGAGCCCAGAACAGAAAGTGAGACGAGATCACATTAGTGAGTGCACAAACCCACTGCACTAACATCCCCACCCACAGAGCCAGTGTACAAGGTGAGATGAGATCACATTAGTGAGTGCACAAACCCACCGTGCTATCATCCCTGCCCACAGAACACAGAGCACAAGGTGAGACGAGATCACATTAGTGAGTGCACAAACCCACTAAACTAACATCTCTGCCCACAGAGGCCAGAGTACAAGGTGAGATGAGATCACATTAGTGAGTGCACAAACCCACCGCACTAACATCCCTGCCCTCAGAGCCCAGAGCACAAGGTGAGAAGAAATCACATTAGTGAGTGCACAAACCCACCGCACTAACATCCCTGCCCACAGAGCCAGTGTACAAGGTGAGATGAGATCACATTAGTGAGTGCACAAACCCACCATGCTAACATCCCTGCCCACAGAGCCCAGAGCACAAGGTGAGACGAGATCACATTAGTGAGTGTGAAAACCCACCGCTCTAACATCCCTGCCCACAGAGCCCAGAGTACGAGGTGAGACGAGATCACATTAGTGAGTGCACAAACGCACCGCGCTAACCCCTCCGCCCACATAGCCCAGAGTACAAGGTGAGACAATATCACATTAGTGAGTGGACAAACCCACCACACTAACATCTCTGTCCACAGAGCCCAGAGTACAAGGTGAGACGAGATCACATTAGTGAGTGCACAAACGCACCGCGCTAACCCCTCCGCCCACAGAGCCCAGTGTACAAGGTGAGAAGAGATCATATTAGTGAGTGCACAAACCCACCATGCTAACATCCCTGCCCACAGAGCCCAGAACACAAGGTGAGACGAGATCACATTAGTGAGTGCACAAACCCACCGAACTAACATCCCTGCCCTTAGAGCCCAGAGTACGAGTTGAGACGAGATCACATTAGTGAGTGCACAAACCCACTGCACTAACATCCCCACCCACAGAGCCCAGTGTACAAGGTGAGATGATATCACATTAGTGAGTGCACAAACCCACCGTGCTAACATCCCTGCCCCCAGAGCCCAGAGCACAAGGTGAGATGAGATCACATTAGTGAGTGCAAAAACCCACCATGCTAACATCCCTGCCCACAGAAACCAGAGCACAAGGTGAGACGAGATCACATTAGTGAGTGCACAAACCCACTGAACTAACATCTCTGCCCACAGAGGCCAGATTACAAGGTGAGATGAGATCACGTTAGTGAGTGCACAAACCCACAACACTAACATCCCTGCCCTCAGAGCCCAGAGCACAAGGTGAGGTCTGATCACATTAGTGAGTGAACACAACCACTGTGCTAACATCCCTGCCCACAGAGCCCAGAGCACAAGGTGAGAAGAGATCACATTAGTGAGTGCATAAACCCACTTCTCTAACATCCCTGCCCAGAGGACCCAGAGCACAAGGTGATACGAGATCACATTAGTGAGTGCACAGCTCCACCGCGCAAACATCCCTGCCCACAGAACCCAGAGCACAAGGTGAGACGAGATCACATTAGTGAGTGCACAAACGCACCGCGCTAACCCCTCCGCCCACAGAGCCAAGTGTACAAGGTGAGACGAGATCACATTAGTGAGTGCACAAACCCACCATGCTAACATCCCTGCCCACAGAGCCCAGAGCACAAGGTGAGACGAGATCACATTAGTGAGTGCACAAACCCAACGCGCTAACATCCCCGCCCACATAGCCCAGAGTACAAGGTGAGACAATATCACATTAGTGAGTGGACAAACCCACCACACTAACATCTCTGTCCACAGAGCCCAGAGTACAAGGTGAGACGAGATCACATTAGTGAGTGCGCAAACCCACCGCGCTAACATCCCTACCCACAGAGCCCAGAACAGAAAGTGAGACGAGATCACATTAGTGAGTGCACAAACCCACTGCACTAACATCCCCACCCACAGAGCCAGTGTACAAGGTGAGATGAGATCACATTAGTGAGTGCACAAACCCACCGTGCTATCATCCCTGCCCACAGAACACAGAGCACAAGGTGAGACGAGATCACATTAGTGAGTGCACAAACCCACTAAACTAACATCTCTGCCCACAGAGGCCAGAGTACAAGGTGAGATGAGATCACATTAGTGAGTGCACAAACCCACCGCACTAACATCCCTGCCCTCAGAGCCCAGAGCACAAGGTGAGAAGAAATCACATTAGTGAGTGCACAAACCCACCGCACTAACATCCCTGCCCACAGAGCCAGTGTACAAGGTGAGATGAGATCACATTAGTGAGTGCACAAACCCACCATGCTAACATCCCTGCCCACAGAGCCCAGAGCACAAGGTGAGACGAGATCACATTAGTGAGTGTGAAAACCCACCGCTCTAACATCCCTGCCCACAGAGCCCAGAGTACGAGGTGAGACGAGATCACATTAGTGAGTGCACAAACGCACCGCGCTAACCCCTCCGCCCACATAGCCCAGAGTACAAGGTGAGACAATATCACATTAGTGAGTGGACAAACCCACCACACTAACATCTCTGTCCACAGAGCCCAGAGTACAAGGTGAGACGAGATCACATTAGTGAGTGCGCAAACCCACCGCGCTAACATCCCTACCCACAGAGCCCAGAACAGAAAGTGAGACGAGATCACATTAGTGAGTGCATTTCCCACAGCACTAATATCACTGCCCACAGATCCCAGAGCACAAGGTGAGACGAGATCACATTAGTGAGTGCACAAACCCAACGCGCTAACATCCCCGCCCACATAGCCCAGAGTACAAGGTGAGACAATATCACATTAGTGAGTGGACAAACCCACCACACTAACATCTCTGTCCACAGAGCCCAGAGTACAAGGTGAGACGAGATCACATTAGTGAGTGCGCAAACCCACCGCGCTAACATCCCTACCCACAGAGCCCAGAACAGAAAGTGAGACGAGATCACATTAGTGAGTGCACAAACCCACTGCACTAACATCCCCACCCACAGAGCCAGTGTACAAGGTGAGATGAGATCACATTAGTGAGTGCACAAACCCACCGTGCTATCATCCCTGCCCACAGAACACAGAGCACAAGGTGAGACGAGATCACATTAGTGAGTGCACAAACCCACTAAACTAACATCTCTGCCCACAGAGGCCAGAGTACAAGGTGAGATGAGATCACATTAGTGAGTGCACAAACCCACCGCACTAACATCCCTGCCCTCAGAGCCCAGAGCACAAGGTGAGAAGAAATCACATTAGTGAGTGCACAAACCCACCGCACTAACATCCCTGCCCACAGAGCCAGTGTACAAGGTGAGATGAGATCACATTAGTGAGTGCACAAACCCACCATGCTAACATCCCTGCCCACAGAGCCCAGAGCACAAGGTGAGACGAGATCACATTAGTGAGTGTGAAAACCCACCGCTCTAACATCCCTGCCCACAGAGCCCAGAGTACGAGGTGAGACGAGATCACATTAGTGAGTGCACAAACGCACCGCGCTAACCCCTGCGCCCACAGAGCCCAGTGTACAAGGTGAGACGAGATCACATTAGTGAGTGCACAAACCCACCATGCTAACATCCCTGCCCACAGAGCCCAGAGCACAAGGTGAGACGAGATTACATGAGTGAGTGCTCAAACCCACCATGCTAACATCCCTGCACACTGAGACCAGAGTACAAGGTGAGACGAGATCACATTAGTGAGTGCTCAAACCCACCGTGCCAACATCCCTGCCCACAGAGCCCAGAGCACAAGGTGAGACGAGATCACTTTAGTGAATGCACAAACCCACTGCGCTAACATCCCTGCCCACAGAGCCCAGAGTACAAGGTGAGACGAGGTCACATTAGTGATTGTTCAAACCCACCGCGCTAACATCCCTGCCCACAGAGCCCAGAGCACAAGGTGAGACGAAATCACATTAGAGAGTGCATTTCCCACCGCACTAACATCACTTCCCACTGATCCCAGAGCACAAGGTGACACGAGATCACATTAATGGGTGCACAAACCCACCGTGCTAACCTCCGCGCCCACAGATCCCAGTGTACAAGGTGAGACGAGATCACATTAGTGAGTGCACAAACCCACCACGCTAACATCCCCGCCCAAAGAACCCAGAGTACAAGGTGAGACGAGATCACATTAGTGAGTGCACAAACCCACTGCACTAACATCCCCGCCCAAAGAGCCCAGAGCACAAGGTGAGACGAGATCACCTAAATGAGTGCACAAACCCACTGTGCTAACTTCCCCGCCCACAGAGTCCAGAGTACAAGGTGAGACGGAATCACTTTAGTGAGTGCACAAACCCATTACGCTAACATCCCTGCCCACAGAGCCCAGAGCACAAGGTGAGAGGAGATCACATTAGTGATTGCATAAACCCACTGCACTAACATCCCTGCCCAGAGTACCCAGAGCACAAGGTGAGACGAGATCACATTAGTGAGTGCACAAACCCACCGCGCTAACATCTCTGCCCAAAATCGGCCAGAGTACAAGGTGAGAGGAGTTCACATTAGCGAGTGCGCAAACCCACCGCACTAACATCCCTGCCCACAAATCCGAGAGCACAAGGTCAGACGAGATCACTTTAGTGAATGCACAAACCCACTGCGCTAACATCCCTGCCCACAGAGCCCGGAGAACAAGGTGAGACGAAATCACATTAGTGAGTGCATTTCCCACCGCACTAACATCACTTCCCACTGATCCCAGAGCACAAGGTGACACGAGATCACATTAGTGAGTGCACAGACCCACCGCGCAAACATTCCTGCCCACAGAACCCAGAGCACAAGGTGAGACGAGATCACATTAGTGAGTGTGCAAACCCACCGCTCTAACATCCCTGCCCACAGAGCCCAGAGTACAAGGTGAGACGAGATCACATTAGTGAGTGCACAAACGCACCTCGCTAACCCCTCCGCCCACAGAGCCCAGTGTACAAGGTGAGACGAAATCACATTAGTGAGTGCACAAACCTACCATGCTAACATCCCTGCCCGCCGAGCCCAGAGCACAAGGTGAGACGAGATCACATTAGTGAGTGCTCAAACCCGCTGCGCTAACATCCCTGCCCACAGAGCCCAGAGCACAAGGTGAGACGAGATCACATTAGTGAGTGTGCAAACCCACCGCGCTAACATCCCTGCCCACAGAGCCCAGAGTACAAGGTGAGACGAGATCACATTAGTGAGTGCACAAACCCACTGATCTAACATCTTGCCCACAGAGGCCAGAGTACAAGGTGAGATGAGATCACATTAGTGAGTGGACAA
This sequence comes from Ambystoma mexicanum, assembly GCF_040938575.1. Classification (NCBI taxonomy): domain Eukaryota; kingdom Metazoa; phylum Chordata; class Amphibia; order Caudata; family Ambystomatidae; genus Ambystoma; species Ambystoma mexicanum. Next base: position 1,399,448,097 of record NC_090933.1, read on the forward strand.
ACCCACCGCACTAACATCCCTGCCCTCAGAGCCCAGAGCACAAGGTGAGACGAGATCACATTAGTGAGTGCACAAACCCACTGAACTAACATCTTGCCCACAGAGGCCAGAGTACAAGGTGAGATGAGATCACATTAGTGAGTTCACAAACCCACCGCACTAACATCCCTGCCCACAGAGCCCAAAATGCAAGATGGGATGAGATCACATTAGTCAGTGCACAAACCCACTGAACTAACATCTTGCCCACAGAGGCCAGAGTACAAGGTGAGATGAGATCACATTAGTGAGTTCACAAACCCACCATGCTAACATCCCTGCCCGCAGAGCCCAGAGCACAAGGTGAGACGAGATCACATTAGTGAGAGCTCAAACCCATCATGCTAACATCCCTGCCCACAGAGCCCAGAGCACAAGGTGAGACGAGGTCACATTAGTGAGTGCTCAAACCCACCGCGCTAACATCCCTGCCCACAGATCCCAGTGTACAAGGTGAGACGAGATCACATTAGTGAGTGCATAAACCCACCGAACTAACATCCCTGCCCTTAGAGCCCAGAGTACGAGTTGAGACGAGATCACATTAATGAGTGCACAAACCCACTGCTCTAACATCCCTGCCCACATAGCCCAGAGTACATGGTGAGACGAGATCACAATAGTGAGTGCACAAACCCACCGCGCTAACATCCCTGCACACATAGGCCAGAGTACAAGGTGAGACAAGATCACATTAGTGAGTGCATTTCCCACCGCACTAACATCACTTCCCACTGATCCCAGAGCACAAGGTGACACGAGATCACATTAATGAGTGCACAAACCCACCGTGCTAACCTCCGCTCCCACAGATCCCAGTGTACAAGGTGAGGCAAGATCACCTTAGTGAGTGCACAAACCCACCGCGCTAACATCCCCGCCCAAAGAACCCAGAGTACAAGGTGAGACGAGATCACATTAGTGAGTGCACAAACACACTGCACTAACATCCCCGCCCAAAGAGACCAGAGCACAAGGTGAGACGAAATCACATTAGTGAGTAGACAAACCCACCGCGAAAACATCCCTGCCGACAGAGCGTAGAGTACAAGGTGGGACGAGGTCACATTAGTGAGTGCACAAACCCACCGCGCTAACATCTCTGCCCAAAATCGGCCAGGGTACAAGGTGGGACGAGATCACATTAGTGAGTGCACAAACCCACCACGCTAACATCCCTGACCACAGAGCCCAGAGTACAAGGTGAGAGGAGATCACATTAGTGAGTGCACAAACCCACCACGCTAACATCCCTGCCCACAGAGTCCAGAGTCCAAGGTGAGACGAGGTCACATTAGTGAGTACACAAACCCACTGCGCTAACATCCCTGCCCACAGAGCCCAGAGTACAAGGTGAGACGAGATAACATTAGTGAGTGCACAAACCCACTAACATTACTGCCCAGAGAGCCCAGAGTACAAGGTGAGAGGAGGTCACATTAGTGAGTGCGCAAACCCACCGCGATAACATCCCTGCCCACAGAGCCCAGAGTACAAGGTAGGACGAGGTCACATTAGTGAGTGCACAAACCCACCGCGCTAACATCTCTGCCCAAAATCGGCCAGGGTACAAGGTGAGACGAGATCACATTAGTGAGTACACAAACCCACCGAGCTAACATCCCTGCCCACAGAGCTCAGAGTACAAGGTGAGAGGAGGTCACATTAGTGAGTGCACAAACCCACCGCGATAACATCCCTGCCCACAGAGCCCAGAGTACAAGGTAGGACGAGGTCACATTAGTGAGTGCACAAACCCACCGCGCTAACATCTTTGCCCAAAATCGGCCAGGGTACAAGGTGAGACGAGATCACATTAGTGAGTACACAAACCCACTGCGCTAACATCCCTGCCCACAGAGCCCAGAGCACAAGGTGAGAAGAGATCACATTAGTGAGTGCATAAACCCACTTCTCTAACATCCCTGCCCAGAGGACCCAGAGCACAACGTGATACGAGATCACATTAGTGAGTGCACAGACCCACCGCGCAAACATCCCTGCCCACAGAACCCAGAGCACAAGGTGAGACGAGATCACATTAGTGAGTGCACAAACGCACCGCGCTAACCCCTCCGCCCACAGAGCCAAGTGTACAAGGTGAGACGAGATCACATTAGTGAGTGCATTTCCCACAGCACTAACATCACTGCCCACAGAGCCAAGAGCACAAGGTGAGACGAGATCACATTAGTGAGTGCACAAACCCAACGCGCTAACATCCCCGCCCACATAGCCAAGAGTACAAGGTGAGACAAGATCACATTAGTGAGTGGACAAACCCACCACACTAACATCTCTGTCCACAGAGCCCAGAGAACAAGGTGAGACGAGATCACATTAGTGAGTGCGCAAACCCACCGCGCTAACATCCCTGCCCACAGAGCCCAGAACAGAAAGTGAGACGAGATCACATTAGTGAGTGCACAAACCCACTGCACTAACATCCCCACCCACAGAGCCAGTGTACAAGGTGAGATGAGATCACATTAGTGAGTGCACAAACCCACCGTGCTATCATCCCTGCCCACAGAACACAGAGCACAAGGTGAGACGAGATCACATTAGGGAGTGCACAAACCCACTGAACTAACATCTCTGCCCACAGAGGCCAGAGTACAAGGTGAGATGAGATCACATTAGTGAGTGCACAAACCCACCGCACTAACATCCCTGCCCTCAGAGCCCAGAGCACAAGGTGAGAAGAGATCACATTAGTGAGTGCATGAACCCACTTCTCTAACATCCCTGACCGGAGGACCCAGAGCACAAGGTGAGACGAGATCACATTAGTGAGTGCACAGACCCACCGCGCAAACATCCCTGCCCACAGAGCCCAGAGTACGAGGTGAGACGAGATCACATTAGTGAGTGCACAAACGCACCGCGCTAACCCCTCCGCCCACAGAGCCCAGTGTACAAGGTGAGACGAGATCACATTAGTGAGTGCACAAACCCACCATGCTAACATCCCTGCCCACAGAGCCCAGAGCACAAGGTGAGACGAGATTACATTAGTGAGTGCTCAAACCCACCATGCTAACATCCCTGCACACTGAGACCAGAGTACAAGGTGAGACGAGATCACATTAGTGAGTGCTCAAACCCACCGTGCAAACATCCCTGCCCACAGAGCCCAGAGCACAAGGTGAGACGAGATCACTTTAGTGAATGCACAAACCCACTGCGCTAACATCCCTGCCCACAGAACACAGAGCACAAGGTGAGACGAGATCACATTAGGGAGTGCACAAACCCACTGAACTAACATCTCTGCCCACAGAGGCCAGAGTACAAGGTGAGATGAGATCACATTAGTGAGTGCACAAACCCACCGCACTAACATCCCTGCCCTCAGAGCCCAGAGCACAAGGTGAGAAGAGATCACATTAGTGAGTGCATGAACCCACTTCTCTAACATCCCTGACCGGAGGACCCAGAGCACAAGGTGAGACGAGATCACATTAGTGAGTGCACAGACCCACCGCGCAAACATCCCTGCCCACAGAGCCCAGAGTACGAGGTGAGACGAGATCACATTAGTGAGTGCACAAACGCACCGCGCTAACCCCTCCGCCCACAGAGCCCAGTGTACAAGGTGAGACGAGATCACATTAGTGAGTGCACAAACCCACCATGCTAACATCCCTGCCCACAGAGCCCAGAGCACAAGGTGAGACGAGATTACATTAGTGAGTGCTCAAACCCACCATGCTAACATCCCTGCACACTGAGACCAGAGTACAAGGTGAGACGAGATCACATTAGTGAGTGCTCAAACCCACCGTGCAAACATCCCTGCCCACAGAGCCCAGAGCACAAGGTGAGACGAAATCACATTAGAGAGTGCATTTCCCACCGCACTAACATCACTTCCCACTGATCCCAGAGCACAAGGTGACACGAGATCACATTAATGAGTGCACAAACCCACCGTGCTAACCTCCGCGCCCACAGAGTCCAGAGTACAAGGTGAGACGGAATCACTTTAGTGAGTGCACAAACCCATTACGCTAACATCCCTGCCCACAGAGCCCAGAGCACAAGGTGAGAGGAGATCACATTAGTGATTGCATAAACCCACTGCACTAACATCCCTGCCCAGAGTACCCAGAGCACAAGGTGAGACGAGATCACATTAGTGAGGGCACAAACCCAACGCGCTAACATCCCCGCCCACCGAGCCGAGAGCACAAGGTGAGACGAGATCACATTAGTGAGTGCACAAACGCACCACACTAAATCCTTGCCTACAGAGTCAGAGTACAAGGTGAGAAAAGATCACATTAGTGAGTGCACAAACCCACTGTGCTAACATCACTGCCCGCAGAGCCCAGAGTACAAGGTGTGAGGAGATCACATTAGTGAGTGCACAAACCCACTGCGCTAACATCCCTGTCCAATGGGCCCAGAGCACAAGGTGAGAAGAGATCACATTAGTGAGTGCGCAAACCCACAGCACTAACATCCCTGCCCACAGAGCCCAGAGTAGAACGTGAGACGATATCACATGTGTGAGTGCACAAACCCACTACGCTAACATCCCTGCCCACAAAGCCCGGATTACAAGGTGACACGAGATCACATCAGTGAGTGCACAAACGCACCACACTAAATCCTTGCATACAGAGTCAGAGTACAAGGTGAGAAAAGATCACATTAGTGAGTGCACAAACCCACTGTGCTAACATCACTGCCCACAGAGCCCAGAGTACAAGGTGTGAGGAGATCACATTAGTGAGTGCACAAACCCACTGCGCTAACATCCCTGTCCAATGGGCCCAGAGCACAAGGTGAGAAGAGATCACATTAGTGAGTGCATAAACCCACTGCGCTAACATCGGTGTCCAATGGGCCCAGAGCACAAGGTGAGACGAGATCACATTAGTGAGAGCACCAACCCACCGCACTGACATCCCTGCCCACAGAGCCCAGAGTACAAGATGGGACGAGATCACATTAGTTAGTGCACAAACCCACCGTGCTAACATCCCTGCCCACAGAGCCCAGAGTACAAGGTGAGACGAGATCACATTAGTGAGTGCACAAACCCACCATGCTAGCATTCCTGCCCACAGAGCTCAGAGCACAAGGTGAGACGAGATCACATTAGTGAGTGCACAAACCCACTGCGCAAACATCGCTGCCTTCAGAGAACAGAGTACAAGGTGAGACGAGATCACATTAGTGAGGGCACAAACCCACCGTGCTAACATCCCTGCCCACTGGGCCCAGAGCACAAGGTGAGAAGCGATCACATTAGGAGTGCATAAACCCACTGCGCTAACATCCCTGCCCAGAGGATCCAGAGCACAAGGTGAGACGAGATCACATTAGTGAGAGCACCAACTCACCGCGCTAACATCCCCGTCGACAGAGAACAGAGTACAAGGCGAGACGAGATAACATTAGTGAGTGCACAAACCCACTAACATTACTGCCCAGAGAGCCCAGAGTACAAGGTGAGAGGAGGTCACATTAGTGAGTGCGCAAACCCACCACACTAACATCCCCACCCACAGAGCCCAGAGTACAAGGTGAGAGGAGGTCACATTAGTGAGTGCACAAACCCACCGCGATAACATCCCTGCCCACAGAGCCCAGAGTACAAGGTAGGACGAGGTCACATTAGTGAGTGCACAAACCCACCGCGCTAACATCTCTGCCCAAAATCGGCCAGGGTACAAGGTGAGACGAGATCACATTAGTGAGTACACAAACCCACCGAGCTAACATCCCTGCCCACAGAGCCCAGAGTACAAGGTGAGAGGAGGTCACATTAGTGAGTGCACAAACCCACCGCGATAACATCCCTGCCCACAGAGCCCAGAGTACAAGGTAGGACGAGGTCACATTAGTGAGTGCACAAACCCACCGCGCTAACATCTCTGCCCAAAATCGGCCAGGGTACAAGGTGAGACGAGATCACATTAGTGAGTACACAAACCCACTGCGCTAACATCCCTGCCCACAGAGCCCAGAGTACAAGGTGAGACGAGATCACATTAGTGAGTGCATTTCCCACCGCACTAACATCACTGCCTCAGATCCCAGAGCACAAGGTGAGACGAGATCACATTAGTGAGTGCACAAACCCACCGCGCCAACACCCCTGCCCACAGAGCCCAGAGCACAAGGTGAGACGAGATCACATTAGTGAGTGCACAAACCCACAGCACTAACATCCCCACCCACATAGCCCAGTGTACAAGGTGAGATGAGATCACATTAGTGAGGGCACAAACCCATCGCGCTAACATCCCCGCCCACATAGCCCAGAGTACAAGGTGAGACAAGATCACATTAGTGAGTGCACAAACCCACTGCACTAACATCCCCACCCACAGAGCCCAGTATACAAGGTGAGATGAGATCACATTAGTGAGTGCACAAACCCACCGTGCTAACCTCCTCACCCACAGAGCCAAGTGTACAAGGTGAAACGAGATCACATTAGTGAGTGCACAAACCCACTGCACTAACATCCCCACCCACAGAGCCCAGTGTACAAGGTGAGACGAGATCACATTAGTGAGTGCTCAAATCCACCATGCTAACATCCCTGCCCATAGAGCCCAGAGCACAAGGTGAGACGAGATCACATTAGTGAGTGTTCAAAACCACCGCGCTAACATCCCTGCCCACAGAGCCCAGAGTACAAGGTGAGACGAGATCACATTAGTGAGTGCACAAACCCACTGAACTAACATCTTGCCCACAGAGGCCAGAGTACAAGGTGAGATGAGATCACATTAGTGAGTGCACAAACCCACCGCACTAACATCCCTGCCCTCAGAGCCCAGAGCACAAGGTGAGACGAGATCACATTAGTGAGTGCTCAAACCCACCATGCTAACATCCCTTCCGACAGAGCCCAGAGCACAAGGTGAGACGAGATCACATTATTGAGTGCACAAACCCACCATGCTAACATCTTGCCCACAGAGGCCAGAGTACAAGGTGAGATGAGATCACATTAGTGAGTGCACACACCCACCGCACTAACATCCCTGCCCACAGAGCCCAGAGCACAAGGTGAGAAGAGATCACATTAGTGAGTGCATAAACCCACTTCTCTAACATCCCTGCCCAGAGGACCCAGAGCACAAGGTGATACGAGATCACATTAGTGAGTGCACAGACCCACCGCGCAAACATCCCTGCCCACAGAACCCAGAGCACAAGGTGAGACGAGATCACATTAGTGAGTGCACAAACGCACCGCGCTAACCCCTCCGCCCACAGAGCCAAGTGTACAAGGTGAGACGAGATCACATTAGTGAGTGCATTTCCCACAGCACTAACATCACTGCCCACAGAGCCCAGAGCACAAGGTGAGAAGAGATCACATTAGTGAGTGCATAAACCCACTTCTCTAACATCCCTGCCCAGAGGACCCAGAGCACAAGGTGATACGAGATCACATTAGTGAGTGCACAGACCCACCGCGCAAACATCCCTGCCCACAGAACCCAGAGCACAAGGTGAGACGAGATCACATTAGTGAGTGCACAAACGCACCGCGCTAACCCCTCCGCCCACAGAGCCAAGTGTACAAGGTGAGACGAGATCACATTAGTGAGTGCATTTCCCACAGCACTAACATCACTGCCCACAGAGCCAAGAGCACAAGGTGAGACGAGATCACATTAGTGAGTGCACAAACCCAACGCGCTAACATCCCCGCCCACATAGCCAAGAGTACAAGGTGAGACAAGATCACATTAGTGAGTGGACAAACCCACCACACTAACATCTCTGTCCACAGAGCCCAGAGAACAAGGTGAGACGAGATCACATTAGTGAGTGCGCAAACCCACCGCGCTAACATCCCTGCCCACAGAGCCCAGAACAGAAAGTGAGACGAGATCACATTAGTGAGTGCACAAACCCACTGCACTAACATCCCCACCCACAGAGCCAGTGTACAAGGTGAGATGAGATCACATTAGTGAGTGCACAAACCCACCGTGCTATCATCCCTGCCCACAGAACACAGAGCACAAGGTGAGACGAGATCACATTAGGGAGTGCACAAACCCACTGAACTAACATCTCTGCCCACAGAGGCCAGAGTACAAGGTGAGATGAGATCACATTAGTGAGTGCACAAACCCACCGCACTAACATCCCTGCCCTCAGAGCCCAGAGCACAAGGTGAGAAGAGATCACATTAGTGAGTGCATGAACCCACTTCTCTAACATCCCTGACCGGAGGACCCAGAGCACAAGGTGAGACGAGATCACATTAGTGAGTGCACAGACCCACCGCGCAAACATCCCTGCCCACAGAGCCCAGAGTACGAGGTGAGACGAGATCACAATAGTGAGTGCACAAACGCACCGCGCTAACCCCTCCGCCCACAGAGCCCAGTGTACAAGGTGAGACGAGATCACATTAGTGAGTGCACAAACCCACCATGCTAACATCCCTGCCCACAGAGCCCAGAGCACAAGGTGAGACGAGATTACATTAGTGAGTGCTCAAACCCACCATGCTAACATCCCTGCACACTGAGACCAGAGTACAAGGTGAGACGAGATCACATTAGTGAGTGCTCAAACCCACCGTGCAAACATCCCTGCCCACAGAGCCCAGAGCACAAGGTGAGACGAGATCACTTTAGTGAATGCACAAACCCACTGCGCTAACATCCCTGCCCACAGAACACAGAGCACAAGGTGAGACGAGATCACATTAGGGAGTGCACAAACCCACTGAACTAACATCTCTGCCCACAGAGGCCAGAGTACAAGGTGAGATGAGATCACATTAGTGAGTGCACAAACCCACCGCACTAACATCCCTGCCCTCAGAGCCCAGAGCACAAGGTGAGAAGAGATCACATTAGTGAGTGCATGAACCCACTTCTCTAACATCCCTGACCGGAGGACCCAGAGCACAAGGTGAGACGAGATCACATTAGTGAGTGCACAGACCCACCGCGCAAACATCCCTGCCCACAGAGCCCAGAGTACGAGGTGAGACGAGATCACATTAGTGAGTGCACAAACGCACCGCGCTAACCCCTCCGCCCACAGAGCCCAGTGTACAAGGTGAGACGAGATCACATTAGTGAGTGCACAAACCCACCATGCTAACATCCCTGCCCACAGAGCCCAGAGCACAAGGTGAAACGAGATTACATTAGTGAGTGCTCAAACCCACCATGCTAACATCCCTGCACACTGAGACCAGAGTACAAGGTGAGACGAGATCACATTAGTGAGTGCTCAAACCCACCGTGCAAACATCCCTGCCCACAGAGCCCAGAGCACAAGGTGACACGAAATCACATTAGAGAGTGCATTTCCCACCGCACTAACATCACTTCCCACTGATCCCAGAGCACAAGGTGACACGAGATCACATTAATGAGTGCACAAACCCACCGTGCTAACCTCCGCGCCCACAGAGTCCAGAGTACAAGGTGAGACGGAATCACTTTAGTGAGTGCACAAACCCATTACGCTAACATCCCTGCCCACAGAGCCCAGAGCACAAGGTGAGAGGAGATCACATTAGTGATTGCATAAACCCACTGCACTAACATCCCTGCCCAGAGTACCCAGAGCACAAGGTGAGACGAGATCACATTAGTGAGGGCACAAACCCAACGCGCTAACATCCCCGCCCACCGAGCCGAGAGCACAAGGTGAGACGAGATCACATTAGTGAGTGCACAAACGCACCACACTAAATCCTTGCCTACAGAGTCAGAGTACAAGGTGAGAAAAGATCACATTAGTGAGTGCACAAACCCACTGTGCTAACATCACTGCCCGCAGAGCCCAGAGTACAAGGTGTGAGGAGATCACATTAGTGAGTGCACAAACCCACTGCGCTAACATCCCTGTCCAATGGGCCCAGAGCACAAGGTGAGAAGAGATCACATTAGTGAGTGCGCAAACCCACAGCACTAACATCCCTGCCCACAGAGCCCAGAGTAGAACGTGAGACGATATCACATGTGTGAGTGCACAAACCCACTACGCTAACATCCCTGCCCACAAAGCCCGGATTACAAGGTGACACGAGATCACATCAGTGAGTGCACAAACGCACCACACTAAATCCTTGCTTACAGAGTCAGAGTACAAGGTGAGAAAAGATCACATTAGTGAGTGCACAAACCCACTGTGCTAACATCACTGCCCACAGAGCCCAGAGTACAAGGTGTGAGGAGATCACATTAGTGAGTGCACAAACCCACTGCGCTAACATCCCTGTCCAATGGGCCCAGAGCACAAGGTGAGAAGAGATCACATTAGTGAGTGCATAAACCCACTGCGCTAACATCGGTGTCCAATGGGCCCAGAGCACAAGGTGAGACGAGATCACATTAGTGAGAGCACCAACCCACCGCACTGACATCCCTGCCCACAGAGCCCAGAGTACAAGATGGGACGAGATCACATTAGTTAGTGCACAAACCCACCGTGCTAACATCCCTGCCCACAGAGCCCAGAGTACAAGGTGAGACGAGATCACATTAGTGAGTGCACAAACCCACCATGCTAGCATTCCTGCCCACAGAGCTCAGAGCACAAGGTGAGACGAGATCACATTAGTGAGTGCACAAACCCACTGCGCAAACATCGCTGCCTTCAGAGAACAGAGTACAAGGTGAGACGAGATCACATTAGTGAGGGCACAAACCCACCGTGCTAACATCCCTGCCCACTGGGCCCAGAGCACAAGGTGAGAAGCGATCACATTAGGAGTGCATAAACCCACTGCGCTAACATCCCTGCCCAGAGGATCCAGAGCACAAGGTGAGACGAGATCACATTAGTGAGAGCACCAACTCACCGCGCTAACATCCCCGTCGACAGAGAACAGAGTACAAGGCGAGACGAGATAACATTAGTGAGTGCACAAACCCACTAACATTACTGCCCAGAGAGCCCAGAGTACAAGGTGAGAGGAGGTCACATTAGTGAGTGCGCAAACCCACCACACTAACATCCCCACCCACAGAGCCCAGAGTACAAGGTGAGAGGAGGTCACATTAGTGAGTGCACAAACCCACCGCGATAACATCCCTGCCCACAGAGCCCAGAGTACAAGGTAGGACGAGGTCACATTAGTGAGTGCACAAACCCACCGCGCTAACATCTCTGCCCAAAATCGGCCAGGGTACAAGGTGAGACGAGATCACATTAGTGAGTACACAAACCCACCGAGCTAACATCCCTGCCCACAGAGCCCAGAGTACAAGGTGAGAGGAGGTCACATTAGTGAGTGCACAAACCCACCGCGATAACATCCCTGCCCACAGAGCCCAGAGTACAAGGTAGGACGAGGTCACATTAGTGAGTGCACAAACCCACCGCGCTAACATCTCTGCCCAAAATCGGCCAGGGTACAAGGTGAGACGAGATCACATTAGTGAGTACACAAACCCACTGCGCTAACATCCCTGCCCACAGAGCCCAGAGTACAAGGTGAGACGAGATCACATTAGTGAGTGCATTTCCCACCGCACTAACATCACTGCCCACAGATCCCAGAGCACAAGGTGAGACGAGATCACATTAGTGAGTGCACAAACCCACCGCGCCAACACCCCTGCCCACAGAGCCCAGAGCACAAGGTGAGACGAGATCACATTAGTGAGTGCACAAACCCACAGCACTAACATCCCCACCCACATAGCCCAGTGTACAAGGTGAGATGAGATCACATTAGTGAGGGCACAAACCCATCGCGCTAACATCCCCGCCCACATAGCCCAGAGTACAAGGTGAGACAAGATCACATTAGTGAGTGCACAAACCCACTGCACTAACATCCCCACCCACAGAGCCCAGTATACAAGGTGAGATGAGATCACATTAGTGAGTGCACAAACCCACCGTGCTAACCTCCTCACCCACAGAGCCAAGTGTACAAGGTGAAACGAGATCACATTAGTGAGTGCACAAACCCACTGCACTAACATCCCCACCCACAGAGCCCAGTGTACAAGGTGAGACGAGATCACATTAGTGAGTGCTCAAATCCACCATGCTAACATCCCTGCCCATAGAGCCCAGAGCACAAGGTGAGACGAGATCACATTAGTGAGTGTTCAAAACCACCGCGCTAACATCCCTGCCCACAGAGCCCAGAGTACAAGGTGAGACGAGATCACATTAGTGAGTGCACAAACCCACTGAACTAACATCTTGCCCACAGAGGCCAGAGTACAAGGTGAGATGAGATCACATTAGTGAGTGCACAAACCCACCGCACTAACATCCCTGCCCTCAGAGCCCAGAGCACAAGGTGAGACGAGATCACATTAGTGAGTGCTCAAACCCACCATGCTAACATCCCTTCCGACAGAGCCCAGAGCACAAGGTGAGACGAGATCACATTATTGAGTGCACAAACCCACCATGCTAACATCTTGCCCACAGAGGCCAGAGTACAAGGTGAGATGAGATCACATTAGTGAGTGCACACACCCACCGCACTAACATCCCTGCCCACAGAGCCCAGAGCACAAGGTGAGAAGAGATCACATTAGTGAGTGCATAAACCCACTTCTCTAACATCCCTGCCCAGAGGACCCAGAGCACAAGGTGATACGAGATCACATTAGTGAGTGCACAGACCCACCGCGCAAACATCCCTGCCCACAGAACCCAGAGCACAAGGTGAGACGAGATCACATTAGTGAGTGCACAAACGCACCGCGCTAACCCCTCCGCCCACAGAGCCAAGTGTACAAGGTGAGACGAGATCACATTAGTGAGTGCATTTCCCACAGCACTAACATCACTGCCCACAGAGCCCAGAGCACAAGGTGAGAAGAGATCACATTAGTGAGTGCATAAACCCACTTCTCTAACATCCCTGCCCAGAGGACCCAGAGCACAAGGTGATACGAGATCACATTAGTGAGTGCACAGACCCACCGCGCAAACATCCCTGCCCACAGAACCCAGAGCACAAGGTGAGACGAGATCACATTAGTGAGTGCACAAACGCACCGCGCTAACCCCTCCGCCCACAGAGCCAAGTGTACAAGGTGAGACGAGATCACATTAGTGAGTGCATTTCCCACAGCACTAACATCACTGCCCACAGAGCCAAGAGCACAAGGTGAGACGAGATCACATTAGTGAGTGCACAAACCCAACGCGCTAACATCCCCGCCCACATAGCCAAGAGTACAAGGTGAGACAAGATCACATTAGTGAGTGGACAAACCCACCACACTAACATCTCTGTCCACAGAGCCCAGAGAACAAGGTGAGACGAGATCACATTAGTGAGTGCGCAAACCCACCGCGCTAACATCCCTGCCCACAGAGCCCAGAACAGAAAGTGAGACGAGATCACATTAGTGAGTGCACAAACCCACTGCACTAACATCCCCACCCACAGAGCCAGTGTACAAGGTGAGATGAGATCACATTAGTGAGTGCACAAACCCACCGTGCTATCATCCCTGCCCACAGAACACAGAGCACAAGGTGAGACGAGATCACATTAGGGAGTGCACAAACCCACTGAACTAACATCTCTGCCCACAGAGGCCAGAGTACAAGGTGAGATGAGATCACATTAGTGAGTGCACAAACCCACCGCACTAACATCCCTGCCCTCAGAGCCCAGAGCACAAGGTGAGAAGAGATCACATTAGTGAGTGCATGAACCCACTTCTCTAACATCCCTGACCGGAGGACCCAGAGCACAAGGTGAGACGAGATCACATTAGTGAGTGCACAGACCCACCGCGCAAACATCCCTGCCCACAGAGCCCAGAGTACGAGGTGAGACGAGATCACATTAGTGAGTGCACAAACGCACCGCGCTAACCCCTCCGCCCACAGAGCCCAGTGTACAAGGTGAGACGAGATCACATTAGTGAGTGCACAAACCCACCATGCTAACATCCCTGCCCACAGAGCCCAGAGCACAAGGTGAGACGAGATTACATTAGTGAGTGCTCAAACCCACCATGCTAACATCCCTGCACACTGAGACCAGAGTACAAGGTGAGACGAGATCACATTAGTGAGTGCTCAAACCCACCGTGCAAACATCCCTGCCCACAGAGCCCAGAGCACAAGGTGAGACGAGATCACTTTAGTGAATGCACAAACCCACTGCGCTAACATCCCTGCCCACAGAACACAGAGCACAAGGTGAGACGAGATCACATTAGGGAGTGCACAAACCCACTGAACTAACATCTCTGCCCACAGAGGCCAGAGTACAAGGTGAGATGAGATCACATTAGTGAGTGCACAAACCCACCGCACTAACATCCCTGCCCTCAGAGCCCAGAGCACAAGGTGAGAAGAGATCACATTAGTGAGTGCATGAACCCACTTCTCTAACATCCCTGACCGGAGGACCCAGAGCACAAGGTGAGACGAGATCACATTAGTGAGTGCACAGACCCACTGCGCAAACATCCCTGCCCACAGAGCCCAGAGTACGAGGTGAGACGAGATCACATTAGTGAGTGCACAAACGCACCGCGCTAACCCCTCCGCCCACAGAGCCCAGTGTACAAGGTGAGACGAGATCACATTAGTGAGTGCACAAACCCACCATGCTAACATCCCTGCCCACAGAGCCCAGAGCACAAGGTGAGACGAGATTACATTAGTGAGTGCTCAAACCCACCATGCTAACATCCCTGCACACTGAGACCAGAGTACAAGGTGAGACGAGATCACATTAGTGAGTGCTCAAACCCACCGTGCAAACATCCCTGCCCACAGAGCCCAGAGCACAAGGTGACACGAAATCACATTAGAGAGTGCATTTCCCACCGCACTAACATCACTTCCCACTGATCCCAGAGCACAAGGTGACACGAGATCACATTAATGAGTGCACAAACCCACCGTGCTAACCTCCGCGCCCACAGAGTCCAGAGTACAAGGTGAGACGGAATCACTTTAGTGAGTGCACAAACCCATTACGCTAACATCCCTGCCCACAGAGCCCAGAGCACAAGGTGAGAGGAGATCACATTAGTGATTGCATAAACCCACTGCACTAACATCCCTGCCCAGAGTACCCAGAGCACAAGGTGAGACGAGATCACATTAGTGAGGGCACAAACCCAACGCGCTAACATCCCCGCCCACCGAGCCGAGAGCACAAGGTGAGACGAGATCACATTAGTGAGTGCACAAACGCACCACACTAAATCCTTGCCTACAGAGTCAGAGTACAAGGTGAGAAAAGATCACATTAGTGAGTGCACAAACCCACTGTGCTAACATCACTGCCCGCAGAGCCCAGAGTACAAGGTGTGAGGAGATCACATTAGTGAGTGCACAAACCCACTGCGCTAACATCCCTGTCCAATGGGCCCAGAGCATAAGTTGAGAAGAGATCACATTAGTGAGTGCGCAAACCCACAGCACTAACATCCCTGCCCACAGAGCCCAGAGTAGAACGTGAGACGATATCACATGTGTGAGTGCACAAACCCACTACGCTAACATCCCTGCCCACAAAGCCCGGATTACAAGGTGACACGAGATCACATTAGTGAGTGCACAAACGCACCACACTAAATCCTTGCATACAGAGTCAGAGTACAAGGTGAGAAAAGATCACATTAGTGAGTGCACAAACCCACTGTGCTAACATCACTGCCCACAGAGCCCAGAGTACAAGGTGTGAGGAGATCACATTAGTGAGTGCACAAACCCACTGCGCTAACATCCCTGTCCAATGGGCCCAGAGCACAAGGTGAGAAGAGATCACATTAGTGAGTGCATAAACCCACTGCGCTAACATCGGTGTCCAGTGGGCCCAGAGCACAAGGTGAGACGAGATCACATTAGTGAGAGCACCAACCCACCGCACTGACATCCCTGCCCACAGAGCCCAGAGTACAAGATGGGACGAGATCACATTAGTTAGTGCACAAACCCACCGTGCTAACATCCCTGCCCACAGAGCCCAGAGTACAAGGTGAGACGAGATCACATTAGTGAGTGCACAAACCCACCATGCTAGCATTCCTGCCCACAGAGCTCAGAGCACAAGGTGAGACGAGATCACATTAGTGAGTGCACAAACCCACTGCGCAAACATCGCTGCCTTCAGAGAACAGAGTACAAGGTGAGACGAGATCACATTATTGAGGGCACAAACCCACCGTGCTAACATCCCTGCCCACTGGGCCCAGAGCACAAGGTGAGAAGCGATCACATTAGGAGTGCATAAACCCACTGCGCTAACATCCCTGCCCAGAGGATCCAGAGCACAAGGTGAGACGAGATCACATTAGTGAGAGCACCAACTCACCGCGCTAACATCCCCGTCGACAGAGAACAGAGTACAAGGCGAGACGAGATAACATTAGTGAGTGCACAAACCCACTAACATTACTGCCCAGAGAGCCCAGAGTACAAGGTGAGAGGAGGTCACATTAGTGAGTGCGCAAACCCACCACACTAACATCCCCACCCACAGAGCCCAGAGTACAAGGTGAGAGGAGGTCACATTAGTGAGTGCACAAACCCACCGCGATAACATCCCTGCCCACAGAGCCCAGAGTACAAGGTAGGACGAGGTCACATTAGTGAGTGCACAAACCCACCGCGCTAACATCTCTGCCCAAAATCGGCCAGGGTACAAGGTGAGACGAGATCACATTAGTGAGTACACAAACCCACCGAGCTAACATCCCTGCCCACAGAGCCCAGAGTACAAGGTGAGAGGAGGTCACATTAGTGAGTGCACAAACCCACCGCGATAACATCCCTGCCCACAGAGCCCAGAGTACAAGGTAGGACGAGGTCACATTAGTGAGTGCACAAACCCACCGCGCTAACATCTCTGCCCAAAATCGGCCAGGGTACAAGGTGAGACGAGATCACATTAGTGAGTACACAAACCCACTGCGCTAACATCCCTGCCCACAGAGCCCAGAGTACAAGGTGAGACGAGATCACATTAGTGAGTGCATTTCCCACCGCACTAACATCACTGCCCACAGATCCCAGAGCACAAGGTGAGACGAGATCACATTAGTGAGTGCACAAACCCACCGCGCCAACACCCCTGCCCACAGAGCCCAGAGCACAAGGTGAGACGAGATCACATTAGTGAGTGCACAAACCCACAGCACTAACATCCCCACCCACATAGCCCAGTGTACAAGGTGAGATGAGATCACATTAGTGAGGGCACAAACCCATCGCGCTAACATCCCCGCCCACATAGCCCAGAGTACAAGGTGAGACAAGATCACATTAGTGAGTGCACAAACCCACTGCACTAACATCCCCACCCACAGAGCCCAGTATACAAGGTGAGATGAGATCACATTAGTGAGTGCACAAACCCACCGTGCTAACCTCCTCACCCACAGAGCCAAGTGTACAAGGTGAAACGAAATCACATTAGTGAGTGCACAAACCCACTGCACTAACATCCCCACCCACAGAGCCCAGTGTACAAGGTGAGACGAGATCACATTAGTGAGTGCTCAAATCCACCATGCTAACATCCCTGCCCATAGAGCCCAGAGCACAAGGTGAGACGAGATCACATTAGTGAGTGTTCAAAACCACCGCGCTAACATCCCTGCCCACAGAGCCCAGAGTACAAGGTGAGACGAGATCACATTAGTGAGTGCACAAACCCACTGAACTAACATCTTGCCCACAGAGGCCAGAGTACAAGGTGAGATGAGATCACATTAGTGAGTGCACAAACCCACCGCACTAACATCCCTGCCCTCAGAGCCCAGAGCACAAGGTGAGACGAGATCACATTAGTGAGTGCTCAAACCCACCATGCTAACATCCCTTCCGACAGAGCCCAGAGCACAAGGTGAGACGAGATCACATTATTGAGTGCACAAACCCACCATGCTAACATCTTGCCCACAGAGGCCAGAGTACAAGGTGAGATGAGATCACATTAGTGAGTGCACACACCCACCGCACTAACATCCCTGCCCACAGAGCCCAGAGTGCAAGATGGGATGAGATCACATTAGTGAGTGCATCAACCCACTGCGCTAACATCCCTGCCCACAGAGCCCAGAGCGCAAGATGGGATGAGATCACATTAGTCAGTGCACAGACCCACCGCGCGAACATCCCTGTACACAGAACCCAGAGTACAAGGTGAGACGAGATCACATTAGTGAGTGCACAAACGCACCGCGCTAACCCCTCCGCCCACAGAGCCCAGTGTACAAGGTGAGAAGAGATCATATTAGTGAGTGCACAAACCCACCATGCTAACATCCCTGCCCACAGAGCCCAGAGTACAAGGTGAGACGAGATCACATTAGTGAGTGCACAAACCCACTGAACTAACATCTTGCCCACAGAGGCCAGAGTACAAGGTGAGATGAGATCACATTAGTGAGTGCACAAACCCACCGCACTAACATCCCTGCCCTCAGAGCCCAGAGCACAAGGTGAGACGAGATCACATTAGTGAGTGCTCAAACCCACCATGCTAACATCCCTTCCGACAGAGCCCAGAGCACAAGGTGAGACGAGATCACATTATTGAGTGCACAAACCCACCATGCTAACATCTTGCCCACAGAGGCCAGAGTACAAGGTGAGATGAGATCACATTAGTGAGTGCACACACCCACCGCACTAACATCCCTGCCCACAGAGCCCAGAGTGCAAGATGGGATGAGATCACATTAGTGAGTGCATCAACCCACTGCGCTAACATCCCTGCCCACAGAGCCCAGAGCGCAAGATGGGATGAGATCACATTAGTCAGTGCACAGACCCACCGCGCGAACATCCCTGTACACAGAACCCAGAGTACAAGGTGAGACGAGATCACATTAGTGAGTGCACAAACGCACCGCGCTAACCCCTCCGCCCACAGAGCCCAGTGTACAAGGTGAGAAGAGATCATATTAGTGAGTGCACAAACCCACCATGCTAACATCCCTGCCCACAGAGCCCAGAGCACAAGGTGAGACGAGATCACATTAGTGAGTGCACAAACCCACCGAACTAACATCCCTGCCCTTAGAGCCCAGAGTACGAGTTGAGACGAGATCACATTAGTGAGTGCACAAACCCACTGCACTAACATCCCCACCCACAGAGCCCAGTGTACAAGGTGAGATGATATCACATTAGTGAGTGCACAAACCCACCGTGCTAACATCCCTGCCCCCAGAGCCCAGAGCACAAGGTGAGATGAGATCACATTAGTGAGTGCAAAAACCCACCATGCTAACATCCCTGCCCACAGAAACCAGAGCACAAGGTGAGACGAGATCACATTAGTGAGTGCACAAACCCACTGAACTAACATCTCTGCCCACAGAGGCCAGATTACAAGGTGAGATGAGATCACGTTAGTGAGTTCACAAACCC
Organism: Ambystoma mexicanum; assembly: GCF_040938575.1. Taxonomy (NCBI): domain Eukaryota; kingdom Metazoa; phylum Chordata; class Amphibia; order Caudata; family Ambystomatidae; genus Ambystoma; species Ambystoma mexicanum. The sequence continues at coordinate 1,399,467,474 of NC_090933.1, forward strand.
ACAACACTAACATCCCTGCCCTCAGAGCCCAGAGCACAAGGTGAGGTCTGATCACATTAGTGAGTGAACACAACCACTGTGCTAACATCCCTGCCCACAGAGCCCAGAGCACAAGGTGAGAAGAGATCACATTAGTGAGTGCATAAACCCACTTCTCTAACATCCCTGCCCAGAGGACCCAGAGCACAAGGTGATGCGAGATCACATTAGTGAGTGCACAGCTCCACCGCGCAAACATCCCTGCCCACAGAACCCAGAGCACAAGGTGAGACGAGATCACATTAATGAGTGCACAAACGCACCGCGCTAACCCCTCCGCCCACAGAGCCAAGTGTACAAGGTGAGACGAGATCACATTAGTGAGTGCACAAACCCAACGCGCTAACATCCCCGCCCACATAGCCCAGAGTACAAGGTGAGACAATATCACATTAGTGAGTGGACAAACCCACCACACTAACATCTCTGTCCACAGAGCCCAGTGTACAAGGTGAGATGAGATCACATTAGTGAGTGCACAAACCCACCGTGCTGTCATCCCTGCCCACAGAACACGGAGCACAAGGTGAGACGAGATCACATTAGTGAGTGCACAAACCCACTAAACTAACATCTCTGCCCACAGAGGCCAGAGTACAAGGTGAGATGAGATCACATTAGTGAGTGCACAAACCCACCGCACTAACATCCCTGCCCACAGAGCCAGTGTACAAGGTGAGACGAGATCACATTAGTGAGTGTGAAAACCCACCGCTCTAACATCCCTGCCCACAGAGCCCAGAGTACGAGGTGAGACGAGATCACATTAGTGAGTGCACAAACGCACCGCGCTAAACCCTCCGCCCACAGAGCCCAGTGTACAAGGTGAGACGAGATCACATTAGTGAGTGCACAAACCCACCATGCTAACATCCCTGCCCACAGAGCCCAGAGCACAAGGTGAGACGAGATTACATGAGTGAGTGCTCAAACCCACCATGCTAACATCCCTGCACACTGAGACCAGAGTACAAGGTGAGACGAGATCACATTAGTGAGTGCTCAAACCCACCGTGCCAACATCCCTGCCCACAGAGCCCAGAGCACAAGGTGAGACGAGATCACTTTAGTGAATGCACAAACCCACTGCGCTAACATCCCTGCCCACAGAGCCCAGAGTACAAGGTGAGACGAGGTCACATTAGTGATTGTTCAAACCCACCGCGCTAACATCACTTCCCACTGATCCCAGAGCACAAGGTGACACGAGATCACATTAATGGGTGCACAAACCCACCGTGCTAACCTCCGCGCCCACAGATCCCAGTGTACAAGGTGAGACGAGATCACATTAGTGAGTGCACAAACCCACCACGCTAACATCCCCGCCCAAAGAACCCAGAGTACAAGGTGAGACGAGATCACATTAGTGAGTGCACAAACCCACTGCACTAACATCCCCGCCCAAAGAGCCCAGAGCACAAGGTGAGACGAGATCACCTAAATGAGTGCACAAACCCACTGTGCTAACTTCCCCGCCCACAGAGTCCAGAGTACAAGGTGAGACGGAATCACTTTAGTGAGTGCACAAACCCATTACGCTAACATCCCTGCCCACAGAGCCCAGAGCACAAGGTGAGAGGAGATCACATTAGTGATTGCATAAACCCACTGCACTAACATCCCTGCCCAGAGTACCCAGAGCACAAGGTGAGAGGAGTTCACATTAGCGAGTGCGCAAACCCACCGCACTAACATCCCTGCCCACAAATCCGAGAGCACAAGGTGAGACGAGATCACTTTAGTGAATGCACAAACCCACTGCGCTAACATCCCTGCCCACAGAGCCGGAGAACAAGGTGAGACGAAATCACATTAGTGAGTGCATTTCCCACCGCACTAACATCACTTCCCACTGATCCCAGAGCACAAGGTGACACGAGATCACATTAGTGAGTGCACAGACCCACCGCGCAAACATTCCTGCCCACAGAACCCAGAGCACAAGGTGAGACGAGATCACATTAGTGAGTGTGCAAACCCACCGCTCTAACATCCCTGCCCACAGAGCCCAGAGTACGAGGTGAGACGAGATCACATTAGTGAGTGCACAAACGCACCTCGCTAACCCCTCCGCCCACAGAGCCCAGTGTACAAGGTGAGACGAAATCACATTAGTGAGTGCACAAACCTACCATGCTAACATCCCTGCCCGCCGAGCCCAGAGCACAAGGTGAGACGAGATCACATTAGTGAGTGCTCAAACCCGCTGCGCTAACATCCCTGCCCACAGAGCCCAGAGCACAAGGTGAGACGAGATCACATTAGTGAGTGTGCAAACCCACCGCGCTAACATCCCTGCCCACAGAGCCCAGAGTACAAGGTGAGACGAGATCACATTAGTGAGTGCACAAACCCACTGAACTAACATCTTGCCCACAGAGGCCAGAGTACAAGGTGAGATGAGATCACATTAGTGAGTGGACAAACCCACCGCACTAACATCCCTGCCCTCAGAGCCCAGAGCACAAGGTGAGACGAGATCACATTAGTGAGTGCACAAACCCACTGAACTAACATCTTGCCCACAGAGGCCAGAGTACAAGGTGAGATGAGATCACATTAGTGAGTTCACAAACCCACCGCACTAACATCCCTGCCCACAGAGCCCAAAATGCAAGATGGGATGAGATCACATTAGTCAGTGCACAAACCCACTGAACTAACATCTTGCCCACAGAGGCCAGAGTACAAGGTGAGATGAGATCACATTAGTGAGTTCACAAACCCACCGCGCGAACATCCCTGTCCACAGAACCCAGAGTACAAGGTGAGACGAGATCACATTAGTGAGTGCACAAACGCACCGCGCTAACCCCTCCGCCCACAGAGCCCAGTGTACAAGGTGAGAAGAGATCACATTAGTGAGTGCACAAACCCACCATGCTAACATCCCTGCCCACAGAGCCCAGAGCACAAGGTGAGACGAGATCACATTAGTGAGTCCTCAAAACCACCAAACTAACATCCCTGCCCTTAGAGCCCAGCGTACGAGTTGAGACGAGATCACATTAATGAGTGCACAAACCCACTGCTCTAACATCCCTGCCCACATAGCCCAGAGTACATGGTGAGACGAGATCACAATAGTGAGTGCACAAAGCCACCGCGCTAACATCCCTGCACACATAGGCCAGAGTACAAGGTGAGACAAGATCACATTAGTGAGTGCATTTCTCACCGCACTAACATCACTTCCCACTGATCCCAGAGCACAACGTGACACGAGATCACATTAATGAGTGCACAAACCCACCGTGCTAACCTCCGCTCCCACAGATCCCAGTGTACAAGGTGAGGCAAGATCACCTTAGTGAGTGCACAAACCCACCGCGCTAACATCCCCGCCCAAAGAACCCAGAGTACAAGGTGAGACGAGATCACATTAGTGAGTGCACAAACACACTGCACTAACATCCCCGCCCAAAGAGACCAGAGCACAAGGTGAGACGAAATCACATTAGTGAGTAGACAAACCCACCGCGAAAACATCCCTGCCGACAGAGCGTAGAGTACAAGGTGGGACGAGGTCACATTAGTGAGTGCACAAACCCACCGCGCTAACATCTCTGCCCAAAATCGGCCAGGGTACAAGGTGGGACGAGATCACATTAGTGAGTGCACAAACCCACCGCGCTAACATCCCTGACCACAGAGCCCAGAGTACAAGGTGAGAGGAGGTCACATTAGTGAGTACACAAACCCACTGCGCTAACATCCCTGCCCACAGAGCCCAGAGCACAAGGTGAGACGAGATCATATTAGTGAGTGCACAAACCCACCATGCTAACATCCCTGCCCATAGAGCCCAGAGCACAAGGTGAGACGAGATCACATTAGTGAGTGCATTTCCCACTGCACTAACATCACTGCCCACAGATCCCAGAGCACAAGGTGAGACGAGATCTCATTAGTGAGTGCACAAACACACCGCGCCAACACCCCTGCCCACAGAGCCAAGAGCACAAGGTGAGACGAGATCACATTAGTGAGTGCACAAACCCACCGCGCTAACATCCCCGCCCACAGAGCCCAGAACAGAAAGTGAGACGAGATCACATTAGTGAGTGCACAAACCCACTGCACTAACATCCCCACCCACAGAGCCCAGTGTACAAGGTGAGATGATATCACATTAGTGAGTGCACAAACCCACCGTGCTAACATCCCTGCCCCCAGAGCACAAGGTGAGATGAGATCACATTAGTGAGTGCACAAACCCACTGAACTAACATCTCTGCCCACAGAGGCCAGAGTACAAGGTGAGATGAGATCACATTAGTGAGTGCACAAACCCACAACACTAACATCCCTGCCCTCAGAGCCCAGAGCACAAGGTGAGACGAGATCACATTAGTGACTGCACACAACCACTGTGCTAACATCCCTGCCCACAGAGCCCAGAGCACAAGGTGAGAAGAGATCACATTAGTGAGTGCATAAACCCACTTCTCTAACATCCCTGCCCAAAGGACCCAGAGCACAAGGTGATACGAGATCACATTAGTTAGTGCACAGACCCACCGTGCAAACATCCCTTCCCACAGAATCCAGAGCACAAGGTGAGACGAGATCACATTAGTGAGTGCACAAACGCACCGCGCTAACCCCTCTGCCCACAGAGCCCAGTGTACAAGGTGAGACGAGATCACATTAGTGAGTGCACAAACCCACCATGCTAACATCCCTGCCCACAGAGCCCAGAGCACAAGGTGAGATGAGATCACATTAGTGAGTGCACAAACCCACCGCGCTAACATCCCTGCCCACAGAGCCCAGAGTACAAGGTGAGACGAGATCACATTAGTGAGTGCACAAACCCACCGCGCTAACATCCCTGCCCACAGAGCCCAGAGCACAAGGTGAGACGAGATCACATTAGTGAGTGCACAAACCCAACGCGCTAACATCCCCGCCCACATAGCCCAGAGTACAAGGTGAGACAAGATCACATTAGTGAGTGGACAAACCCACTGCACTAACATCCCCACCCACAGTGCCAGTGTACAAGGTGAGATGAGATCACATTAGTGAGTGCACAAACCCACTGCACTAACATCCCCACCCACAGTGCCAGTGTACAAGGTGAGATGAGATCACATTAGTGAGTGCACAGACCCACCGTGCTATCATCCCTGCCACAGAACTCAGAGCACAAGGTGAGACGAGATCACATTAGTGAGTGCACAAACCCACTGAACTAACATCTCTGCCCACAGAGGCCAGAGTACAAGGTGAGATGAGATCACATTAGTGAGTGAACAAACCCACTGTGCTAACATCACTGCCCGCAGAGCCCAGAGTACAAGGTGTGAGGAGATCACATTAGTGAGTGCACAAACCCACTGCGCTAACATCCCTGTCCAATGGGCCCAGAGCACAAGGTGAGAAGAGATCACATTAGTGAGTGCGCAAACCCACAGCACTAACATCCCTGCCCACAGAGCCCAGAGTAGAACGTGAGACGATATCACATGTGTGAGTGCACAAACCCACTACGCTAACATCCCTGCCCACAAAGCCCGGATTACAAGGTGACACGAGATCACATTAGTGAGTGCACAAACGCACCACACTAAATCCTTGCATACAGAGTCAGAGTACAAGGTGAGAAAAGATCACATTAGTGAGTGCACAAACCCACTGTGCTAACATCACTGCCCACAGAGCCCAGAGTACAAGGTGTGAGGAGATCACATTAGTGAGTGCACAAACCCACTGCGCTAACATCCCTGTCCAATGGGCCCAGAGCACAAGGTGAGAAGAGATCACATTAGTGAGTGCATAAACCCACTGCGCTAACATCGGTGTCCAATGGGCCCAGAGCACAAGGTGAGACGAGATCACATTAGTGAGAGCACCAACCCACCGCACTGACATCCCTGCCCACAGAGCCCAGAGTACAAGATGGGACGAGATCACATTAGTTAGTGCACAAACCCACCGTGCTAACATCCCTGCCCACAGAGCCCAGAGTACAAGGTGAGACGAGATCACATTAGTGAGTGCACAAACCCACCATGCTAGCATTCCTGCCCACAGAGCTCAGAGCACAAGGTGAGACGAGATCACATTAGTGAGTGCACAAACCCACTGCGCAAACATCGCTGCCTTCAGAGAACAGAGTACAAGGTGAGACGAGATCACATTAGTGAGGGCACAAACCCACCGTGCTAACATCCCTGCCCACTGGGCTCAGAGCACAAGGTGAGAAGCGATCACATTAGGAGTGCATAAACCCACTGCGCTAACATCCCTGCCCAGAGGATCCAGAGCACAAGGTGAGACGAGATCACATTAGTGAGAGCACCAACTCACCGCGCTAACATCCCCGTCGACAGAGAACAGAGTACAAGGCGAGACGAGATAACATTAGTGAGTGCACAAACCCACTAACATTACTGCCCAGAGAGCCCAGAGTACAAGGTGAGAGGAGGTCACATTAGTGAGTGCGCAAACCCACCACACTAACATCCCCACCCACAGAGCCCAGAGTACAAGGTGAGAGGAGGTCACATTAGTGAGTGCACAAACCCACCGCGATAACATCCCTGCCCACAGAGCCCAGAGTACAAGGTAGGACGAGGTCACATTAGTGAGTGCACAAACCCACCGCGCTAACATCTCTGCCCAAAATCGGCCAGGGTACAAGGTGAGACGAGATCACATTAGTGAGTACACAAACCCACCGAGCTAACATCCCTGCCCACAGAGCCCAGAGTACAAGGTGAGAGGAGGTCACATTAGTGAGTGCACAAACCCACCGCGATAACATCCCTGCCCACAGAGCCCAGAGTACAAGGTAGGACGAGGTCACATTAGTGAGTGCACAAACCCACCGCGCTAACATCTCTGCCCAAAATCGGCCAGGGTACAAGGTGAGACGAGATCACATTAGTGAGTACACAAACCCACTGCGCTAACATCCCTGCCCACAGAGCCCAGAGTACAAGGTGAGACGAGATCACATTAGTGAGTGCATTTCCCACCGCACTAACATCACTGCCCACAGATCCCAGAGCACAAGGTGAGACGAGATCACATTAGTGAGTGCACAAACCCACCGCGCCAACACCCCTGCCCACAGAGCCCAGAGCACAAGGTGAGACGAGATCACATTAGTGAGTGCACAAACCCACAGCACTAACATCCCCACCCACATAGCCCAGTGTACAAGGTGAGATGAGATCACATTAGTGAGGGCACAAACCCATCGCGCTAACATCCCCGCCCACATAGCCCAGAGTACAAGGTGAGACAAGATCACATTAGTGAGTGCACAAACCCACTGCACTAACATCCCCACCCACAGAGCCCAGTGTACAAGGTGAGATGAGATCACATTAGTGAGTGCACAAACCCACCGTGCTAACCTCCTCACCCACAGAGCCAAGTGTACAAGGTGAAACGAGATCACATTAGTGAGTGCACAAACCCACTGCACTAACATCCCCACCCACAGAGCCCAGTGTACAAGGTGAGACGAGATCACATTAGTGAGTGCTCAAATCCACCATGCTAACATCCCTGCCCATAGAGCCCAGAGCACAAGGTGAGACGAGATCACATTAGTGAGTGTTCAAACCCACCGCGCTAACATCCCTGCCCACAGAGCCCAGAGTACAAGGTGAGACGAGATCACATTAGTGAGTGCACAAACCCACTGAACTAACATCTTGCCCACAGAGGCCAGAGTACAAGGTGAGATGAGATCACATTAGTGAGTGCACAAACCCACCGCACTAACATCCCTGCCCTCAGAGCCCAGAGCACAAGGTGAGACGAGATCACATTAGTGAGTGCTCAAACCCACCATGCTAACATCCCTTCCGACAGAGCCCAGAGCACAAGGTGAGACGAGATCACATTATTGAGTGCACAAACCCACCATGCTAACATCTTGCCCACAGAGGCCAGAGTACAAGGTGAGATGAGATCACATTAGTGAGTGCACACACCCACCGCACTAACATCCCTGCCCACAGAGCCCAGAGTGCAAGATGGGATGAGATCACATTAGTGAGTGCATCAACCCACTGCGCTAACATCCCTGCCCACAGAGCCCAGAGCTCAAGATGGGATGAGATCACATTAGTCAGTGCACAGACCCACCGCGCGAACATCCCTGTACACAGAACCCAGAGTACAAGGTGAGACGAGATCACATTAGTGAGTGCACAAACGCACCGCGCTAACCCCTCCGCCCACAGAGCCCAGTGTACAAGGTGAGAAGAGATCATATTAGTGAGTGCACAAACCCACCATGCTAACATCCCTGCCCACAGAACCCAGAGTACAAGGTGAGACGAGATCACATTAGTGAGTGCACAAACGCACCGCGCTAACCCCTCCGCCCACAGAGCCCAGTGTACAAGGTGAGAAGAGATCATATTAGTGAGTGCACAAACCCACCATGCTAACATCCCTGCCCACAGAGCCCAGAGCACAAGGTGAGACGAGGTCACATTAGTGAGTGCACAAACCCACTGCACTAACATCCCCACCCACAGAGCCCAGTGTACAAGGTGAGATGATATCACATTAGTGAGTGCACAAACCCACCGTGCTAACATCCCTGCCCCCAGAGCCCAGAGCACAAGGTGAGATGAGATCACATTAGTGAGTGCAAAAACCCACCATGCTAACATCCCTGCCCACAGAAACCAGAGCACAAGGTGAGACGAGATCACATTAGTGAGTGCACAAACCCACTGAACTAACATCTCTGCCCACAGAGGCCAGATTACAAGGTGAGATGAGATCACGTTAGTGAGTGCACAAACCCACAACACTAACATCCCTGCCCTCAGAGCCCAGAGCACAAGGTGAGGTCTGATCACATTAGTGAGTGAACACAACCACTGTGCTAACATCCCTGCCCACAGAGCCCAGAGCACAAGGTGAGAAGAGATCACATTAGTGAGTGCATAAACCCACTTCTCTAACATCCCTGCCCAGAGGACCCAGAGCACAAGGTGATACGAGATCACATTAGTGAGTGCACAGCTCCACCGCGCAAACATCCCTGCCCACAGAACCCAGAGCACAAGGTGAGACGAGATCACATTAGTGAGTGCACAAACGCACCGCGCTAACCCCTCCGCCCACAGAGCCAAGTGTACAAGGTGAGACGAGATCACATTAGTGAGTGCACAAACCCACCATGCTAACATCCCTGCCCACAGAGCCCAGAGCACAAGGTGAGACGAGATCACATTAGTGAGTGCACAAACCCACCGCTCTAACATCCCTGCCCACAGAGTCCAGAGTACAAGGTGAGACGAGGTCACATTAGTGAGTACACAAACCCACTGCGCTAACATCCCTGCCCACAGAGTCCAGAGTACAAGGTGAGACGAGATCATATTAGTGAGTGCACAAACACACCGCGCCAACACCCCTGCCCACAGAGCCAAGAGCACAAGGTGAGACGAGATCACATTAGTGAGTGCACAAACCCAACGCGCTAACATCCCCGCCCACATAGCCCAGAGTACAAGGTGAGACAATATCACATTAGTGAGTGGACAAACCCACCACACTAACATCTCTCTCCACAGAGCCCAGAGTACAAGGTGAGACGAGATCACATTAGTGAGTGCGCAAACCCACCGCGCTAACATCCCTACCCACAGAGCCCAGAACAGAAAGTGAGACGAGATCACATTAGTGAGTGCACAAACCCACTGCACTAACATCCCCACCCACAGAGCCAGTGTACAAGGTGAGATGAGATCACATTAGTGAGTGCACAAACGCACCGCGCTAACCCCTCAGCCCAAAGAGCCAAGTGTACAAGGTGAGACGAGATCACATTAGTGAGTGCACAAACCCACCATGCTAACATCCCTGCCCACAGAGCCCAGAGCACAAGGTGAGACGAGATCACATTAGTGAGTGCACAAACCCACCGCGCTAACATCCCTGCCCACAGAGTCCAGAGTACAAGGTGAGACGAGGTCACATTAGTGAGTACACAAACCCACTGCGCTAACATCCCCACCCACATAGCCCAGTGTACAAGGTGAGATGAGATCACATTAGTGAGTGCACAAACCCACCGTGCTATCATCCCTGCCCACAGAACACAGAGCACAAGGTGAGACGAGATCACATTAGTGAGTGCACAAACCCACCGCGCTAACATCCCTACCCACAGAGCCCAGAGCACAAGTTGAGACGAGATCACATTAGTGAGTGCACAAACACACCGCGCCAACACCCCTGCCCACAGAGCCAAGAGCACAAGGTGAGACGAGATCACATTAGTGAGTGCACAAACCCAACGCGCTAACATCCCCGCCCACATAGCCCAGAGTACAAGGTGAGACAATATCACATTAGTGAGTGGACAAACCCACCACACTAACATCTCTGTCCACAGAGCCCAGAGTACAAGGTGAGACGAGATCACATTAGTGAGTGCGCAAACCCACCGCGCTAACATCCCTACCCACAGAACACAGAACACAAGGTGAGACGAGATCACATTAGTGAGTGCACAAACCCACTAAACTAACATCTCTGCCCACAGAGGCCAGAGTACAAGGTGAGATGAGATCACATTAGTGAGTGCACAAACCCACCGCACTAACATCCCTGCCCACAGAGCCAGTGTACAAGGTGAGATGAGATCACATTAGTGAGTGCACAAACCCACCATGCTAACATCCCTGCCCACAGAGCCCAGAGCACAAGGTGAGACGAGATCACATTAGTGAGTGTGAAAACCCACCGCTCTAACATCCCTGCCCACAGAGCCCAGAGTACGAGGTGAGACGAGATCACATTAGTGAGTGCACAAACGCACCGCGCTAACCCCTCCGCCCACAGAGCCCAGTGTACAAGGTGAGACGAGATCACATTAGTGAGTGCACAAACCCACCATGCTAACATCCCTGCCCACAGAGCCCAGAGCACAAGGTGAGACGAGATTACATGAGTGAGTGCTCAAACCCACCATGCTAACATCCCTGCACACTGAGACCAGAGTACAAGGTGAGACGAGATCACATTAGTGAGTGCTCAAACCCACCGTGCCAACATCCCTGCCCACAGAGCCCAGAGCACAAGGTGAGACGAGATCACTTTAGTGAATGCACAAACCCACTGCGCTAACATCCCTGCCCACAGAGCCCAGAGTACAAGGTGAGACGAGGTCCCATTAGTGATTGTTCAAACCCACCGCGCTAACATCCCTGCCCACAGAGCCCAGAGCACAAGGTGAGACGAAATCACATTAGAGAGTGCATTTCCCACCGCACTAACATCACTTCCCACTGATCCCAGAGCACAAGGTGACACGAGATCACATTAATGGGTGCACAAACCCACCGTGCTAACCTCCGCGCCCACAGATCCCAGTGTACAAGGTGAGACGAGATCACATTAGTGAGTGCACAAACCCACCACGCTAACATCCCCGCCCAAAGAACCCAGAGTACAAGGTGAGACGAGATCACATTAGTGAGTGCACAAACCCACTGCACTAACATCCCCGCCCAAAGAGCCCAGAGCACAAGGTGAGACGAGATCACCTAAATGAGTGCACAAACCCACTGTGCTAACTTCCCCGCCCACAGAGTCCAGAGTACAAGGTGAGACGGAATCACTTTAGTGAGTGCACAAACCCATTACGCTAACATCCCTGCCCACAGAGCCCAGAGCACAAGGTGAGAGGAGATCACATTAGTGATTGCATAAACCCACTGCACTAACATCCCTGCCCAGAGTACCCAGAGCACAAGGTGAGACGAGATCACATTAGTGAGTGCACAAACCCACCGCGCTAACATCTCTGCCCAAAATCGGCCAGAGTACAAGGTGAGAGGAGTTCACATTAGCGAGTGCGCAAACCCACCGCACTAACATCCCTGCCCACAAATCCGAGAGCACAAGGTGAGACGAGATCACTTTAGTGAATGCACAAACCCACTGCGCTAACATCCCTGCCCACAGAGCCCGGAGAACAAGGTGAGACGAAATCACATTAGTGAGTGCATTTCCCACCGCACTAACATCACTTCCCACTGATCCCAGAGCACAGGGTGACACGAGATCACATTAGTGAGTGCACAGACCCACCGCGCAAACATTCCTGCCCACAGAACCCAGAGCACAAGGTGAGACGAGATCACATTAGTGAGTGTGCAAACCCACCGCTCTAACATCCCTGCCCACAGAGCCCAGAGTACGAGGTGAGACGAGATCACATTAGTGAGTGCACAAACGCACCTCGCTAACCCCTCCGCCCACAGAGCCCAGTGTACAAGGTGAGACGAAATCACATTAGTGAGTGCACAAACCTACCATGCTAACATCCCTGCCCGCCGAGCCCAGAGCACAAGGTGAGACGAGATCACATTAGTGAGTGCTCAAACCCGCTGCGCTAACATCCCTGCCCACAGAGCCCAGAGCACAAGGTGAGACGAGATCACATTAGTGAGTGTGCAAACCCACCGCGCTAACATCCCTGCCCACAGAGCCCAGAGTACAAGGTGAGACGAGATCACATTAGTGAGTGCACAAACCCACTGAACTAACATCTTGCCCACAGAGGCCAGAGTACAAGGTGAGATGAGATCACATTAGTGAGTTCACAAACCCACCGCGCGAACATCCCTGTCCACAGAACCCAGAGTACAAGGTGAGACGAGATCACATTAGTGAGTGCACAAACGCACCGCGCTAACCCCTCCGCCCACAGAGCCCAGTGTACAAGGTGAGAAGAGATCACATTAGTGAGTGCACAAACCCACCATGCTAACATCCCTGCCCACATAGCCCAGAGCACAAGGTGAGACGAGATCACATTAGTGAGTCCTCAAAACCACCATGCTAACATCCCTCCCCACAGAGCCCAGAACACAAGGTGAGACGAGATCACATTAGTGAGTGCACAAACCCACCGAACTAACATCCCTGCCCTTAGAGCCCAGCGTACGAGTTGAGACGAGATCACATTAATGAGTGCACAAACCCACTGCTCTAACATCCCTGCCCACATAGCCCAGAGTACATGGTGAGACGAGATCACAATAGTGAGTGCACAAAGCCACCGCGCTAACATCCCTGCACACATAGGCCAGAGTACAAGGTGAGACAAGATCACATTAGTGAGTGCATTTCCCACCGCACTAACATCACTTCCCACTGATCCCAGAGCACAAGGTGACACGAGATCACATTAATGAGTGCACAAACCCACCGTGCTAACCTCCGCTCCCACAGATCCCAGTGTACAAGGTGAGGCAAGATCACCTTAGTGAGTGCACAAACCCACCGCGCTAACATCCCCGCCCAAAGAACCCAGAGTACAAGGTGAGACGAGATCACATTAGTGAGTGCACAAACACACTGCACTAACATCCCCGCCCAAAGAGACCAGAGCACAAGGTGAGACGAAATCACATTAGTGAGTAGACAAACCCACCGCGAAAACATCCCTGCCGACAGAGCGTAGAGTACAAGGTGGGACGAGGTCACATTAGTGAGTGCACAAACCCACCGCGCTAACATCTCTGCCCAAAATCGGCCAGGGTACAAGGTGGGACGAGATCACATTAGTGAGTGCACAAACCCACCGCGCTAACATCCCTGACCACAGAGCCCAGAGTACAAGGTGAGAGGAGGTCACATTAGTGAGTACACAAACCCACAGCACTAACATCACTGCCCACAGATCCCAGAGCACAAGGTGAGACGAGATCACATTAGTGAGTGCACAAACACACCGCGCCAACACCCCTGCCCACAGAGCCAAGAGCACAAGGTGAGACGAGATCACATTAGTGAGTGCACAAACCCACCGCGCTAACATCCCCGCCCACAGAGCCCAGAACAGAAAGTGAGACGAGATCACATTAGTGAGTGCACAAACCCACTGCACTAACATCCCCACCCACAGAGCCCAGTGTACAAGGTGAGATGATATCACATTAGTGAGTGCACAAACCCACCGTGCTAACATCCCTGCCCCCAGAGCACAAGGTGAGATGAGATCACATTAGTGAGTGCACAAACCCACTGAACTAACATCTCTGCCCACAGAGGCCAGAGTACAAGGTGAGATGAGATCACATTAGTGAGTGCACAAACCCACAACACTAACATCCCTGCCCTCAGAGCCCAGAGCACAAGGTGAGACGAGATCACATTAGTGACTGCACACAACCACTGTGCTAACATCCCTGCCCACAGAGCCCAGAGCACAAGGTGAGAAGAGATCACATTAGTGAGTGCATAAACCCACTTCTCTAACATCCCTGCCCAGAGGACCCAGAGCACAAGGTGATACGAGATCACATTAGTTAGTGCACAGACCCACCGTGCAAACATCCCTTCCCACAGAATCCAGAGCACAAGGTGAGACGAGATCACATTAGTGAGTGCACAAACGCACCGCGCTAACCCCTCTGCCCACAGAGCCCAGTGTACAAGGTGAGACGAGATCACATTAGTGAGTGCACAAACCCACCATGCTAACATCCCTGCCCACAGAGCCCAGAGCACAAGGTGAGATGAGATCACATTAGTGAGTGCACAAACCCACCGCGCTAACATCCCTGCCCACAGAGCCCAGAGTACAAGGTGAGACGAGATCATATTAGTGAGTGCACAAACCCAACGCGCTAACATCCCCGCCCACATAGCCCAGAGTACAAGGTGAGACAAGATCACATTAGTGAGTAGACAAACCCACCACACTAACATCTCTGTCCACAGAGCCCAGAGCACAAGGTGAGACGAGATCACATTAGTGAGTGCGCAAACCCACCGCGCTAACATCCCTGCCCACAGAAACCAGAGCACAAGGTGAGACGAGATCACATTAGTGAGTGCGCAAACCCACCGCGCTAACATCCCTGCCCACAGAGCCCAGAACAGAAAGTGAGACGAGATCACATTAGTGAGTGCACAAACCCACTGCACTAACATCCCCACCCACAGTGCCAGTGTACAAGGTGAGATGAGATCACATTAGTGAGTGCACAGACCCACCGTGCTATCATCCCTGCCACAGAACTCAGAGCACAAGGTGAGACGAGATCACATTAGTGAGTGCTCAAACCCATCATGCTAACATCCCTGCCCTCAGAGCCCAGAGCACAAGGTGAGACGAGATCACATTAGTGAGTGCACAGACCCACCGCGCAAACATCCCTGGCCACAGAACCCAGAGCACAAGGTGAGACGAGATCACATTAGTGAGTGTGCAAACCCACCGCTCTAACATCCCTGCTCACAGAGCCCAGAGTACGAGGTGAGACGAGATCACATTAATGAGTGCACAAACGCACCTCGCTAACCCCTCCGCCCACAGAGCCCAGTGTACAAGGTGAGACGAAATCACATTAGTGAGTGCACAAACCCACCATGCTAACATCCCTGCCCACAGAGCCCAGAGCACAAGGTGAGACGAGATCACATTAGTGAGTGCTCAAACCCATCATGCTAACATCCCTGCCCACAGAGCCCAGAGCACAAGGTGAGACGAGGTCACATTAGTGAGTGCTCAAACCCACCGCGCTAACATCCCTGCCCACAGAGCCCAGAGCACAAGGTGAGACGAAATCACATTAGAGAGTGCATTTCCCACCGCACTAACATAACTTCCCACTGATCCCAGAGCACAAGGTGACACGAGATCACATTAATGAGTGCACAAACCCACCGTGCTAACCTCCGCGCCCACAGATCCCAGTGTACAAGGTGAGACGAGATCACATTAGTGAGTGCACAAACCCACCGCGCTAACATCCCCGCCCAAAGAACCCAGAGTACAAGGTGAGACGAGATCACATTAGTGAGTGCACAAACCCACTGCACTAACATCCCCGCCCAAAGAGCCCAGAGCACAAGGTGAGACGAGATCACCTAAATGAGTGCACAAACCCACTGTGCTAACTTCCCCGCCCATAGAGTCCAGAGTACAAGGTGAGACGGAATCACTTTAGTGAGTGCACAAACCCATTACGCTAACATCCCTGCCCACAGAGCCCAGAGCACAAGGTGAGAGGAGATCACATTAGTGATTGCATAAACCCACTGCACTAACATCCCTGCCCAGAGTACCCAGAGCACAAGGTGAGACGAGATCACATTAGTGAGTGCACAAACCCCCCGCACTAACATCCCTGCCCACAGAACCCAGAGTACAAGGTGAGACGAGATCACATTAGTGAGTGCACAAACCCACCACACTAACATCCCTGCCCACTGTGCCCAGAGTACAAGGTGAGACGAGATCACATTAGTGAGTGCACAAACCCACCGTGCTAACATCCCTGCCCACAGAACCCAGAGCACAAGGTGAGACGAGATCACATTAGTGAGTGCACAAACCCACCACACTAACATCCCTGCCCACAGTGCCCAGAGTACAAGGTGAGACGAGATCACATTAGTGAGTGCACAAACCCACCGCGCGAACATCTCTGCCCAAAATCGGCCAGAGTACAAGGTGAGAGGAGTTCACATTAGTGAGTGCGCAAACCCACCGCGCTAACATCCCTGCCCACAAATCCCAGAGCACAAGGTGAGACGAGATCACTTTAGTGAATGGACAAACCCACTGCGCTAACATCCCTGCTCACATAGCCCAGAGTACAAAGTGAGACGAGGTCACATTAGTGAGTGCTCAAACCCACCGCGCTAACATCCCTGCCCACAGAGCCCGGAGCACAAGGTGAGACGAAATCACATTAGTGAGTGCATTTCCCACCGCACTAACATCACTTCCCACTGATCCCAGAGCACAAGGTGACACGAGATCACATTAGTGACCACCGCGCAAACATCCCTGCCCACAGAACCCAGAGCACAAGGTGAGACGAGATCACATTAGTGAGTGTGCAAACCCACCGCTCTAACATCCCTGCCCACAGAGCCCAGAGTACGAGGTGAGACGAGATCACATTAGTGAGTGCACAAACGCACCTCGCTAACCCCTCCGCCCACAGAGCCCAGTGTACAAGGTGAGACGAAATCACATTAGTGAGTGCACAAACCTACCATGCTAACATCCCTGCCCGCAGAGCCCAGAGCACAAGGTGAGACGAGATCACATTAGTGAGTGCTCAAACCCATCATGCTAACATCCCTGCCCACAGAGCCCAGAGCACAAGGTGAGACGAGGTCACATTAGTGAGTGCTCAAACCCACCGCGCTAACATCCCTGCCCACAGATCCCAGTGTACAAGGTGAGACGAGATCACATTAGTGAGTGCATAAACCCACCGAACTAACATCCCTGCCCTTAGAGCCCAGAGTACGAGTTGAGACGAGATCACATTAATGAGTGCACAAACCCACTGCTCTAACATCCCTGCCCACATAGCCCAGAGTACATGGTGAGACGAGATCACAATAGTGAGTGCACAAACCCACCGCGCTAACATCCCTGCACACATAGGCCAGAGTACAAGGTGAGACAAGATCACATTAGTGAGTGCATTTCCCACCGCACTAACATCACTTCCCACTGATCCCAGAGCACAAGGTGACACGAGATCACATTAATGAGTGCACAAACCCACCGTGCTAACCTCCGCTCCCACAGATCCCAGTGTACAAGGTGAGGCAAGATCACCTTAGTGAGTGCACAAACCCACCGCGCTAACATCCCCGCCCAAAGAACCCAGAGTACAAGGTGAGACGAGATCACATTAGTGAGTGCACAAACACACTGCACTAACATCCCCGCCCAAAGAGACCAGAGCACAAGGTGAGACGAAATCACATTAGTGAGTAGACAAACCCACCGCGAAAACATCCCTGCCGACAGAGCGTAGAGTACAAGGTGGGACGAGGTCACATTAGTGAGTGCACAAACCCACCGCGCTAACATCTCTGCCCAAAATCGGCCAGGGTACAAGGTGGGACGAGATCACATTAGTGAGTGCACAAACCCACCGCGCTAACATCCCTGACCACAGAGCCCAGAGTACAAGGTGAGAGGAGATCACATTAGTGAGTGCACAAACCCACCACGCTAACATCCCTGCCCACAGAGTCCAGAGTCCAAGGTGAGACGAGGTCACATTAGTGAGTACACAAACCCACTGCGCTAACATCCCTGCCCACAGAGCCCAGAGTACAAGGTGAGACGAGATCACATTAGTGAGTGCACAAACCCACCGTGCTAACATCCCTGCCCCCAGAGCACAAGGTGAGACGAGATCACATTAGTGAGTGCACAAACACACCGCGCCAACACCCCTGCCCACAGAGCCAAGAGCACAAGGTGAGACGAGATCACATTAGTGAGTGCACAAACCCACCGCGCTAACATCCCCCCCCACAGAGCCCAGAACAGAAAGTGAGACGAGATCACATTAGTGAGTGCACAAACCCACTGCACTAACATCCCCACCCACAGAGCCCAGTGTACAAGGTGAGATGATATCACATTAGTGAGTGCACAAACCCACCGTGCTAACATCCCTGCCCCCAGAGCACAAGGTGAGATGAGATCACATTAGTGAGTGCACAAACCCACTGAACTAACATCTCTGCCCACAGAGGCCAGAGTACAAGGTGAGATGAGATCACATTAGTGAGTGCACAAACCCACAACACTAACATCCCTGCCCTCAGAGCCCAGAGCACAAGGTGAGACGAGATCACATTAGTGACTGCACACAACCACTGTGCTAACATCCCTGCCCACAGAGCCCAGAGCACAAGGTGAGAAGAGATCACATTAGTGAGTGCATAAACCCACTTCTCTAACATCCCTGCCCAGAGGACCCAGAGCACAAGGTGATACGAGATCACATTAGTGAGTGCACAGACCCACCGTGCAAACATCCCTGCCCACAGAACCCAGAGCACAAGGTGAGACGAGATCACATTAGTTAGTGCACAAACGCACGGCGCTAACCCCTCTGCCCACAGAGCCCAGAGCACAAGGTGAGACGAGATCACATTAGTGAGTGCACAAACCCACTGCGCTAACATCCCTGCCCACAGAGCCCAGAGTACAAGGTGAGATGAGATCACATTAGTGAGTGCACAAACCCACTGCGCTAACATCCCTGCCCACAGAGCCCAGAGTACAAGGTGAGACGAGATCATATTAGTGAGTGCACAAACCCAACGCGCTAACATCCCCGCCCACATAGCCCAGAGTACAAGGTGAGACAAGATCACATTAGTGAGTAGACAAACCCACCACACTAACATCTCTGTCCACAGAGCCCAGAGCACAAGGTGAGACGAGATCACATTAGTGAGTGCTCAAACCCACGGCACTAACATCCCCACCCACAGAGCCCAGAGTACAAGGTGAGACGAGATCACATTAGTGAATGCGCAAACCCACCGCGCTAACATCCCTGCCCACAGAGCCCAGAACAGAAAGTGAGACGAGATCACATTAGTGAGTGCACAAACCCACTGCACTAACATCCCCACCCACAGTGCCAGTGTACAAGGTGAGATGAGATCACATTAGTGAGTGCACAAACCCACAGTGCTATCATCCCTGCCACAGAACTCAGAGCACAAGGTGAGACGAGATCACATTAGTGAGTGCACAAACCCACTGAACTAACATCTCTGCCCACAGAGGCCAGAGTACAAGGTGAGATGAGATTACATTAGTGAGTGCACAAACCCACAGCACTAACATCCCTGCCCTCAGAGCCCAGAGCACAAGGTGAGACGAGATCACATTAGTGAGTGCACAGACCCACCGCGCAAACATCCCTGCCCACAGAACCCAGAGCACAAGGTGAGACGAGATCACATTAGTGAGTGTGCAAACCCACCGCTCTAACATCCCTGCCCACAGAGCCCAGAGTACGAGGAGAGACGAGATCACATTAATGAGTGCACAAACGCACCTCGCTAACCCCTCCGCCCACAGAGCCCAGTGTACAAGGTGAGACGAAATCACATTAGTGAGTGCACAAACCCACCATGCTAACATCCCTGCCCACAGAGCCCAGAGCACAAGGTGAGACGAGATCACATTAGTGAGTGCTCAAACCCATCATGCTAACATCCCTGCCCACAGAGCCCAGAGCACAAGGTGAGACGAGGTCACATTAGTGAGTGCTCAAACCCACCGCGCTAACATCCCTGCCCACAGAGCCCAGAGCACAAGGTGAGACGAAATCACATTAGAGAGTGCATTTCCCACCGCACTAACATCACTTCCCACTGATCCCAGAGCACAAGGTGACACGAGATCACATTAATGAGTGCACAAACCCACCGTGCTAACCTCCGCGCCCACAGATCCCAGTGTACAAGGTGAGACGAGATCACATTAGTGAGTGCACAAACCCACCGCGCTAACATCCGCGCCCAAAGAACCCAGAGTACAAGGTGAGACGAGATCACATTAGTGAGTGCACAAACCCACTGCACTAACATCCCCGCCCAAAGAGCCCAGAGCACAAGGTGAGACGAGATCACCTAAATGAGTGCACAAACCCACTGTGCTAACTTCCCCGCCCATAGAGTCCAGAGTACAAGGTGAGACGGAATCACTTTAGTGAGTGCACAAACCCATTACGCTAACATCCCTGCCCACAGAGCCCAGAGCACAAGGTGAGAGGAGATCACATTAGTGATTGCATAAACCCACTGCACTAACATCCCTGCCCAGAGTACCCAGAGCACAAGGTGAGACGAGATCACATTAGTGAGTGCACAAACCCACGGCACTAACATCCCCACCCACAGAGCCCAGAGTACAAGGTGAGACGAGATCACATTAGTGAGTGTGCAAACCCACCGCGCTAACATCCCTGCCCACAGAGCCCAGAACAGAAAGTGAGACGAGATCACATTAGTGAGTGCACAAACCCACTGCACTAACATCCCCACCCACAGTGCCAGTGTACAAGGTGAGATGAGATCACATTAGTGAGTGCACAAACCCACCGTGCTATCATCCCTGCCACAGAACTCAGAGCACAAGGTGAGACGAGATCACATTAGTGAGTGCACAAACCCACTGAACTAACATCTCTGCCCACAGAGGCCAGAGTACAAGGTGAGATGAGATAACATTAGTGAGTGCACAAACCCACAGCACTAACATCCCTGCCCTCAGAGCCCAGAGCACAAGGTGAGACGAGATCACATTAGTGAGTGCACAGACCCACCGCGCAAACATCCCTGCCCACAGAACCCAGAGCACAAGGTGAGACGAGATCACATTAGTGAGTGTGCAAACCCACCGCTCTAACATCCCTGCCCACAGAGCCCAGAGTACGAGGAGAGACGAGATCACATTAATGAGTGCACAAACGCACCTCGCTAACCCCTCCGCCCACAGAGCCCAGTGTACAAGGTGAGACGAAATCACATTAGTGAGTGCACAAACCCACCATGCTAACATCCCTGCCCACAGAGCCCAGAGCACAAGGTGAGACGAGATCACATTAGTGAGTGCTCAAACCCATCATGCTAACATCCCTGCCCACAGAGCCCAGAGCACAAGGTGAGACGAGGTCACATTAGTGAGTGCTCAAACCCACCGCGCTAACATCCCTGCCCACAGAGCCCAGAGCACAAGGTGAGACGAAATCACATTAGAGAGTGCATTTCCCACCGCACTAACATCACTTCCCACTGATCCCAGAGCACAAGGTGACACGAGATCACATTAATGAGTGCACAAACCCACCGTGCTAACCTCCGCGCCCACAGATTGGGATGTGTACAAGGTGAGACGAGATCACATTAGTGAGTGCACAAACCCACCGCGCTAACATCCCCGCCCAAAGAACCCAGAGTACAAGGTGAGACGAGATCACATTAGTGAGTGCACAAACCCACTGCACTAACACCCCCGCCCAAAGAGCCCAGAGCACAAGGTGAGACGAGATCACCTAAATGAGTGCACAAACCCACTGTGCTAACTTCCCCGCCCATAGAGTCCAGAGTACAAGGTGAGACGGAATCACTTTAGTGAGTGCACAAACCCATTACGCTAACATCCCTGCCCACAGAGCCCAGAGCACAAGGTGAGAAGAGATCACATTAGTGATTGCATAAACCCACTGCACTAACATCCCTGCCCAGAGTACCCAGAGCACAAGGTGAGACGAGATCAAATTAGTGAGTGCACAAACCCAACACGCTAACATCCCCGCCCACCGAGCCCAGAGCAAAAGGTTAGACGAGATCACATTAGTGAGTGCACAAACCCCCCGCACTAACATCCCTGCCCACAGAACCCAGAGTACAAGGTGAGACGAGATCACATTAGTGAGTGCACAAACCCACTACACTAACATCCCTGCCCACTGTGCCCAGAGTACAAGGTGAGACGAGATCACATTAGTGAGTGCACAAACCCACCGTGCTAACATCCCTGCCCACAGAACCCAGAGCACAAGGTGAGACGAGATCACATTAGTGAGTGCACAAACCCACCACACTAACATCCCTGCCCACAGTGCCCAGAGTACAAGGTGAGACGAGATCACATTAGTGAGTGCACAAACCCACCGCGCTAACATCTCTGCCCAAAATCGGCCAGAGTACAAGGTGAGAGGAGTTCACATTAGTGAGTGCGCAAACCCACCGCGCTAACATCCCTGCCCACAAATCCCAGAGCACAAGGTGAGACGAGATCACTTTAGTGAATGGACAAACCCACTGCGCTAACATCCCTGCTCACATAGCCCAGAGTACAAGGTGAGACGAGGTCACATTAGTGAGTGCTCAAACCCACCGCGCTAACATCCCTGCCCACAGAGCCCGGAGCACAAGGTGAGACGAAATCACATTAGTGAGTGCATTTCCCACCGCACTAACATCGCTTCCCACTGATCCCAGAGCACAAGGTGACACGAGATCACATTAGTGAGTGCACAGACCCACCGCGCAAACATCCCTGCCCACAGAACCCAGAGCACAAGGTGAGACGAGATCACATTAGTGAGTGTGCAAACCCACCGCTCTAACATCCCTGCCCACAGAGCCCAGAGTACGAGGTGAGACGAGATCACATTAGTGAGTGCACAAACGCACCTCGCTAACCCCTCCGCCCACAGATCCCAGTGTACAAGGTGAGACGAAATCACATTAGTGAGTGCACAAACCTACCATGCTAACATCCCTGCCCGCAGAGCCCAGAGCACAAGGTGAGACGAGATCACATTAGTGAGTGCTCAAACCCATCATGCTAACATCCCTGCCCACAGAGCCCAGAGCACAAGGTGAGACGAGGTCACATTAGTGAGTGCTCAAACCCACCGCGCTAACATCCCTGCCCACAGAGCCCAGAGCACAAGGTGAGACGAAATCACATTAGAGAGTGCATTTCCCACCGCACTAACATCACTTCCCACTGATCCCAGAGTACAAGGTGACACGAGATCACATTAATGAGTGCACAAACCCACCGTGCTAACCTCCGTGCCCACAGATCCCAGTGTACAAGGTGAGACGAGATCACATTAGTGAGTGCACAAACCCACCGCGCTAACATCCCCGCCCAAAGAACCCAGAGTACAAGGTGAGACGAGATCACATTAGTGAGTGCACAAACCCAACACGCTAACATCCCCGCCCACCGAGCCCAGAGCAAAAGGCGAGACGAGATCACATTAGTGAGTGCACAAACCCCCGCACTAACATCCCTGCCCACAGAACCCAGAGTACAAGGTGAGACGAGATCACATTAGTGAGTGCACAAACCCACCACACTAACATCCCTGCCCACAGTGCCCAGAGTACAAGGTGAGACGAGATCACATTAGTGAGTGCACAAACCCACCGTGCTAACATCCCTGCCCACAGAACCCAGAGTACAAGGTGAGACGAGATCACATTAGTGAGTGCACAAACCCACCACACTAACATCCCTGCCCACAGGGCCAAGAGTACAAGGTGAGACGAGATCACATTAGTGAGTGCACAAACCCACCGCGCTAACATCTCTGCCCAAAATCGGCAAGAGTACAAGGTGAGACGAGATCACATTAGTGAGTGCACAAACCCACCACACTAACATCCCTGCCCACAGGGCCAAGAGTACAAGGTGAGACGAGATCACATTAGTGAGTGCACAAACCCACCATGCTAACATCCCTGCCCACAGAACCCAGAGTACAAGGTGAGACGAGATCACATTAGTGAGTGCACAAACCCACCACACTAACATCCCTGCCCACAGGGCCAAGAGTACAAGGTGAGACGAGATCACATTAGTGAGTGCACAAACCCACCACACTAACATCCCTGCCCACAGGGCCAAGAGTACAAGGTGAGACGAGATCACATTAGTGAGTGCACAAACCCACCACACTAACATCCCTGCCCACAGGGCCAAGAGTACAAGGTGAGACGAGATCACATTAGTGAGTGCACAAACCCACCACACTAACATCCCTGCCCACAGAGCCCAGAGCACAAGGTGAGACGAAATCACATTAGAGAGTGCATTTCCCACCGCACTAACATCACTTCCCACTGATCCCAGAGCACAAGGTGACACGAGATCACATTAATGAGTGCACAAACCCACCGTGCTAACCTCCGCGCCCACAGATCCCAGTGTACAAGGTGAGACGAGATCACATTAGTGAGTGCACAAACCCACCGCGCTAACATCCCCGCCCAAAGAACCCAGAGTACAAGGTGAGACGAGATCACATTAGTGAGTGCACAAACCCACTGCACTAACATCCCCGCCCAAAGAGCCCAGAGCACAAGGTGAGACGAGATCGCCTAAATGAGTGCACAAACCCCTTGTGCTAACTTCCCCGCCCACAGAGTCCAGAGTACAAGGTGAGACGGAATCACTTAAGTGAGTGCACAAACCCATTACGCTAACATCCCTGCCCACAGAGCCCAGAGCACAAGGTGAGAGGAGATCACATTAGTGATTGCATAAACCCACTGCACTAACATCCCTGCCCAGAGTACCCAGAGCACAAGGTGAGACGAGATCACATTAGTGAGTGCACAAACCCAACACGCTAACATCCCCGCCCACCGAGCCCAGAGCAAAAGGTGAGACGAGATCACATTAGTGAGTGCACAAACCCCCCGCACTAACATCCCTGCCCACAGAACCCAGAGTACAAGGTGAGACGAGATCACATTAGTGAGTGCACAAACCCACCACACTAACATCCCTACCCACAGTGCCCAGAGTACAAGGTGAGACGAGATCACATTAGTGAGTGCACAAACCCACCGTGCTAACATCCCTGCCCACAGAACCCAGAGAACAAGGTGAGACGAGATCACATTAGTGAGTGCACAAACCCACCACACTAACATCCCTGCCCACAGTGCCCAGAGTACAAGGTGAGACGAGATCACATTAGTGAGTGCACAAACCCACCGTGCTAACATCCCTGCCCACAGAACCCAGAGAACAAGGTGAGACGAGATCACATTAGTGAGTGCACAAACCCACCACACTAACATCCCTGCCCACAGTGCCCAGAGTACAAGGTGAGAGGAGTTCACATTAGTGAGTGCGCAAACCCACCGCGCTAACATCCCTGCCCACAGAGCCCAGAGCACAAGGTGAGACGAGATCACATTAGTGAGTGCTCAAATCCACCATGCTAACATCCCTGCCCACAGAGCCCAGAGCACAAGGTGAGACGAGATCACATTAGTGAGTGTGCAAACCCACCGCGCTAACATCCCTGCCCACAGAGCCCAGAGTACAAGGTGGGACGAGGTCACATTAGGGGGTGCACAAACCCACCGCGCTAACATCTCTGTCCAAAATCGGCCATGGTACAAGGTGAGACGAGATCACATTAGTGAGTGCACAAACCCATGGCGCTCACATCCCTGACCACAGAGCCCCGAGTACAAGGTGAGAGGAGATCACATTAGGGAGTGCACAAACCCACCGCGCTAACATCCCTGCCCACAGAGTCCAGAGTACAAGGTGAGACGAGGTCACATTAGTGAGTACACAAACCCACTGCGCTAACATCCCTGCCCACAGAGCCCAGAGTACAAGGTGAGACGAGATCACATTAGTGAGTGCATTTCCCACCGCACTAACATCACTGCCCACAGATCCCAGAGCACAAGGTGAGACGAGATCACATTAGTGAGTGCACAAACCCACCGCGCCAACACCCCTGCCCACAGAGCCCAGAGCACAAGGTGAGACGAGATCACATTAGTGAGTGCACAAACCCACCGCGCTAACATCCCCGCCCACATAGCCCAGAGTACAAGGTGAGACAAGATCACATTAGTGAGTAGACAAACCCACGACACTAACATCTCTGTCCACAGAGCCCAGAGCACACGGTGAGACGAGATCACATTAGTGAGTGCACAAACCCACCGCACTAACATCCCTGCCCACAGAGCCCAGAACAGAAAGTGAGACGAGATCACATTAGTGAGTAGACAAACCCACCACACTAACATCTCTGTCCACAGAGCCCAGAGCACAAGGTGAGACGAGATCACATTAGTGAGTGCTCAAACCCACGGCACTAACATCACCGCCCACAGAGCCCAGTGTACAAGGTGAGATGAGATCACATTAGTGAGTGCACAAACCCACCGTGCTAACCTCCTCACCCACAGAGCCAAGTGTACAAGGTGTAACGAGATCACATTAGTGAGTGCGCAAACCCACTGCACTAACATCCCCACCCACAGAGCCCAGTGTACAAGGTGAGACGAGATCACATTAGTGAGTGCTCAAACCCGCTGCGCTAACATCCCTGCCCACAGAGCCCAGAGCACAAGGTGAGACGAGATCACATTAGTGAGTGTGCAAACCCACCGCGCTAACATCCCTGCCCACAGAGCCCAGAGTACAAGGTGAGACGAGATCACATTAGTGAGTGCACAAACCCACTGAACTAACATCTTGCCCACAGAGGCCAGAGTACAAGGTGAGATGAGATCACATTAGTGAGTGCACAAACCCACCGCACTAACATCCCTGCCCTCAGAGCCCAGAGCACAAGGTGAGACGAGATCACATTAGTGAGTGCTCAAACCCACCATGCTAACATCCTTGCCGACAGAGCCCAGAGCGCAAGGTGAGACGAGATCACATTAGTGAGTGCTCAAACCCACCATGCTAACATCCCTGCCGACAGAGCCCAGAGCACAAGGTGAGACGAGATCACATTAGTGAGTGCACAAACCCACCATGCTAACATCCCTGCCCACAGAGCCCAGAGTACAAGGTGAGACGAGATCACATTAGTGAGTTCACAAACCCACCGCACTAACATCCCTGCCCACAGAGCCCAGAGTACAAGGTGAGACGAGATCACATTAGTGAGTTCACAAACCCACCGCGCGAACATCCCTGTCCACAGAACCCAGAATACAAGGTGAGACGAGATCACATTAGTGAGTGCACAAACGCACCGCGCTAACCCCTCCACCCACAGAGCCCAGAGCACAAGGTGAGACGAGATCACATTAGTGAGTGCACAAACCCACCGAACTAACATCCCTGCCCTTAGAGCCCAGAGTACGAGTTAAGACGAGATCACATTAATGAGTGCACAAACCCAATGCGCTAACATCCCTGCCCACATAGCCCAGAGTACATGGTGAGACGAGATCACAATAGTGAGTGCACAAACCCACCGCGCTAACATCCCTGCACACATAGGCCAGAGTACAAGGTGAGACAAGATCACATTAGTGAGTGCATTTCCCAACGCACTAACATCACTTCCCACTGATCCCAGAGCACAAGGTGACACGAGATCACATTAATGAGTGCACAAACCCACCGTGCTAACATCCCCGCCCAAAGAACCCAGAGTACAAGGTGAGACGAGATCACATTAGTGAGTGCACAAACCCACTGCACTAACATCCCCGCCCAAAGAGACCAGAGCACAAGGTAAGACGAAATCACATTAGTGAGTAGACAAACCCACCGCGAAAACATCCCTGCCGACAGAGCGTAGAGTACAAGGTGGGACGAGGTCACATTAGTGAGTGCACAAACCCACCGCGCTAACATCTCTGCCCAAAATCGGCCAGGGTACAAGGTGGGACGAGATCACATTAGTGAGTGCACAAACCCACCGCGCTAACATCCCTGACCACAGAGCCCAGAGTACAAGGTGAGAGGAGATCACATTAGTGAGTGCACAAACCCACCGCGCTAACATCCCTGCCCACAGAGTCCAGAGTCCAAGGTGAGACGAGGTCACATTAGTGAGTACACAAACCCACTGCGCTAACATCCCTGCCCACAGAGCCCAGAGCACAAGGTGAGACGAGATCACATTAGTGAGTGCACAAACCCACCGCCCTAACATCCCTGTCCACAGATACCAGAGTACAAGGTGAGACAAGATCACATTAGTGAGTGCTCAAACCCACTGCGCTAACATCCCTGCCCACAGAGCCCAGAGTACAAGGTGAGACGAGATCATATTAGTGAGTGCACAAACACACCGCGCCAACACCCCTGCCCACAGAGCCAAGAGCACAAGGTGAGACGAGATCACATTAGTGAGTGCACAAACCCACCGCGCTAACATCCCCACCCACAGAGCCCAGAACAGAAAGTGAGACGAGATCACATTAGTGAGTGCACAAACCCACTGCACTAACATCCCCACCCACAGAGCCCAGTGTACAAGGTGAGATGATATCACATTAGTGAGTGCACAAACCCACTGAACTAACATCTTGCCCACAGAGGCCAGAGTACAAGGTGAGATGAGATCACATTAGTGAGTGCACAAACCCACCGCACTAACATCCCTGCCCTCAGAGCCCAGAGCACAAGGTGAGACGAGATCACATTAGTGAGTGCTCAAACCCACCATGCTAACATCCCTGCCGACAGAGCCCAGAGCACAAGGTGAGACGAGATCACATTAGTGAGTGCTCAAACCCACCATGCTAACATCCCTGCCGACAGAGCCCAGAGCACAAGGTGAGACGAGATCACATTAGTGAGTGCACAAACCCACCATGCTAACATCCCTGCCCACAGAGCCCAGAGTACAAGGTGAGACGAGATCACATTAGTGAGTTCACAAACCCACCGCACTAACATCCCTGCCCACAGAGCCCAGAGTGCAAGATGGGATTAGATCACATTAGTCAGTGCACAGACCCACCGCGCGAACATCCCTGTCCACAGAACCCAGAATACAAGGTGAGACGAGATCACATTAGTGAGTGCACAAACGCACCGCGCTAACCCCTCCACCCACAGAGCCCAGTGTACAAGGTGAGACGAGATCACATTAGTGAGTGCACAAACACACCGCGCCAACACCCCTGCCCACAGAGCCAAGAGCACAAGGTGAGATGAGATCACATTAGTGAGTGCACAAACCCACCGCGCTAACATCCCCGCCCACAGAGCCCAGAACAGAAAGTGAGACGAGATCACATTAGTGAGTGCACAAACCCACTGCACTAACATCCCCACCCACAGAGCCCAGTGTACAAGGTGAGATGATATCACATTAGTGAGTGCACAAACCCACCGTGCTAACATCCCTGCCCCCAGAGCACAAGGTGAGATGAGATCACATTAGTGAGTGCACAAACCCACTGAACTAACATCTCTGCCCACAGAGGCCAGAGTACAAGGTGAGATGAGATCACATTAGTGAGTGCACAAACCCACAACACTAACATCCCTGCCCTCAGAGCCCAGAGTACAAGGTGAGACGAGATCATATTAGTGAGTGCATTTCCCACAGCACTAACATCACTGCCCACAGATCCCAGAGCACAAGGTGAGACGAGATCACATTAGTGAGTGCGCAAACCCACCGCGCTAACATCCCCGCCCACATAGCCCAGAGTACAAGGTGAGACAAGATCACATTAGTGAGTAGACAAACCCTCCACACTAACATCTCTGTCCACAGAGCCCAGAGCACAAGGTGAGACGAGATCACATTAGTGAGTGCGCAAACCCACCGCGCTAACATCCCTGCCCACAGAGCCCAGAACAGAAAGTGAGACGAGATCACATTAGTGAGTGCACAAACCCACTGCACTAACATCCCTACCCACAGTGCCAGTGTACAAGGTGAGATGAGATCACATTAGTGAGTGCACAAACCCACCGTGCTATCATCCCTGCCACAGAACTCAGAGCACAAGGTGAGACGCGATCACATTAGTGAGTGTACAAACCCACTGAACTAACATCTCTGCCCACAGAGGCCAGAGTACAAGGTGAGATGAGATCACATTAGTGAGTGCACAAACCCACAGCACTAACATCCCTGCCCTCAGAGCCCAGAGCACAAGGTGAGACGAGATCACATTAGTGAGTGCACAGACCCACCGCGCAAACCCCTCCGCCAACAGAGCCCAGTGTACAAGGTGAGACGAGATCACATTAGTGAGTGCACAAACCCACCATGCTAACATCCCTGCCCACAGAGCCCAGAGTACAAGGTGAGACGAGATCATATTAGTGAGTGCATTTCCCACAGCACTAACATCACTGCCCACAGATCCCAGAGCACAAGGTGAGACGAGATCACATTAGTGAGTGCACAAACCCAACGCGCTAACATCCCCGCCCACATAGCCCAGAGTACAAGGTGAGACAAGATCACATTAGTGAGTAGACAAACCCACCACACTAACATCTCTGTCCACAGAGCCCAGAGCACAAGGTGAGACGAGATCACATTAGTGAGTGCGCAAACCCACCGCGCTAACATCCCTGCCCACAGAGCCCAGAACAGAAAGTGAGACGAGATCACATTAGTGAGTGCACAAACCCACTGCACTAACATCCCCACCCACAGTGCCAGTGTACAAGGTGAGATGAGATCACATTAGTGAGTGCACAAACCCACCGTGCTATCATCCCTGCCACAGAACTCAGAGCACAAGGTGAGACGAGATCACATTAGTGAGTGCACAAACCCACTGAACTAACATCTCTGCCCACAGAGGCCAGAGTACAAGGTGAGATGAGATCACATTAGTGAGTGCACAAACCCACAGCACTAACATCCCTGCCCTCAGAGCCCAGAGCACAAGGTGAGACGAGATCACATTAGTGAGTGCACAGACCCACCGCGCAAACATCCCTGCCCACAGAACCCAGAGTACAAGGTGAGACGAGATCACATTAGTGAGTGTGCAAACCCACCGCTCTAACATCCCTGCCCATAGAGCCCAGAGTACGAGGTGAGACGAGATCACATTAGTGAGTGCACAAACGCACCTCGCTAACCCCTCCGCCCACAGAGCCCAGTGTACAAGGTGAGACGAAATCACATTAGTGAGTGCACAAACCCACAATGCTAACATCCCTGCCCACAGAGCCCAGAGCACAAGGTGAGACGAGATCACATTAGTGAGTGCACAAACCCACCTCACTAACATCCCTGCCCACAGAGCCCAGAGTACAAGGTGAGACGAGATCACATTAGTGAGTGCACAAACCCACCGCACTACCATCCCTGACCACATAGCCCAGAATACAAGGTGAGACGAGGTCACAATAGTGAGTACACAAACCCACCGCCCTAACATCACTGCCCACATATCCCAGAGCACAAGGTGAGACGAGAACACATTAATGATTGCACAAACCCACTGCGCTAACATCCCTGTCCACAGAGCCCAGAGCACAAGGTGAGACGAGATCACATTAGTGAGTGCACAAACCCACCGCGCTAACATCCCTGCCCACAGAGCCCAGAACAGAAAGTGAGACGAGATCACATTAGTGAGTGCACAAACCCACTACACTAACATCCCTACCCACATAGCCCAGTGTACATGGTGAGATAAGATCACATTAGTGAGTGCACAAACCCACCGCGCTAACATCCCCGCCCACAT
The DNA here is from genome assembly GCF_040938575.1 of Ambystoma mexicanum. Taxonomy (NCBI): domain Eukaryota; kingdom Metazoa; phylum Chordata; class Amphibia; order Caudata; family Ambystomatidae; genus Ambystoma; species Ambystoma mexicanum. The sequence continues at coordinate 1,399,499,289 of NC_090933.1, forward strand.
AGCCCAGAGTACAAGGTGAGACAAGATCACATTAGTGAGTAGACAAACCCACCGCACTAACATCTCTGTCCACAGAGCCCAGAGCACAAGGTGAGACGAGATCACATTAGTGAGTGCTCAAACCCACGGCACTAACATCCCCGCCCACAGAGCCCAGAGTACAGGGTGAGACGAGATCACATTAGTGAGTGCTCAAACTCACGGCACTAACATCGCCGCCCACAGAGCCCAGAGTACAAGGTGAGACGAGATCACATTAGTGAGTGCACAAACCCACTGCACTAACATCCCCACCCACAGAGCCCAGTGTACAAGGTGAGATGAGATCACATTAGTGAGTGCACAAACCCACCGTGCTAACCTCCTCACCCACAGAGCCAAGTGTACAAGGTGAAACGAGATCTCATTAGTGAGTGCACAAACCCACCATGCTAACATCCCTGCCCACAAAGCCCAGAGCACAAGGTGAGACGAGATCACATTAATGAGTGCTCAAACCCACCATGCTAACATCCCTGCCCACAGAGCCCAGAGCACAAGGTGAGACGAGATCACATTAGTGAGTGCACAAACCCACTGAACTAACATCTCTGCCCACAGAGGCCAGAGTACATGGTGAGATGAGATCACATTAGTGAGTGCACAAACCGACCGCCCTAACATCCCTGCCCTCAGAGCCCAGAGCACAAGGTGGGACGAGATCACATTAGTGAGTGCATAAACCCACTGCGCTAACATTCCCGCCCAGAGGACCCAGAGCACAAGGTGAGACGAGATCACATTAGTGAGAGCACCAACCCACCGCGCTAACATCCCTGCCCACAGAGCCCAGAGCATATGGTGAGAAGAGATCACATTAGTGAGTGCATAAACCCACTACGTTAACATCCCTGCCCACAGAATCCAGAGTACAAGGTGAGACGAGATCACATTAGTGAGTGCACAAACCCACTACGCTAACATCCCTGCCCACAGAAGCCAGAGTACAAGGTGAGACGAGATCACATTAGTGAGTGCACAAACCCACTGAACTAACATCTCTGCCCATAGAGGCCAGAGTACAAGGTCAGATGAGATCACATTAGTGAGTGAGAAAACCCACCGCACTAACATCCCCGCCCACAGAGCCCAGAGTTACATGGTGAGACGAGATCACATTAGTGAGTGCATTTCCCACCACACTAACATCCCTGCTCACAGATCCCAGTGTACAGAGTGAGACGAGATCACATTAGTGAGTGCACAAACCCACTGCGCTAACTTCCCTGCCCAGAAGACCCAGAGCACAAGGTGAGACGAGATCACATTAGTGAATGCGCAAACCCACAGCACTAACATCCCTGCCCTCAGAGCCCAGAGTACAAGGTGAGACGAAATCACATTAGTGAGTGCACAAACCCACTAACATCCCTGCCCAAAAAGCCCAGAGCACAAGGTGACACAAGATCACATTAGTGAGTGCACAAACACACTGTACTAAATCCTTGCCTACAGAGTCAGAGTACAAGGTGAGACACGATCAAATTAGTGAGTGCACAAACCCACCACACTAACATCCCTGCCCACAGAGCCCAGAGTACAAGGTGAGACGAGATCACATTAGTGAGTGCACAAACGCACCGCGCTAACCCCTCCGCCCACAGAGCCCAGTGTACAAGGTGAGACGAGATCACATGAGTGAGTGTGCAAACCCACCATGCTAACATCCCTGCCCACAGAGCTCAGAGCACAAGGTGAGACGAGATCACATTAGTGAGTGCACAAACCACCGCGCTAACATTCCCGCCCACAGAGCCAAGAGTACAAGGTGACACGAGATCACATTAGGGAGTACACAAACCACCGCACTACCATCCCTGACTACATAGCCCAGAGTACAAGGTGAGACGAGAACACATTAGTGAGCGCACAAACCCACCGCACCAACATCCCTGCCCACAAAGCCAAGAGTACAAGGTGACACGAGATCACATTAGTGAGTGCACAAACCACCGCACTACCATCCCTGACCACATAGCCCAGAGTACAAGGTGAGACGAGGTCACATTAGTGAGTACACAAACCCGCCGCACTAACATCCCTGCCCACAGAGCCCAGAGTACAAGGTGAGACGAGATCACATTAGTGAGTGCACAAACCCACCGCACTACCATCCCTGACCACATAGCCCAGAGTACAAGGTGAGACGAGATCACATTAGTGAGTGCACAAACCCACCGCACTACCATCCCTGACCACATAGCCCAGAGTACAAGGTGAGACGAGGTCACAATAGTGAGTACAAACCCACCGCCCTAACATCACTGCCCACATATCCCAGAGCACAAGGTGAAACGAGAACACATTAATGATTGCACAAACCCACTGCGCTAACATCCCTGTCCACAGTGCCCAGAGCACAAGGTGAGACGAGATCACATTAATGAGTGCACAAACCCACCGCGCTAACATCCCTGTCCACAGATCCCAGAGCACAAGGTGATACGAGATCAAATTAGTGAGTGCACAAACCCACCTCACTAACATCCCCGACCAAAGAGCCCAGAGAACAAGGTGAGATGAGATCACATTAGTGAGTGCACAAACCCACCGCGCTAACATTCCCGCACAGAGGACCCAGAGCACAAGGTGAGACGAGATCACATGAGTGAGAGCACCAACCCACCGCGCTAACATCCCTGCCCACAGAGCCCAGAGCATATGGTGAGAAGAGATCACATTAGTGAGTGCATAAACCCACTACGTTAACATCCCTGCCCACAGAAGCCAGAGTACAAGGTGAGACGAGATCACATTAGTGAGTGCACAAACCCACTACGCTAACATCCCTGCCCGCAGAAGCCAGAGTACAAGGTAAGACGAGATCACATTAGTGAGTGCACAAACCCACTGAACTAACATCTCTGCCCATAGAGGCCAGAGTACAAGGTCAGATGAGATCACATTAGTGAGTGAGCAAACCCACCGCACTAACATCCCCGCCCACAGAGCCCAGAGTTACATGGTGAGACGAGATCACATTAGTGAGTGCATTTCCCACCACACTAACATCCCTGCTCACAGATCCCAGTGTACCGGGTGAGACGAGATCACATTAGTGAGTGCACAAACCCACTGCGCTAACTTCCCTGCCCAGAGGACCCAGAGCACAAGGTGAGACGAGATCACATTAGTGAGTGCGCAAACCCACCGCACTAACATCCCTGCCCTCAGAGCCCAGAGTACAAGGTGAGACGAAATCACATTAGTGAGTGCACAAACCCACTAACATCCCTGCCCAAAAAGCCCAGAGCACAAGGTGACACAAGATCACATTAGTGAGTGCACAAACACACTGTACTAAATCCTTGCCTACAGAGTCAGAGTACAAGGTGATACACGATCAAATTAGTGAGTGCACAAACCCACCACACTAACATCCCTGCCCACAGAGCCCAGAGTACAAGGTGTGACGAGATCACATTAGTGAGTGCACAAACGCACCGCGCTAACCCCTCCGCCCACAGAGCCCAGTGTACAAGGTGAGACGAGATCACATGAGTGAGTGTGCAAACCCACCATGCTAACATCCCTGCCCACAGAGCTTAGAGCACAAGGTGAGACGAGATCACATTAGTGAGTGCACAAACCACCGCGCTAACATCCCCGCCCACAGAGCCAAGAGTACAAGGTGACACGAGATCACATTAGGGAGTGCACAAACCACCGCACTACCATCCCTGACCACATAGCCCAGAGTACAAGGTGAGACGAGGTCACATTAGTGAGTACACAAACCCGCCGCACTAACATCCCTGCCCACAGAGCCCAGAGTACAAGGTGAGACGAGATCACATTAGTGAGTGCACAAACCCACCGCACTACCATCCCTGACCACATAGCCCAGAGTACAAGGTGAGACGAGATCACATTAGTGAGTGCACAAACCCACCGCACTACCATCCCTGACCACATAGCCCAGAGTACAAGGTGAGACGAGGTCACAATAGTGAGTACAAACCCACCGCCCTAACATCACTGCCCACATATCCCAGAGCACAAGGTGAGACGAGAACACATTAATGATTGCACAAACCCACTGCGCTAACATCCCTGTCCACAGTGCCCAGAGCACAAGGTGAGACGAGATCACATTAATGAGTGCACAAACCCACCGCGCTAACATCCCTGTCCACAGATCCCAGAGCACAAGGTGATACGAGATCAAATTAGTGAGTGCACAAACCCACCTCACTAACATCCCCGACCAAAGAGCCCAGAGAACAAGGTGAGATGAGATCACATTAGTGAGTTCACAAACCCACCGCGCTAACATCCCTGTCCACAGATCCCAGAGCACAAGGTGATGCAAGATCAAATTAGTGAGTGCACAAACCCACCTCACTAACATCCCCGACCAAAGAGCCCAGAGAACAAGGTGAGATGAGATCACATTAGTGAGTGCACAAACCCACCGCGCTAACATCCCTGCCCACAGAGCCCAGAACAGAAAGTGAGACGAGATCACATTAGTGAGTGCACAAACCCACTACACTAACATCCCTACCCACATAGCCCAGTGTACAAGGTGAGATAAGATCACATTAGTGAGTGCACAAACCCACCGCGCTAACATCCCCGCCCACATAGCCCAGAGTACAAGGTGAGACAAGATCACATTAGTGAGTAGACAAACCCACCGCACTAACATCTCTGTCCACAGAGCCCAGAGCACAAGGTGAGACGAGATCACATTAGTGAGTGCTCAAACCCACGGCACTAACATCCCCACCCACAGAGCCCAGAGTACAAGGTGGGACGAGATCACATTAGTGAGTGCTCAAACCCACGGCACTAACATCGCCGCCCACAGAGCCCAGAGTACAAGGTGGGACGAGATCACATTAGTGAGTGCACAAACCCACTGCACTAACATCCCCACCCACAGAGCCCAGTGTACAAGGTGAGATGAGATCACATTAGTGAGTGCACAAACCCACCGTGCTAACCTCCTCACCCACAGAGCCAAGTGTACAAGGTGAAACGAGATCTCATTAGTGAGTGCACAAACCCACCGTGCTAACATCCCTGCCCACAAAGCCCAGAGCACAAGGTGAGACGAGATCACATTAATGAGTGCTCAAACCCACCATGCTAACATCCCTGCCCACAGAGCCCAGAGCACAAGGTGAGACGAGATCACATTAGTGAGTGCACAAACCCACCGCGCTAACATCTCTGCCCGAAATCGGTAGAGTACAAGGTGAGACGAGATCACATTAGTGAGTGCACAAACCCACCGCGCCAACATCCCTGCCCAAAGAGTCCATAGTACAAGGTGAGACGAGATCACCTTAGTGAGTTCGCAAACCCACCGCGCTAACATCCCTGCCCACAGAGCCCAGAGTACAAGGTGAGAAGAGATCACATTAGTGAGTGCATAAACCCACTGCGCTAACATCCCCGCCCAGAGGACCCAGAGCACAAGGTGAGACGAGATCACATTAGTGAGAGCACCAACCCACCGCGCTAACATCCCTGCCCACAGAGCCCAGAGCACAAGGTGAGAAGAGATCACATTAGTGAGTGCATAAACCCACTGCGCTAACATCCCTGACCGGAGGACCCAGAGCACAAGGTGAGACGAGATCACATTAGTGAGAGCACCAACCCATATCACTAACATCCCTGCCCACATAGCCCAGAGTACAAGATGGGACGAGATCACATTAGTGAGTGCACAGACCCACCGCGCGAACATCCCTGCCCACAGAACCCAGAGCACAAGGTGAGACGAGATCACATTAGTGAGTGCACAAACCCACCGCGCCAACATCCCTGCCCAAAGAGTCCATAGTACAAAGGTGAGACGAGATCACCTTAGTGAGTTCGCAAACCCACCGCGCTAACATCCCTGCCCACAGACCCCAGAGTACAAGGTGAGACGAGATCACATTAGTGAGTGCACAAACGCACCGCGCTAACCCCTCCGCCCACAGAGCCCTTTGTACAAGGTGAGACGAGATCACATTAGTGAGTGCACAAACCCACCATGCTAACATCCCTGCCCACAGAGCCCAGAGCACAAGGTGAGACGAGATCACATTAGTGAGTGCACAAACCCACCATGCTAACATCCCTGCCCACAGATCTCAGAGCACAAGGTGAGACGAGAACACATTAATGAGTGCACCAACTCACCGCGCTAACCTCTCCGCCCACAGAGCCCAGTGTACAAGGTGAGACGAGATCACATTAGTGAGTGCACAAACCCACCGCGCTAACATCCCTGCCTTCAGAGAACAGAGTACACGGTGAGACGAGATCACATTAGTGAGTGCATAAACCCACCGCGCTATCCTCACCGCCCACAGAGCAAAGTGTACAAGGTGAGACGAGATCACATTAATGAGTGCACAAACCCACCGGGCTAACCTACCCGCTCCCACAGAGCCCAGTGTACAAGGTGAGATGAGATCACATTAGTGAGTGCACAAACCCACCGCGCTAACATCCACGCCAGAAGAGCCCATAGTACAAAGAGAGGCGAGATCACATTAGTGAGTGCATTTCCCACCACACTAACATCTCTGCCCACAGATCCCAGAACACAAGGTGAGACGAAATCACATTAGTGAGTGCTCAAACCCACCGCGCTAACATCCGCACCCACAGAACCCATAGTACAAAGAGAGGCGAGATCACATTAGTGAGTGCATTTCCCACCACACTAACATCTCTGCCCACAGATCCCAGAACACAAGGTGAGACGAAATCACATTAGTGAGTGCTCAAACCCACCGCGCTAACATCCGCACCCACAGAACCCGGAGGACAAGGTGAGACGAGATCACATTAGTGAGTGCTCAAACCCACCGCGCTAACATCTCTGCCCACAGAGCCCAGAGTACAAGGTGAGACGAGATCACATTAGTGAGTGCACAAACCCACCGCGCTAACATCCCTGTCCACAGATCCCAGAGCACAAGGTGATGCAAGATCAAATTAGTGAGTGCACAAACCCACCTCACTAACATCCCCGACCAAAGAGCCCAGAGAACAAGGTGAGATGAGATCACATTAGTGAGTGCACAAACCCACCGCGCTAACATCCCTTCCCACAGAGCCCAGAACAGAAAGTGAGACGAGATCACATTAGTGAGTGCACAAACCCACTACACTAACATCCCTACCCACATAGCCCAGTGTACAAGGTGAGATAAGATCACATTAGTGAGTGCACAAACCCACCGCGCTAACATCCCCGCCCACAAAGCCCAGAGTACAAGGTGAGACAAGATCACATTAGTGAGTAGACAAACCCACCGCACTAACATCTCTGTCCACAGAGCCCAGAGCACAAGGTGAGACGAGATCACATTAGTGAGTGCTCAAACCCACGGCACTAACATCCCCACCCACAGAGCCCAGAGTACAAGGTGGGACGAGATCACATTAGTGAGTGCTCAAACCCACGGCACTAACATCGCCGCCCACAGAACCCAGAGTACAAGGTGGGACGAGATCACATTAGTGAGTGCACAAACCCACTGCACTAACATCCCCACCCACAGAGCCCAGTGTACAAGGTGAGATGAGATCACATTAGTGAGTGCACAAACCCACCGTGCTAACCTCCTCACCCACAGAGCCAAGTGTACAAGGTGAAACGAGATCTCATTAGTGAGTGCACAAACCCACCGTGCTAACATCCCTGCCCACAAAGCCCAGAGCACAAGGTGAGACGAGATCACATTAATGAGTGCTCAAACCCACCATGCTAACATCCCTGCCCACAGAGCCCAGAGCACAAGGTGAGACGAGATCACATTAGTGAGTGCACAAACCCACTGAACTAACATCTCTGCCCACAGAGGCCAGAGTACATGGTGAGATGAGATCACATTAGTGAGTGCACAAACCGACCGCCCTAACATCCCTGCCCTCAGAGCCCAGAGCACAAGGCGGGACGAGATCACATTAGTGAGTGCATAAACCCACTGCGCTAACATCCCCGCCCAGAGGACCCAGAGCACAAGGTGAGACGAGATCACATTAGTGAGAGCACCAACCCACCGCGCTAACATCCCTGCCCACAGAGCCCAGAGCACAAGGTGAGAAGAGATCACATTAGTGAGTGCATAAACCAACTGCGCTAACATCCCTGACCAGAGGACCCAGAGCACAAGGTGAGACGAGATCACATTAGTGAGAGCACCAACCCACATCACTAACATCCCTGCCCACAGAGCCCAGAGTACAAGATGGGACGAGATCACATTAGTGAGTGCACAGACCCACCGCGCGAACATCCCTGCCCACAGAACCCAGAGCACAAGGTGAGACGAGATCACATTAGTGAGTGCACAAACCCACCGCGCTAACATCTCTGCCCGAAATCGGTAGAGTACAAGGTGAGACGAGATCACATTAGTGAGTGCACAAACCCACCGCGCCAACATCCCTGCCCAAAGAGTCCATAGTACAAGGTGAGACGAGATCACCTTAGTGAGTTCGCAAACCCACCGCGCTAACATCCCTGCCCACAGAGCCCAGAGTACAAGGTGAGAAGAGATCACATTAGTGAGTGCATAAACCCACTGCGCTAACATCCCCGCCCAGAGGACCCAGAGCACAAGGTGAGACGAGATCACATTAGTGAGAGCACCAACCCACCGCGCTAACATCCCTGCCCACAGAGCCCAGAGCACAAGGTGAGAAGAGATCACATTAGTGAGTGCATAAACCCACTGCGCTAACATCCCTGACCGGAGGACCCAGAGCACAAGGTGAGACGAGATCACATTAGTGAGAGCACCAACCCACATCACTAACATCCCTGCCCACATAGCCCAGAGTACAAGATGGGACGAGATCACATTAGTGAGTGCACAGACCCACCGCGCGAACATCCCTGCCCACAGAACCCAGAGCACAAGGTGAGACGAGATCACATTAGTGAGTGCACAAACCCACCGCGCCAACATCCCTGCCCAAAGAGTCCATAGTACAAGGTGAGACGAGATCACCTTAGTGAGTTCGCAAACCCACCGCGCTAACATCCCTGCCCACAGACCCCAGAGTACAAGGTGAGACGAGATCACATTAGTGAGTGCACAAACGCACCGCGCTAACCCCTCCGCCCACAGAGCCCTTTGTACAAGGTGAGACGAGATCACATTAGTGAGTGCACAAACCCACCATGCTAACATCCCTGCCCACAGAGCCCAGAGCACAAGGTGAGACGAGATCACATTAGTGAGTGCACAAACCCACCATGCTAACATCCCTGCCCACAGATCTCAGAGCACAAGGTGAGACGAGAACACATTAATGAGTGCACCAACTCACCGCGCTAACCTCTCCGCCCACAGAGCCCAGTGTACAAGGTGAGACGAGATCACATTAGTGAGTGCACAAACCCACCGCGCTAACATCCCTGCCTTCAGAGAACAGAGTACACGGTGAGACGAGATCACATTAGTGAGTGCACAAACCCACCGCGCTATCCTCACCGCCCACAGAGCAAAGTGTACAAGGTGAGACGAGATCACATTAATGAGTGCACAAACCCACCGCGCTAACCTACCCGCTCCCACAGAGCCCAGTGTACAAGGTGCGATGAGATCACATTAGTGAGTGCACAAACCCACCGCGCTAACATCCACGCCAAAAGAGCCCATAGTACAAAGAGAGGCGAGATCACATTAGTGAGTGCATTTCCCACCACACTAACATCTCTGCCCACAGATCCCAGAACACAAGGTGAGACGAAATCACATTAGTGAGTGCACAAACGCACCGCGCTAACCCCTCCACCCACAGAGCCCAGTGTACAAGGTGAGACGAGATCACATGAGTGAGTGTGCAAACCCACCATGCTAACATCCCTGCCCACAGAGCTCAGAGCACAAGGTGAGACGAGATCACATTAGTGAGTGCACAAACCACCGCGCTAACATTCCCGCCCACAGAGCCAAGAGTACAAGGTGACACGAGATCACATTAGTGAGTGCACAAACCACCGCACTACCATCCCTGACCACATAGCCCAGAGTACAAGGTGAGACGAGGTCACATTAGTGAGTACACAAACCCGCCGCACTAACATCCCTGCCCACAGAGCCCAGAGTACAAGGTGAGACGAGATCACATTAGTGAGTGCACAAACCCACCGCACTACCATCCCTGACCACATAGCCCAGAGTACAAGGTGAGACGAGATCACATTAGTGAGTGCACAAACGCACCGCGCTAACCCCTCCGCCCACAGAGCCCAGTGTACAAGGTGAGACGAGATCACATGAGTGAGTGTGCAAACCCACCATGCTAACATCCCTGCCCACAGAGCTCAGAGAACAAGGTGAGACGAGATCACATTAGTGAGTGCACAAACGCACCGCGCTAACCCCTCCGCCCACAGAGCCCTTTGTACAAGGTGAGACGAGATCACATTAGTGAGTGCACAAACCCACCATGCTAACATCCCTGCCCACAGAGCCCAGAGCACAAGGTGAGACGAGATCACATTAGTGAGTGCACAAACCCACCATGCTAACATCCCTGCCCACAGATCTCAGAGCACAAGGTGAGACGAGAACACATTAATGAGTGCACCAACTCACCGCGCTAACCTCTCCGCCCACAGAGCCCAGTGTACAAGGTGAGACGAGATCACATTAGTGAGTGCACAAACCCACCGCGCTAACATCCCTGCCTTCAGAGAACAGAGTACACGGTGAGACGAGATCACATTAGTGAGTGCACAAACCCACCGCGCTATCCTCACCGCCCACAGAGCAAAGTGTACAAGGTGAGACGAGATCACATTAATGAGTGCACAAACCCACCGCGCTAACCTACCCGCTCCCACAGAGCCCAGTGTACAAGGTGAGATGAGATCACATTAGTGAGTGCACAAACCCACCGCGCTAACATCCACGCCAAAAGAGCCCATAGTACAAAGAGAGGCGAGATCACATTAGTGAGTGCATTTCCCACCACACTAACATATCTGCCCACAGATCCCAGAACACAAGGTGAGACGAAATCACATTAGTGAGTGCTCAAACCCACCGCGCTAACATCCGCACCCACAGAACCCATAGTACAAAGAGAGGCGAGATCACATTAGTGAGTGCATTTCCCACCACACTAACATCTCTGCCCACAGATCCCAGAACACAAGGTGAGACAAAATCACATTAGTGAGTGCTCAAACCCACCGCGCTAACATCCGCACCCACAGAACCCGGAGGACAAGGTGAGACGAGATCACATTAGTGAGTGCTCAAACCCACCGCGCTAACATCCCCACCCACAGAGCCCAGAGTACAAGGTGAGACGAGATCACATTAGTGAGTGCACAAACCCACCGCGCTAACATCCCTGTCCACAGATCCCAGAGCACAAGGTGATGCAAGATCAAATTAGTGAGTGCACAAACCCACCTCACTAACATCCCCGACCAAAGAGCCCAGAGAACAAGGTGAGATGAGATCACATTAGTGAGTGCACAAACCCACCGCGCTAACATCCCTGCCCACAGAGCCCAGAACAGAAAGTGAGACGAGATCACATTAGTGAGTGCACAAACCCACTACACTAACATCCCTACCCACATAGCCCAGTGTACAAGGTGAGATAAGATCACATTAGTGAGTGCACAAACCCACAGCGCTAACATCCCCGCCCACATAGCCCAGAGTACAAGGTGAGACAAGATCACATTAGTGAGTGCATAAACCCACTGCGCTAACATCCCCGCCCAGAGGACCCAGAGCACAAGGTGAGACGAGATCACATTAGTGAGAGCACCAACCCACCGCGCTAACATCCCTGCCCACAGAGCCCAGAGCACAATGTGAGAAGAGATCACATTAGTGAGTGCATAAACCCACTGCGCTAACATCCCTGACCGGAGGACCCAGAGCACAAGGTGAGACGAGATCACATTAGTGAGAGCACCAACCCACATCACTAACATCCCTGCCCACAGAGCCCAGAGTACAAGATGGGACGAGATCACATTAGTGAGTGCACAGACCCACCGCGCGAACATCCCTGCCCACAGAACCCAGAGCACAAGGTGAGACGAGATCACATTAGTGAGTGCACAAACCCACCGCGCTAACATCTCTGCCCGAAATCGGTAGAGTACAAGGTGAGACGAGATCACATTAGTGAGTGCACAAACCCACCGCGCCAACATCCCTGCCCAAAGTGTCCATAGTACAAGGTGAGACGAGATCACCTTAGTGAGTTCGCAAACCCACCGCGCTAACATCCCTGCCCACAGGGCCCAGAGTACAAGGTGAGAAGAGATCACATTAGTGAGTGCATAAACCCACTGCGCTAACATCCCCGCCCAGAGGACCCAGAGCACAAGGTGAGACGAGATCACATTAGTGAGAGCACCAACCCACCGCGCTAACATCCCTGCCCACAGAGCCCAGAGCACAAGGTGAGAAGAGATCACATTAGTGAGTGCATAACCCCACTGCGCTAACATCCCTGACCGGAGGACGCAGAGCACAAGGTGAGACGAGATCACATTAGTGAGTGCACAAACCCACCGCGCGAACATCCCTGCCCACAGAACCCAGAGCACAAGGTGAGACGAGATCACATTAGTGAGTGCACAAACCCACCGCGCCAACATCCCTGCCCAAAGAGTCCATAGTAGAAGGTGAGACGAGATCACCTTAGTGAGTTCGCAAACCCACCGCGCTAACATCCCTGCCCACAGACCCCAGAGTACAAGGTGAGACGAGATCACATTAGTGAGTGCACAAACGCACCGCGCTAACCCCTCCGCCCACAGAGCCCTTTGTACAAGGTGAGACGAGATCACATTAGTGAGTGCACAAACCCACCATGCTAACATCTCTGCCCACAGAGCCCAGAGCACAAGGTGAGACGAGATCACATTAGTGAGTGCACAAACCCACCATGCTAACATCCCTGCCCACAGATCTCAGAGCACAAGGTGAGACGAGAACACATTAATGAGTGCACCAACTCACCGCGCTAACCTCTCCGCCCACAGAGCCCAGTGTACAAGGTGAGACGAGATCACATTAGTGAGTGCACAAACCCACCGCGCTAACATCCCTGCCTTCAGAGAACAGAGTACACGGTGAGACGAGATCACATTAGTGAGTGCACAAACCCACCGCGCTATCCTCACCGCCCACAGAGCAAAGTGTACAAGGTGAGACGAGATCACATTAATGAGTGCACAAACCCACCGCGCTAACCTACCCGCTCCCACAGAGCCCAGTGTACAAGGTGAGATGAGATCACATTAGTGAGTGCACAAACCCACCGCGCTAACATCCACGCCAAAAGAGCCCATAGTACAAAGAGAGGCGAGATCACATTAGTGAGTGCATTTCCCACCACACTAACATCTCTGCCCACAGATCCCAGAACACAAGGTGAGACGAAATCACATTAGTGAGTGCTCAAACCCACCGCGCTAACATCCGCACCCACAGAACCCGGAGGACAAGGTGAGACGAGATCACATTAGTGAGTGCTCAAACCCACCGCGCTAACATCCCCACCCACAGAGCCCAGAGTACAAGGTGAGACGAGATCACATTAGTGAGTGCACAAACCCACCGCGCTAACATCCCTGTCCACAGATCCCAGAGCACAAGGTGATGCAAGATCAAATTAGTGAGTGCACAAACCCACCTCACTAACATCCCCGACCATAGAGCCCAGAGAACAAGGTGAGATGAGATCACATTAGTGAGTGCACAAACCCACCGCGCTAACATCCCTGCCCACAGAGCCCAGAACAGAAAGTGAGACGAGATCACATTAGTGAGTGCACAAACCCACTACACTAACATCCCTACCCACATAGCCCAGTGTACAAGGTGAGATAAGATCACATTAGTGAGTGCAAAAACCCACCGCGCTAACATCCCCGCCCACATAGCCCAGAGTACAAGGTGAGACAAGATCACATTAGTGAGTAGACAAACCCACCGCACTAACATCTCTGTCCACAGAGCCCAGAGCACAAGGTGAGACGAGATCACATTAGTGAGTGCTCAAACCCACGGCACTAACATCCCCACCCACAGAGCCCAGAGTACAAGGTGGGACGAGATCACATTAGTGAGTGCTCAAACCCACGGCACTAACATCGCCGCCCACAGAGCCCAGAGTACAAGGTGGGACGAGATCACATTAGTGAGTGCACAAACCCACTGCACTAACATCCCCACCCACAGAGCCCAGTGTACAAGGTGAGATGAGATCACATTAGTGAGTGCACAAACCCACCGTGCTAACCTCCTCACCCGCAGAGCCAAGTGTACAAGGTGAAACGAGATCTCATTAGTGAGTGCACAAACCCACCGTGCTAACATCCCTGCCCACAAAGCCCAGAGCACAAGGTGAGACGAGATCACATTAATGAGTGCTCAAACCCACCATGCTAACATCCCTGCCCACAGAGCCCAGAGCACAAGGTGAGACGAGATCACATTAGTGAGTGCACAAATCCACTGAACTAACATCTCTGCCCACAGAGGCCAGAGTACATGGTGAGATGAGATCACATTAGTGAGTGCACAAACCGACCGCCCTAACATCCCTGCCCTCAGAGCCCAGAGCACAAGGCGGGACGAGATCACATTAGTGAGTACATAAACCCACTGCGCTAACATCCCCGCCCAGAGGACCCAGAGCACAAGGTGAGACGAGATCACATTAGTGAGAGCACCAACCCACCGCGCTAACATCCCTGCCCACAGAGCCCAGAGCACAAGGTGAGAAGAGATCACATTAGTGAGTGCATAAACCCACTGCGCTAACATCCCTGACCAGAGGACCCAGAGCACAAGGTGAGACGAGATCACATTAGTGAGAGCACCAACCCACATCACTAACATCCCTGCCCACAGAGCCCAGAGTACAAGATGGGACGAGATCACATTAGTGAGTGCACAGACCCACCGCGCGAACATCCCTGCCCACAGAACCCAGAGCACAAGGTGAGACGAGATCACATTAGTGAGTGCACAAACCCACCGCGCTAACATCTCTGCCCGAAATCGGTAGAGTACAAGGTGAGACGAGATCACATTAGTGAGTGCACAAACCCACCGCGCCAACATCCCTGCCCAAAGAGTCCATAGTACAAGGTGAGACGAGATCACCTTAGTGAGTTCGCAAACCCACCGCGCTAACATCCCTGCCCACAGAGCCCAGAGTACAAGGTGAGAAGAGATCACATTAGTGAGTGCATAAACCCACTGCGCTAACATCCCCGCCCAGAGGACCCAGAGCACAAGGTGAGACGAGATCACATTAGTGAGAGCACCAACCCACCGCGCTAACATCCCTGCCCACAGAGCCCAGAGCACAAGGTGAGAAGAGATCACATTAGTGAGTGCATAAACCCACTGCGCTAACATCCCTGACCGGAGGACCCAGAGCACAAGGTGAGACGAGATCACATTAGTGAGAGCACCAACCCACATCACTAACATCCCTGCCCACATAGCCCAGAGTACAAGATGGGACGAGATCACATTAGTGAGTGCACAGACCCACCGCGCGAACATCCCTGCCCACAGAACCCAGAGCACAAGGTGAGACGAGATCACATTAGTGAGTGCACAAACCCACCGCGCCAACATCCCTGCCCAAAGAGTCCATAGTACAAGGTGAGACGAGATCACCTTAGTGAGTTCGCAAACCCACCGCGCTAACATCCCTGCCCACAGACCCCAGAGTACAAGGTGAGACGAGATCACATTAGTGAGTGCACAAACGCACCGCGCTAACCCCTCCGCCCACAGAGCCCTTTGTACAAGGTGAGACGAGATCACATTAGTGAGTGCACAAACCCACCATGCTAACATCCCTGCCCACAGAGCCCAGAGCACAAGGTGAGACGAGATCACATTAGTGAGTGCACAAACCCACCATGCTAACATCCCTGCCCACAGATCTCAGAGCACAAGGTGAGACGAGAACACATTAATGAGTGCACCAACTCACCGCGCTAACCTCTCCGCCCACAGAGCCCAGTGTACAAGGTGAGACGAGATCACATTAGTGAGTGCACAAACCCACTGCGCTAACATCCCTGCCTTCAGAGAACAGAGTACACGGTGAGACGAGATCACATTAGTGAGTGCACAAACCCACCGCGCTATCCTCACCGCCCACAGAGCAAAGTGTACAAGGTGAGACGAGATCACATTAATGAGGGCACAAACCCACCGCGCTAACCTACCCGCTCCCACAGAGCCCAGTGTACAAGGTGAGATGAGATCACATTAGTGAGTGCACAAACCCACCGCGCTAACATCCACGCCAAAAGAGCCCATAGTACAAAGAGAGGCGAGATCACATTAGTGAGTGCATTTCCCACCACACTAACATCTCTGCCCACAGATCCCAGAACACAAGGTGAGACGAAATCACATTAGTGAGTGCACAAACGCACCGTGCTAACCCCTCCACCCACAGAGCCCAGTGTACAAGGTGAGACGAGATCACATGAGTGAGTGTGCAAACCCACCATGCTAACATCCCTGCCCACAGAGCTCAGAGCACAAGGTGAGACGAGATCACATTAGTGAGTGCACAAACCACCGCGCTAACATTCCCGCCCACAGAGCCAAGAGTACAAGGTGACACGAGATCACATTAGGGAGTACACAAACCACCGCACTACCATCCCTGACTACATAGCCCAGAGTACAAGGTGAGACGAGATCACATTAGTGAGCGCACAAACCCACCGCACCAACATCCCTGCCCACAAAGCCAAGAGTACAAGGTGACACGAGATCACATTAGTGAGTGCACAAACCACCGCACTACCATCCCTGACCACATAGCCCAGAGTACAAGGTGAGACGAGGTCACATTAGTGAGTACACAAACCCGCCGCAATAACATCCCTGCCCACAGAGCCCAGAGTACAAGGTGAGACGAGATCACATTAGTGAGTGCACAAACCCACCGCACTACCATCCCTGACCACATAGCCCAGAGTACAAGGTGAGACGAGATCACATTAGTGAGTGCACAAACGCACCGCGCTAACCCCTCCGCCCACAGAGCCCAGTGTACAAGGTGAGACGAGATCACATGAGTGAGTGTGCAAACCCACCATGCTAACATCCCTGCCCACAGAGCTCAGAGCACAAGGTGAGACGAGATCACATTAGTGAGTGCACAAACGCACCGCGCTAACCCCTCCGCCCACAGAGCCCTTTGTACAAGGTGAGACGAGATCACATTAGTGAGTGCACAAACCCACCATGCTAACATCCCTGCCCACAGAGCCCAGAGCACAAGGTGAGACGAGATCACATTAGTGAGTGCACAAACCCACCATGCTAACATCCCTGCCCACAGATCTCAGAGCACAAGGTGAGACGAGAACACATTAATGAGTGCACCAACTCACCGCGCTAACCTCTCCGCCCACAGAGCCCAGTGTACAAGGTGAGACGAGATCACATTAGTGAGTGCACAAACCCACCGCGCTAACATCCCTGCCTTCAGAGAACAGAGTACACGGTGAGACGAGATCACATTAGTGAGTGCACAAACCCACCGCGCTATCCTCACCGCCCACAGAGCAAAGTGTACAAGGTGAGACGAGATCACATTAATGAGTGCACAAACCCACCGCGCTAACCTACCCGCTCCCACAGAGCCCAGTGTACAAGGTGAGATGAGATCACATTAGTGAGTGCACAAACCCACCGCGCTAACATCCACGCCAAAAGAGCCCATAGTACAAAGAGAGGCGAGATCACATTAGTGAGTGCATTTCCCACCACACTAACATCTCTGCCCACAGATCCCAGAACACAAGGTGAGACGAAATCACATTAGTGAGTGCTCAAACCCACCGCGCTAACATCCGCACCCACAGAACCCATAGTACAAAGAGAGGCGAGATCACATTAGTGAGTGCATTTCCCACCACACTAACATCTCTGCCCACAGATCCCAGAACACAAGGTGAGACAAAATCACATTAGTGAGTGCTCAAACCCACCGCGCTAACATCCGCACCCACAGAACCCGGAGGACAAGGTGAGACGAGATCACATTAGTGAGTGCTCAAACCCACCGCGCTAACATCCCCACCCACAGAGCCCAGAGTACAAGGTGAGACGAGATCACATTAGTGAGTGCACAAACCCACCGCGCTAACATCCCTGTCCACAGATCCCAGAGCACAAGGTGATGCAAGATCAAATTAGTGAGTGCACAAACCCACCTCACTAACATCCCCGACCAAAGAGCCCAGAGAACAAGGTGAGATGAGATCACATTAGTGAGTGCACAAACCCACCGCGCTAACATCCCTGCCCACAGAGCCCAGAACAGAAGGTGAGACGAGATCACATTAGTGAGTGCACAAACCCACTACACTAACATCCCTACCCACATAGCCCAGTGTACAAGGTGAGATAAGAACACATTAGTGAGTGCACAAACCCACCGCGCTAACATCCCCGCCCACATAGCCCAGAGTACAAGGTGAGACAAGATCACATTAGTGAGTGCATAAACCCACTGCGCTAACATCCCCGCCCAGAGGACCCAGAGCACAAGGTGAGACGAGATCACATTAGTGAGAGCACCAACCCACCGCGCTAACATCCCTGCCCACAGAGCCCAGAGCACAAGGTGAGAAGAGATCATATTAGTGAGTGCATAAACCCACTGCGCTAACATCCCTGACCGGAGGACCCAGAGCACAAGGTGAGACGAGATCACATTAGTGAGAGCACCAACCCACATCACTAACATCCCTGCCCACAGAGCCCAGAGTACAAGATGGGACGAGATCACATTAGTGAGTGCACAGACCCACCGCGCGAACATCCCTGCCCACAGAACCCAGAGCACAAGGTGAGACGAGATCACATTAGTGAGTGCACAAACCCACCGCGCTAACATCTCTGCCCGAAATCGGTAGAGTACAAGGTGAGACGAGATCACATTAGTGAGTGCACAAACCCACCGCGCCAACATCCCTGCCCAAAGAGTCCATAGTACAAGGTGAGACGAGATCACCTTAGTGAGTTCGCAAACCCACCGCGCTAACATCCCTGCCCACAGAGCCCAGAGTACAAGGTGAGAAGAGATCACATTAGTGAGTGCATAAACCCACTGCGCTAACATCCCCGCCCAGAGGACCCAGAGCACAAGGTGAGACGAGATCACATTAGTGAGAGCACCAACCCACCGCGCTAACATCCCTGCCCACAGAGCCCAGAGCACAAGGTGAGAAGAGATCACATTAGTGAGTGCATAAACCCACTGCGCTAACATCCCTGACCGGAGGACCCAGAGCACAAGGTGAGACGAGATCACATTAGTGAGTGCACAAACCCACCGCGCCAACATCCCTGCCCAAAGAGTCCATAGTACAAGGTGAGACGAGATCACCTTAGTGAGTTCGCAAACCCACCGCGCTAACATCCCTGCCCACAGACCCCAGAGTACAAGGTGAGACGAGATCACATTAGTGAGTGCACAAACGCACCGCGCTAACCCCTCCGCCCACAGAGCCCTTAGTACAAGGTGAGACGAGATCACATTAGTGAGTGCACAAACCCACCATGCTAACATCCCTGCCCACAGAGCCCAGAGCACAAGGTGAGACGAGATCACATTAGTGAGTGCACAAACCCACCATGCTAACATCCCTGCCCACAGATCTCAGAGCACAAGGTGAGACGAGAACACATTAATGAGTGCACCAACTCACCGCGCTAACCTCTCCGCCCACAGAGCCCGGTGTACAAGGTGAGACGAGATCACATTAGTGAGTGCACAAACCCACCGCGCTAACATCCCTGCCTTCAGAGAACAGAGTACACGGTGAGACGAGATCACATTAGTGAGTGCACAAACCCACCGCGCTATCCTCACCGCCCACAGAGCAAAGTGTACAAGGTGAGACGAGATCACATTAATGAGTGCACAAACCCACCGCGCTAACCTACCCGCTCCCACAGAGCCCAGTGTACAAGGTGAGATGAGATCACATTAGTGAGTGCACAAACCCACCGCGCTAACATCCACGCCAAAAGAGCCCATAGTACAAAGAGAGGCGAGATCACATTAGTGAGTGCATTTCCCACCACACTAACATCTCTGCCCACAGATCCCAGAACACAAGGTGAGACGAAATCACATTAGTGAGTGCACAAACGCACCGCGCTAACCCCTCCGCCCACAGAGCCCAGTGTACAAGGTGAGTCGAGATCACATGAGTGAGTGTGCAAACCCACCATGCTAACATCCCTGCCCACAGAGCTCAGAGCACAAGGTGAGACGAGATCACATTAGTGAGTGCACAAACCACCGCGCTAACATTCCCGCCCACAGAGCCAAGAGTACAAGGTGACACGAGATCACATTAGGGAGTACACAAACCACCGCACTACCATCCCTGACTACATAGCCCAGAGTACAAGGTGAGACGAGATCACATTAGTGAGCGCACAAACCCACCGCACCAACATCCCTGCCCACAAAGCCAAGAGTACAAGGTGACACGAGATCACATTAGTGAGTGCACAAACCACCGCACTACCATCCCTGACCACATAGCCCAGAGTACAAGGTGAGACGAGGTCACATTAGTGAGTACACAAACCCGCCGCACTAACATCCCTGCCCACAGAGCCCAGAGTACAAGGTGAGACGAGATCACATTAGTGAGTGCACAAACCCACCGCACTACCATCCCTGACCACATAGCCCAGAGTACAAGGTGAGACGAGATCACATTAGTGAGTGCACAAACCCACCGCGCTAACATCTCTGCCCGAAATCGGTAGAGTACAAGGTGAGACGAGATCACATTAGTGAGTGCACAAACCCACCGCGCCAACATCCCTGCCCAAAGAGTCCATAGTACAAGGTGAGACGAGATCACCTTAGTGAGTTCGCAAACCCACCGCGCTAACACCCCTGCCCACAGAGCCCAGAGTACAAGGTGAGAAGAGATCACATTAGTGAGTGCATAAACCCACTGCGCTAACATCCCCGCCCAGAGGACCCAGAGCACAAGGTGAGACGAGATCACATTAGTGAGAGCACCAACCCACATCACTAACATCCCTGCCCACATAGCCCAGAGTACAAGATGGGACGAGATCACATTAGTGAGTGCACAGACCCACCGCGCGAACATCCCTGCCCACAGAACCCAGAGCACAAGGTGAAACGAGATCACATTAGTGAGTGCACAAACCCACCGCGCCAACATCCCTGCCCAAAGAGTCCATAGTACAAGGTGAGACGAGATCACCTTAGTGAGTTCGCAAACCCACCGCGCTAACATCCCTGCCCACAGACCCCAGAGTACAAGGTGAGACGAGATCACATTAGTGAGTGCACAAACGCACCGCGCTAACCCCTCCGCCCACAGAGCCCTTTGTACAAGGTGAGACGAGATCACATTAGTGAGTGCACAAACCCACCATGCTAACATCCCTGCCCACAGAGCCCAGAGCACAAGGTGAGACGAGATCACATTAGTGAGTGCACAAACCCACCATGCTAACATCCCTGCCCACAGAGCCCAGAGCAC
Organism: Ambystoma mexicanum; assembly: GCF_040938575.1. Taxonomy (NCBI): domain Eukaryota; kingdom Metazoa; phylum Chordata; class Amphibia; order Caudata; family Ambystomatidae; genus Ambystoma; species Ambystoma mexicanum. The sequence continues at coordinate 1,399,520,875 of NC_090933.1, forward strand.
AAGGTGAGACGAGATCACATTAGTGAGTGCACAAACCCACCATGCTAACATCCCTGCCCACAGATCTCAGAGCACAAGGTGAGACGAGATCACATTAGTGAGTGCACAAACGCACCGCGCTAACCCCTCCGCCCACAGAGCCCAGTGTACAAGGTGAGAAGAGATCACATTAGTGAGTGCACAAACCCACCATGCTAACATCCCTGCCCACAGAGCCCAGAACACAAGGTGAGACGAGATCACATTAGTGAGTGCACAAACCCACCGAACTAACATCCCTGCCCTTAGAGCCCAGCGTACGAGTTGAGACGAGATCACATTAATGAGTGCACAAACCCACTGCTCTAACATCCCTGCCCACATAGCCCAGAGTACATGGTGAGACGAGATCACAATAGTGAGTGCACAAAGCCACCGCGCTAACATCCCTGCACACATAGGCCAGAGTACAAGGTGAGACAAGATCACATTAGTGAGTGCATTTCCCACCGCACTAACATCACTTCCCACTGATCCCAGAGCACAAGGTGACACGAGATCACATTAATGAGTGCACAAACCCACCGTGCTAACCCCCGCTCCCACAGATCCCAGTGTACAAGGTGAGGCAAGATCACCTTAGTGAGTGCACAAACCCACCGCGCTAACATCCCCGCCCAAAGAACCCAGAGTACAAGGTGAGACGAGATCACATTAGTGAGTAGACAAACCCACCGCGAAAACATCCCTGCCGACAGAGCGTAGAGTACAAGGTGGGACGAGGTCACATTAGTGAGTGCACAAACCCACCGCGTTAACATCTCTGCCCAAAATCGGCCAGGGTACAAGGTGGGACGCGATCACATTAGTGAGTGCACAAACCCACCGCGCTAACATCCCTGACCACAGAGCCCAGAGTACAAGGTGAGAGGAGATCACATTAGTGAGTGCACAAACCCACCACGCTAACATCCCTGCCCACAGAGTCCAGAGTCCAAGGTGAGACGAGGTCACATTAGTGAGTACACAAACCCACTGCGCTAACATCCCTGCCCAGAGGACCCAGAGCACAAGGTGATACGAGATCACATTAGTGAGTGCACAGACCCACCGCGCAAACATCCCTGCCCACAGAACCCAGAGCACAAGGTGAGACGAGATCACATTAGTGAGTGCACAAACGCACCGCGCTAACCCCTCCGCCCACAGAGCCCAGAGTACAAGGTGAGACGAGATCACATTAGTGAGTGCACAAACACACCGCGCCAACACCCCTGCCCACAGAGCCAAGAGCACAAGGTGAGACGAGATCACATTAGTGAGTGCACAAACCCACCGCGCTAACATCCCCGCCCACAGAGCCCAGAACAGAAAGTGAGACGAGATCACTTTAGTGAGTGCACAAACCCACTGCACTAACATCCCCACCCACAGAGCCCAGTGTACAAGGTGAGATGATATCACATTAGTGAGTGCACAAACCCACCGTGCTAACATCCCTGCCCCCAGAGCACAAGGTGAGATGAGATCACATTAGTGAGTGCACAAACCCACTGAACTAACATCTCTGCCCACAGAGGCCAGAGTACAAGGTGAGATGAGATCACATTAGTGAGTGCACAAACCCACAACACTAACATCCCTGCCCTCAGAGCCCAGAGCACAAGGTGAGACGAGATCACATTAGTGACTGCACACAACCACTGTGCTAACATCCCTGCCCACAGAGCCCAGAGCACAAGGTGAGAAGAGATCACATCAGTGAGTGCATAAACCCACTTCTCTAACATCCCTGCCCAGAGGACCCAGAGCACAAGGTGATACGAGATCACATTAGTGAGTGCACAGACCCACCGTGCAAACATCCCTTCCCACAGAATCCAGAGCACAAGGTGAGACGAGATCACATTAGTGAGTGCACAAACGCACCGCGCTAACCCCTCTGCCCACAGAGCCCAGTGTACAAGGTGAGACGAGATCACATTAGTGAGTGCACAAACCCACCATGCTAACATCCCTGCCCACAGAGCCCAGAGCAGAAGGTGAGATGAGATCACATTAGTGAGTGCACAAACCCACCGCGCTAACATCCCTGCCCACAGAGCCCAGAGCACAAGGTGAGACGAGATCACATTAGTGAGTGCACAAACCCAACGCGCTAACATCCCCGCCCACATAGCCCAGAGTACAAGGTGAGACAAGATCACATTAGTGAGTAGACAAACCCACCACACTAACATCTCTGTCCACAGAGCCCAGAGCACAAGGTGAGACGAGATCACATTAGTGAGTGCGCAAACCCACCGCGCTAACATCCCTGCCCACAGAGCCCAGAACAGAAAGTGAGACGAGATCACATTAGTGAGTGCACAAACCCACTGCACTAACATCCCCACCCACAGTGCCAGTGTACAAGGTGAGATGAGATCACATTAGTGAGTGCACAAACCCACTGAACTAACATCTCTGCCCACAGACGCCAGAGTACAAGGTGAGATGAGATCACATTAGTGAGTGCACAAACCCACAGCACTAACATCCCTGCCCTCAGAGCCCAGAGCACAAGGTGAGACGAGATCACATTAGTGAGTGCACAGACCCACCGCGCAAACATCCCTGGCCACAGAACCCAGAGCACAAGGTGAGACGAGATCACATTAGTGAGTGTGCAAACCCACCGCTCTAACATCCCTGCCCACAGAGCCCAGAGTACGAGGTGAGACGAGATCACATTAATGAGTGCACAAACGCACCTCGCTAACCCCTCCGCCCACAGAGCCCAGTGTACAAGGTGAGACGAAATCACATTAGTGAGTGCACAAACCCACCATGCTAACATCCCTGCCCACAGAGCCCAGAGCACAAGGTGAGACGAGATCACATTAGTGAGTGCTCAAACCCATCATGCTAACATCCCTGCCCACAGAGCCCAGAGCACAAGGTGAGACGAGGTCACATTAGTGAGTGCTCAAACCCACCGCGCTAACATCCCTGCCCACAGAGCCCAGAGCACATGGTGAGACGAAATCACATTAGAGAGTGCATTTCCCACCGCACTAACATCACTTCCCACTGATCCCAGAGCACAAGGTGACACGAGATCACATTAATGAGTGCACAAACCCACCGTGCTAACCTCCGCGCCCACAGATCCCAATGTACAAGGTGAGACGAGATCACATTAGTGAGTGCACAAACCCACCGCGCTAACATCCCCGCCCAAAGAACCCAGAGTACAAGGTGAGACGAGATCACATTAGTGAGTGCACAAACCCACTGCACTAACATCCCCGCCCAAAGAGCCCAGAGCACAAGGTGAGACGAGATCACCTAAATGAGTGCACAAACCCACTGTGCTAACTTCCCCGCCCACAGAGTCCAGAGTACAAGGTGAGACGGAATCACTTTAGTGAGTGCACAAACCCATTACGCTAACATCCCTGCCCACAGAGCCCAGAGCACAAGGTGAGAGGAGATCACATTAGTGATTGCATAAACCCACTGCACTAACATCCCTGCCCAGAGTACCCAGAGCACAAGGTGAGACGAGATCACATTAGTGAGTGCACAAACCCAACACGCTAACATCCCCGCCCACCGAGCCCAGAGCAAAAGGTGAGACGAGATCACATTAGTGAGTGCACAAACCCCCCGCACTAACATCCCTGCCCACAGAACCCAGAGTACAAGGTGAGACGAGATCACATTAGTGAGTGCACAAACCCACCACACTAACATCCCTGCCCACTGTGCCCAGAGTACAAGGTGAGACGAGATCACATTAGTGAGTGCACAAACCCACCGTGCTAACATCCCTGCCCACAGAACCCAGAGCACAAGGTGAGACGAGATCACATTAGTGAGTGCACAAACCCACAACACTAACATCCCTGCCCACAGTGCCCAGAGTACAAGGTGATACGAGATCACATTAGTGAGTGCACAAACCCACCGCGCTAACATCTCTGCCCAAAATCGGCCAGAGTACAAGGTCAGAGGAGTTCACATTAGTGAGTGCGCAAACCCACCGCGCTAACATCCCTGCCCACAAATCCCAGAGCACAAGGTGAGACGAGATCACTTTAGTGAATGGACAAACCCACTGCGCTAACATCCCTGCTCACATAGCCCAGAGTACAAGGTGAGACGAGGTCACATTAGTGAGTGCTCAAACCCACCGCGCTAACATCCCTGCCCACAGAGCCCGGAGAACAAGATGAGACGAAATCACATTAGTGAGTGCATTTCCCACCGCACTAACATCACTTCCCACTGATCCCAGAGCACAAGGTGACACGAGATCACATTAGTGAGTGCACAGACCCACCGCGCAAACATCCCTGCCCACAGAACCCAGAGCACAAGGTGAGAAGAGATCACATTAGTGAGTGTGCAAACCCACCGCTCTAACATCCCTGCCCACAGAGCCCAGAGTACGAGGTGAGACGAGATCACATTAGTGAGTGCACAAACGCACCTCGCTAACCCCTCCGCCCACAGAGCCCAGTGTACAAGGTGAGACGAAATCACATTAGTGAGTGCACACACCTACCATGCTAACATCCCTGCCCGCAGAGCCCAGAGCACAAGGTGAGACGAGATCACATTAGTGAGAGCTCAAACCCATCATGCTAACATCCCTGCCCACAGAGCCCAGAGCACAAGGTGAGACGAGGTCACATTAGTGAGTGCTCAAACCCACCGCGCTAACATCCCTGCCCACAGATCCCAGTGTACAAGGTGAGACGAGATCACATTAGTGAGTGCATAAACCCACCGAACTAACATCCCTGCCCTTAGAGCCCAGAGTACGAGTTGAGACGAGATCACATTAATGAGTGCACAAACCCACTGCTCTAACATCCCTGCCCACATAGCCCAGAGTACATGGTGAGACGAGATCACAATAGTGAGTGCACAAACCCACCGCGCTAACATCCCTGCACACATAGGCCAGAGTACAAGGTGAGACAAGATCACATTAGTGAGTGCATTTCCCACCGCACTAACATCACTTCCCACTGATCCCAGAGCACAAGGTGACACGAGATCACATTAATGAGTGCACAAACCCACCGTGCTAACCTCCGCTCCCACAGATCCCAGTGTACAAGGTGAGGCAAGATCACCTTAGTGAGTGCACAAACCCACCGCGCTAACATCCCCGCCCAAAGAACCCAGAGTACAAGGTGAGACGAGATCACATTAGTGAGTGCACAAACACACTGCACTAACATCCCCGCCCAAAGAGACCAGAGCACAAGGTGAGACGAAATCACATTAGTGAGTAGACAAACCCACCGCGAAAACATCCCTGCCGACAGAGCGTAGAGTACAAGGTGGGACGAGGTCACATTAGTGAGTGCACAAACCCACCGCGCTAACATCTCTGCCCAAAATCGGCCAGGGTACAAGGTGGGACGAGATCACATTAGTCAGTGCACAAACCCACCACGCTAACATCCCTGACCACAGAGCCCAGAGTACAAGGTGAGAGGAGATCACATTAGTGAGTGCACAAACCCACCACGCTAACATCCCTGCCCACAGAGTCCAGAGTCCAAGGTGAGACGAGGTCACATTAGTGAGTACACAAACCCACCGCGCTAACATCCCTGCCCACAGAGCCCAGAGTACAAGGTGAGACGAGATCACATTATTGAGTGCATTTCCCACAGCACTAACATCACTGCCCACAGATCCCAGAGCACAAGGCGAGACGAGATAACATTAGTGAGTGCACAAACCCACTAACATTACTGCCCAGAGAGCCCAGAGTACAAGGTGAGAGGAGGTCACATTAGTGAGTGCGCAAACCCACCACACTAACATCCCCACCCACAGAGCCCAGAGTACAAGGTGAGAGGAGGTCACATTAGTGAGTGCACAAACCCACCGCGATAACATCCCTGCCCACAGAGCCCAGAGTACAAGGTAGGACGAGGTCACATTAGTGAGTGCACAAACCCACCGCGCTAACATCTCTGCCCAAAATCGGCCAGGGTACAAGGTGAGACGAGATCACATTAGTGAGTACACAAACCCACCGAGCTAACATCCCTGCCCACAGAGCCCAGAGTACAAGGTGAGAGGAGGTCACATTAGTGAGTGCACAAACCCACCGCGATAACATCCCTGCCCACAGAGCCCTGAGTACAAGGTAGGACGAGGTCACATTAGTGAGTGCACAAACCCACCGCGCTAACATCTTTGCCCAAAATCGGCCAGGGTACAAGGTGAGACGAGATCACATTAGTGAGTACACAAACCCCCTGCGCTAACATCCCTGCCCACAGAGCCCAGAGCACAAGGTGAGAAGAGATCACATTAGTGAGTGCATAAACCCACTTCTCTAACATCCCTGCCCAGAGGACCCAGAGCACAAGGTGATACGAGATCACATTAGTGAGTGCACAGACCCACCGCGCAAACATCCCTGCCCACAGAACCCAGAGCACAAGGTGAGACGAGATCACATTAGTGAGTGTACAAACGCACCGCGCTAACCCCTCCGCCCACAGAGCCAAGTGTACAAGGTGAGACGAGATCACATTAGGGAGTACACAAACCACCGCACTACCATCCCTGACTACATAGCCCAGAGTACAAGGTGAGACGAGATCACATTAGTGAGCGCACAAACCCACCGCACCAACATCCCTGCCCACAAAGCCAAGAGTACAAGGTGACACGAGATCACATTAGTGAGTGCACAAACCACCGCACTACCATCCCTGACCACATAGCCCAGAGTACAAGGTGAGACGAGGTCACATTAGTGAGTACACAAACCCGCCGCAATAACATCCCTGCCCACAGAGCCCAGAGTACAAGGTGAGACGAGATCACATTAGTGAGTGCACAAACCCACCGCACTACCATCCCTGACCACATAGCCCAGAGTACAAGGTGAGACGAGATCACATTAGTGAGTGCACAAACGCACCGCGCTAACCCCTCCGCCCACAGAGCCCAGTGTACAAGGTGAGACGAGATCACATGAGTGAGTGTGCAAACCCACCATGCTAACATCCCTGCCCACAGAGCTCAGAGCACAAGGTGAGACGAGATCACATTAGTGAGTGCACAAACGCACCGCGCTAACCCCTCCGCCCACAGAGCCCTTTGTACAAGGTGAGACGAGATCACATTAGTGAGTGCACAAACCCACCATGCTAACATCCCTGCCCACAGAGCCCAGAGCACAAGGTGAGACGAGATCACATTAGTGAGTGCACAAACCCACCATGCTAACATCCCTGCCCACAGATCTCAGAGCACAAGGTGAGACGAGAACACATTAATGAGTGCACCAACTCACCGCGCTAACCTCTCCGCCCACAGAGCCCAGTGTACAAGGTGAGACGAGATCACATTAGTGAGTGCACAAACCCACCGCGCTAACATCCCTGCCTTCAGAGAACAGAGTACACGGTGAGACGAGATCACATTAGTGAGTGCACAAACCCACCGCGCTATCCTCACCGCCCACAGAGCAAAGTGTACAAGGTGAGACGAGATCACATTAATGAGTGCACAAACCCACCGCGCTAACCTACCCGCTCCCACAGAGCCCAGTGTACAAGGTGAGATGAGATCACATTAGTGAGTGCACAAACCCACCGCGCTAACATCCACGCCAAAAGAGCCCATAGTACAAAGAGAGGCGAGATCACATTAGTGAGTGCATTTCCCACCACACTAACATCTCTGCCCACAGATCCCAGAACACAAGGTGAGACGAAATCACATTAGTGAGTGCTCAAACCCACCGCGCTAACATCCGCACCCACAGAACCCATAGTACAAAGAGAGGCGAGATCACATTAGTGAGTGCATTTCCCACCACACTAACATCTCTGCCCACAGATCCCAGAACACAAGGTGAGACAAAATCACATTAGTGAGTGCTCAAACCCACCGCGCTAACATCCGCACCCACAGAACCCGGAGGACAAGGTGAGACGAGATCACATTAGTGAGTGCTCAAACCCACCGCGCTAACATCCCCACCCACAGAGCCCAGAGTACAAGGTGAGACGAGATCACATTAGTGAGTGCACAAACCCACCGCGCTAACATCCCTGTCCACAGATCCCAGAGCACAAGGTGATGCAAGATCAAATTAGTGAGTGCACAAACCCACCTCACTAACATCCCCGACCAAAGAGCCCAGAGAACAAGGTGAGATGAGATCACATTAGTGAGTGCACAAACCCACCGCGCTAACATCCCTGCCCACAGAGCCCAGAACAGAAGGTGAGACGAGATCACATTAGTGAGTGCACAAACCCACTACACTAACATCCCTACCCACATAGCCCAGTGTACAAGGTGAGATAAGAACACATTAGTGAGTGCACAAACCCACCGCGCTAACATCCCCGCCCACATAGCCCAGAGTACAAGGTGAGACAAGATCACATTAGTGAGTGCATAAACCCACTGCGCTAACATCCCCGCCCAGAGGACCCAGAGCACAAGGTGAGACGAGATCACATTAGTGAGAGCACCAACCCACCGCGCTAACATCCCTGCCCACAGAGCCCAGAGCACAAGGTGAGAAGAGATCATATTAGTGAGTGCATAAACCCACTGCGCTAACATCCCTGACCGGAGGACCCAGAGCACAAGGTGAGACGAGATCACATTAGTGAGAGCACCAACCCACATCACTAACATCCCTGCCCACAGAGCCCAGAGTACAAGATGGGACGAGATCACATTAGTGAGTGCACAGACCCACCGCGCGAACATCCCTGCCCACAGAACCCAGAGCACAAGGTGAGACGAGATCACATTAGTGAGTGCACAAACCCACCGCGCTAACATCTCTGCCCGAAATCGGTAGAGTACAAGGTGAGACGAGATCACATTAGTGAGTGCACAAACCCACCGCGCCAACATCCCTGCCCAAAGAGTCCATAGTACAAGGTGAGACGAGATCACCTTAGTGAGTTCGCAAACCCACCGCGCTAACATCCCTGCCCACAGAGCCCAGAGTACAAGGTGAGAAGAGATCACATTAGTGAGTGCATAAACCCACTGCGCTAACATCCCCGCCCAGAGGACCCAGAGCACAAGGTGAGACGAGATCACATTAGTGAGAGCACCAACCCACCGCGCTAACATCCCTGCCCAAAGAGCCCAGAGCACAAGGTGAGAAGAGATCACATTAGTGAGTGCATAAACCCACTGCGCTAACATCCCTGACCGGAGGACCCAGAGCACAAGGTGAGACGAGATCACATTAGTGAGTGCACAAACCCACCGCGCCAACATCCCTGCCCAAAGAGTCCATAGTACAAGGTGAGACGAGATCACCTTAGTGAGTTCGCAAACCCACCGCGCTAACATCCCTGCCCACAGACCCCAGAGTACAAGGTGAGACGAGATCACATTAGTGAGTGCACAAACGCACCGCGCTAACCCCTCCGCCCACAGAGCCCTTAGTACAAGGTGAGACGAGATCACATTAGTGAGTGCACAAACCCACCATGCTAACATCCCTGCCCACAGAGCCCAGAGCACAAGGTGAGACGAGATCACATTAGTGAGTGCACAAACCCACCATGCTAACATCCCTGCCCACAGATCTCAGAGCACAAGGTGAGACGAGAACACATTAATGAGTGCACCAACTCACCGCGCTAACCTCTCCGCCCACAGAGCCCGGTGTACAAGGTGAGACGAGATCACATTAGTGAGTGCACAAACCCACCGCGCTAACATCCCTGCCTTCAGAGAACAGAGTACACGGTGAGACGAGATCACATTAGTGAGTGCACAAACCCACCGCGCTATCCTCACCGCCCACAGAGCAAAGTGTACAAGGTGAGACGAGATCACATTAATGAGTGCACAAACCCACCGCGCTAACCTACCCGCTCCCACAGAGCCCAGTGTACAAGGTGAGATGAGATCACATTAGTGAGTGCACAAACCCACCGCGCTAACATCCACGCCAAAAGAGCCCATAGTACAAAGAGAGGCGAGATCACATTAGTGAGTGCATTTCCCACCACACTAACATCTCTGCCCACAGATCCCAGAACACAAGGTGAGACGAAATCACATTAGTGAGTGCACAAACGCACCGCGCTAACCCCTCCGCCCACAGAGCCCAGTGTACAAGGTGAGTCGAGATCACATGAGTGAGTGTGCAAACCCACCATGCTAACATCCCTGCCCACAGAGCTCAGAGCACAAGGTGAGACGAGATCACATTAGTGAGTGCACAAACCACCGCGCTAACATTCCCGCCCACAGAGCCAAGAGTACAAGGTGACACGAGATCACATTAGGGAGTACACAAACCACCGCACTACCATCCCTGACTACATAGCCCAGAGTACAAGGTGAGACGAGATCACATTAGTGAGCGCACAAACCCACCGCACCAACATCCCTGCCCACAAAGCCAAGAGTACAAGGTGACACGAGATCACATTAGTGAGTGCACAAACCACCGCACTACCATCCCTGACCACATAGCCCAGAGTACAAGGTGAGACGAGGTCACATTAGTGAGTACACAAACCCGCCGCACTAACATCCCTGCCCACAGAGCCCAGAGTACAAGGTGAGACGAGATCACATTAGTGAGTGCACAAACCCACCGCACTACCATCCCTGACCACATAGCCCAGAGTACAAGGTGAGACGAGATCACATTAGTGAGTGCACAAACCCACCGCGCTAACATCTCTGCCCGAAATCGGTAGAGTACAAGGTGAGACGAGATCACATTAGTGAGTGCACAAACCCACCGCGCCAACATCCCTGCCCAAAGAGTCCATAGTACAAGGTGAGACGAGATCACCTTAGTGAGTTCGCAAACCCACCGCGCTAACACCCCTGCCCACAGAGCCCAGAGTACAAGGTGAGAAGAGATCACATTAGTGAGTGCATAAACCCACTGCGCTAACATCCCCGCCCAGAGGACCCAGAGCACAAGGTGAGACGAGATCACATTAGTGAGAGCACCAACCCACATCACTAACATCCCTGCCCACATAGCCCAGAGTACAAGATGGGACGAGATCACATTAGTGAGTGCACAGACCCACCGCGCGAACATCCCTGCCCACAGAACCCAGAGCACAAGGTGAAACGAGATCACATTAGTGAGTGCACAAACCCACCGCGCCAACATCCCTGCCCAAAGAGTCCATAGTACAAGGTGAGACGAGATCACCTTAGTGAGTTCGCAAACCCACCGCGCTAACATCCCTGCCCACAGACCCCAGAGTACAAGGTGAGACGAGATCACATTAGTGAGTGCACAAACGCACCGCGCTAACCCCTCCGCCCACAGAGCCCTTTGTACAAGGTGAGACGAGATCACATTAGTGAGTGCACAAACCCACCATGCTAACATCCCTGCCCACAGAGCCCAGAGCACAAGGTGAGACGAGATCACATTAGTGAGTGCACAAACCCACCATGCTAACATCCCTGCCCACAGAGCCCAGAGCACAAGGTGAGACGAGATCACATTAGTGAGTGCACAAACCCACCATGCTAACATCCCTGCCCACAGATCTCAGAGCACAAGGTGAGACGAGATCACATTAGTGAGTGCACAAACGCACCGCGCTAACCCCTCCGCCCACAGAGCCCAGTGTACAAGGTGAGAAGAGATCACATTAGTGAGTGCACAAACCCACCATGCTAACATCCCTGCCCACAGAGCCCAGAACACAAGGTGAGACGAGATCACATTAGTGAGTGCACAAACCCACCGAACTAACATCCCTGCCCTTAGAGCCCAGCGTACGAGTTGAGACGAGATCACATTAATGAGTGCACAAACCCACTGCTCTAACATCCCTGCCCACATAGCCCAGAGTACATGGTGAGACGAGATCACAATAGTGAGTGCACAAAGCCACCGCGCTAACATCCCTGCACACATAGGCCAGAGTACAAGGTGAGACAAGATCACATTAGTGAGTGCATTTCCCACCGCACTAACATCACTTCCCACTGATCCCAGAGCACAAGGTGACACGAGATCACATTAATGAGTGCACAAACCCACCGTGCTAACCCCCGCTCCCACAGATCCCAGTGTACAAGGTGAGGCAAGATCACCTTAGTGAGTGCACAAACCCACCGCGCTAACATCCCCGCCCAAAGAACCCAGAGTACAAGGTGAGACGAGATCACATTAGTGAGTAGACAAACCCACCGCGAAAACATCCCTGCCGACAGAGCGTAGAGTACAAGGTGGGACGAGGTCACATTAGTGAGTGCACAAACCCACCGCGTTAACATCTCTGCCCAAAATCGGCCAGGGTACAAGGTGGGACGCGATCACATTAGTGAGTGCACAAACCCACCGCGCTAACATCCCTGACCACAGAGCCCAGAGTACAAGGTGAGAGGAGATCACATTAGTGAGTGCACAAACCCACCACGCTAACATCCCTGCCCACAGAGTCCAGAGTCCAAGGTGAGACGAGGTCACATTAGTGAGTACACAAACCCACTGCGCTAACATCCCTGCCCAGAGGACCCAGAGCACAAGGTGATACGAGATCACATTAGTGAGTGCACAGACCCACCGCGCAAACATCCCTGCCCACAGAACCCAGAGCACAAGGTGAGACGAGATCACATTAGTGAGTGCACAAACGCACCGCGCTAACCCCTCCGCCCACAGAGCCCAGAGTACAAGGTGAGACGAGATCACATTAGTGAGTGCACAAACACACCGCGCCAACACCCCTGCCCACAGAGCCAAGAGCACAAGGTGAGACGAGATCACATTAGTGAGTGCACAAACCCACCGCGCTAACATCCCCGCCCACAGAGCCCAGAACAGAAAGTGAGACGAGATCACTTTAGTGAGTGCACAAACCCACTGCACTAACATCCCCACCCACAGAGCCCAGTGTACAAGGTGAGATGATATCACATTAGTGAGTGCACAAACCCACCGTGCTAACATCCCTGCCCCCAGAGCACAAGGTGAGATGAGATCACATTAGTGAGTGCACAAACCCACTGAACTAACATCTCTGCCCACAGAGGCCAGAGTACAAGGTGAGATGAGATCACATTAGTGAGTGCACAAACCCACAACACTAACATCCCTGCCCTCAGAGCCCAGAGCACAAGGTGAGACGAGATCACATTAGTGACTGCACACAACCACTGTGCTAACATCCCTGCCCACAGAGCCCAGAGCACAAGGTGAGAAGAGATCACATCAGTGAGTGCATAAACCCACTTCTCTAACATCCCTGCCCAGAGGACCCAGAGCACAAGGTGATACGAGATCACATTAGTGAGTGCACAGACCCACCGTGCAAACATCCCTTCCCACAGAATCCAGAGCACAAGGTGAGACGAGATCACATTAGTGAGTGCACAAACGCACCGCGCTAACCCCTCTGCCCACAGAGCCCAGTGTACAAGGTGAGACGAGATCACATTAGTGAGTGCACAAACCCACCATGCTAACATCCCTGCCCACAGAGCCCAGAGCAGAAGGTGAGATGAGATCACATTAGTGAGTGCACAAACCCACCGCGCTAACATCCCTGCCCACAGAGCCCAGAGCACAAGGTGAGACGAGATCACATTAGTGAGTGCACAAACCCAACGCGCTAACATCCCCGCCCACATAGCCCAGAGTACAAGGTGAGACAAGATCACATTAGTGAGTAGACAAACCCACCACACTAACATCTCTGTCCACAGAGCCCAGAGCACAAGGTGAGACGAGATCACATTAGTGAGTGCGCAAACCCACCGCGCTAACATCCCTGCCCACAGAGCCCAGAACAGAAAGTGAGACGAGATCACATTAGTGAGTGCACAAACCCACTGCACTAACATCCCCACCCACAGTGCCAGTGTACAAGGTGAGATGAGATCACATTAGTGAGTGCACAAACCCACTGAACTAACATCTCTGCCCACAGACGCCAGAGTACAAGGTGAGATGAGATCACATTAGTGAGTGCACAAACCCACAGCACTAACATCCCTGCCCTCAGAGCCCAGAGCACAAGGTGAGACGAGATCACATTAGTGAGTGCACAGACCCACCGCGCAAACATCCCTGGCCACAGAACCCAGAGCACAAGGTGAGACGAGATCACATTAGTGAGTGTGCAAACCCACCGCTCTAACATCCCTGCCCACAGAGCCCAGAGTACGAGGTGAGACGAGATCACATTAATGAGTGCACAAACGCACCTCGCTAACCCCTCCGCCCACAGAGCCCAGTGTACAAGGTGAGACGAAATCACATTAGTGAGTGCACAAACCCACCATGCTAACATCCCTGCCCACAGAGCCCAGAGCACAAGGTGAGACGAGATCACATTAGTGAGTGCTCAAACCCATCATGCTAACATCCCTGCCCACAGAGCCCAGAGCACAAGGTGAGACGAGGTCACATTAGTGAGTGCTCAAACCCACCGCGCTAACATCCCTGCCCACAGAGCCCAGAGCACATGGTGAGACGAAATCACATTAGAGAGTGCATTTCCCACCGCACTAACATCACTTCCCACTGATCCCAGAGCACAAGGTGACACGAGATCACATTAATGAGTGCACAAACCCACCGTGCTAACCTCCGCGCCCACAGATCCCAATGTACAAGGTGAGACGAGATCACATTAGTGAGTGCACAAACCCACCGCGCTAACATCCCCGCCCAAAGAACCCAGAGTACAAGGTGAGACGAGATCACATTAGTGAGTGCACAAACCCACTGCACTAACATCCCCGCCCAAAGAGCCCAGAGCACAAGGTGAGACGAGATCACCTAAATGAGTGCACAAACCCACTGTGCTAACTTCCCCGCCCACAGAGTCCAGAGTACAAGGTGAGACGGAATCACTTTAGTGAGTGCACAAACCCATTACGCTAACATCCCTGCCCACAGAGCCCAGAGCACAAGGTGAGAGGAGATCACATTAGTGATTGCATAAACCCACTGCACTAACATCCCTGCCCAGAGTACCCAGAGCACAAGGTGAGACGAGATCACATTAGTGAGTGCACAAACCCAACACGCTAACATCCCCGCCCACCGAGCCCAGAGCAAAAGGTGAGACGAGATCACATTAGTGAGTGCACAAACCCCCCGCACTAACATCCCTGCCCACAGAACCCAGAGTACAAGGTGAGACGAGATCACATTAGTGAGTGCACAAACCCACCACACTAACATCCCTGCCCACTGTGCCCAGAGTACAAGGTGAGACGAGATCACATTAGTGAGTGCACAAACCCACCGTGCTAACATCCCTGCCCACAGAACCCAGAGCACAAGGTGAGACGAGATCACATTAGTGAGTGCACAAACCCACAACACTAACATCCCTGCCCACAGTGCCCAGAGTACAAGGTGATACGAGATCACATTAGTGAGTGCACAAACCCACCGCGCTAACATCTCTGCCCAAAATCGGCCAGAGTACAAGGTCAGAGGAGTTCACATTAGTGAGTGCGCAAACCCACCGCGCTAACATCCCTGCCCACAAATCCCAGAGCACAAGGTGAGACGAGATCACTTTAGTGAATGGACAAACCCACTGCGCTAACATCCCTGCTCACATAGCCCAGAGTACAAGGTGAGACGAGGTCACATTAGTGAGTGCTCAAACCCACCGCGCTAACATCCCTGCCCACAGAGCCCGGAGAACAAGATGAGACGAAATCACATTAGTGAGTGCATTTCCCACCGCACTAACATCACTTCCCACTGATCCCAGAGCACAAGGTGACACGAGATCACATTAGTGAGTGCACAGACCCACCGCGCAAACATCCCTGCCCACAGAACCCAGAGCACAAGGTGAGAAGAGATCACATTAGTGAGTGTGCAAACCCACCGCTCTAACATCCCTGCCCACAGAGCCCAGAGTACGAGGTGAGACGAGATCACATTAGTGAGTGCACAAACGCACCTCGCTAACCCCTCCGCCCACAGAGCCCAGTGTACAAGGTGAGACGAAATCACATTAGTGAGTGCACAAACCTACCATGCTAACATCCCTGCCCGCAGAGCCCAGAGCACAAGGTGAGACGAGATCACATTAGTGAGAGCTCAAACCCATCATGCTAACATCCCTGCCCACAGAGCCCAGAGCACAAGGTGAGACGAGGTCACATTAGTGAGTGCTCAAACCCACCGCGCTAACATCCCTGCCCACAGATCCCAGTGTACAAGGTGAGACGAGATCACATTAGTGAGTGCATAAACCCACCGAACTAACATCCCTGCCCTTAGAGCCCAGAGTACGAGTTGAGACGAGATCACATTAATGAGTGCACAAACCCACTGCTCTAACATCCCTGCCCACATAGCCCAGAGTACATGGTGAGACGAGATCACAATAGTGAGTGCACAAACCCACCGCGCTAACATCCCTGCACACATAGGCCAGAGTACAAGGTGAGACAAGATCACATTAGTGAGTGCATTTCCCACCGCACTAACATCACTTCCCACTGATCCCAGAGCACAAGGTGACACGAGATCACATTAATGAGTGCACAAACCCACCGTGCTAACCTCCGCTCCCACAGATCCCAGTGTACAAGGTGAGGCAAGATCACCTTAGTGAGTGCACAAACCCACCGCGCTAACATCCCCGCCCAAAGAACCCAGAGTACAAGGTGAGACGAGATCACATTAGTGAGTGCACAAACACACTGCACTAACATCCCCGCCCAAAGAGACCAGAGCACAAGGTGAGACGAAATCACATTAGTGAGTAGACAAACCCACCGCGAAAACATCCCTGCCGACAGAGCGTAGAGTACAAGGTGGGACGAGGTCACATTAGTGAGTGCACAAACCCACCGCGCTAACATCTCTGCCCAAAATCGGCCAGGGTACAAGGTGGGACGAGATCACATTAGTCAGTGCACAAACCCACCACGCTAACATCCCTGACCACAGAGCCCAGAGTACAAGGTGAGAGGAGATCACATTAGTGAGTGCACAAACCCACCACGCTAACATCCCTGCCCACAGAGTCCAGAGTCCAAGGTGAGACGAGGTCACATTAGTGAGTACACAAACCCACCGCGCTAACATCCCTGCCCACAGAGCCCAGAGTACAAGGTGAGACGAGATCACATTATTGAGTGCATTTCCCACAGCACTAACATCACTGCCCACAGATCCCAGAGCACAAGGCGAGACGAGATAACATTAGTGAGTGCACAAACCCACTAACATTACTGCCCAGAGAGCCCAGAGTACAAGGTGAGAGGAGGTCACATTAGTGAGTGCGCAAACCCACCACACTAACATCCCCACCCACAGAGCCCAGAGTACAAGGTGAGAGGAGGTCACATTAGTGAGTGCACAAACCCACCGCGATAACATCCCTGCCCACAGAGCCCAGAGTACAAGGTAGGACGAGGTCACATTAGTGAGTGCACAAACCCACCGCGCTAACATCTCTGCCCAAAATCGGCCAGGGTACAAGGTGAGACGAGATCACATTAGTGAGTACACAAACCCACCGAGCTAACATCCCTGCCCACAGAGCCCAGAGTACAAGGTGAGAGGAGGTCACATTAGTGAGTGCACAAACCCACCGCGATAACATCCCTGCCCACAGAGCCCTGAGTACAAGGTAGGACGAGGTCACATTAGTGAGTGCACAAACCCACCGCGCTAACATCTTTGCCCAAAATCGGCCAGGGTACAAGGTGAGACGAGATCACATTAGTGAGTACACAAACCCCCTGCGCTAACATCCCTGCCCACAGAGCCCAGAGCACAAGGTGAGAAGAGATCACATTAGTGAGTGCATAAACCCACTTCTCTAACATCCCTGCCCAGAGGACCCAGAGCACAAGGTGATACGAGATCACATTAGTGAGTGCACAGACCCACCGCGCAAACATCCCTGCCCACAGAACCCAGAGCACAAGGTGAGACGAGATCACATTAGTGAGTGTACAAACGCACCGCGCTAACCCCTCCGCCCACAGAGCCAAGTGTACAAGGTGAGACGAGATCACATTAGTGAGTGCATTTCCCACAGCACTAACATCACTGCCCACAGAGCCAAGAGCACAAGGTGAGATGAGATCACATTAGTGAGTGCACAAACCCAACGCGCTAACATCCCCGCCCACATAGCCAAGAGTACAAGGTGAGACAAGATCACATTAGTGAGTGGACAAACCCACCACACTAACATCTCTGTCCACAGAGCCCAGAGAACAAGGTGAGACGAGATCACATTAGTGAGTGCGCAAACCCACCGCGCTAACATCCCTGCCCACAGAGCCCAGAACAGAAAGTGAGACGAGATCACATTAGTGAGTGCACAAACCCACTGCACTAACATCCCCACCCACAGAGCCAGTGTACAAGGTGAGATGAGATCACATTAGTGAGTGCACAAACCCACCGTGCTATCATCCCTGCCCACAGAACACAGAGCACAAGGTGAGACGAGATCACATTAGGGAGTGCACAAACCCACTGAACTAACATCTCTGCCCTCAGAGGCCAGAGTACAAGGTGAGATGAGATCACATTAGTGAGTGCACAAACCCACCGCACTAACATCCCTGCCCTCAGAGCCCAGAGCACAAGGTGAGAAGAGATCACATTAGTGAGTGCATGAACCCACTTCTCTAACATCCCTGACCGGAGGACCCAGAGCACAAGGTGAGACGAGATCACATTAGTGAGTGCACAAACCCACTGCGCAAACATCC
The DNA here is from genome assembly GCF_040938575.1 of Ambystoma mexicanum. Taxonomy (NCBI): domain Eukaryota; kingdom Metazoa; phylum Chordata; class Amphibia; order Caudata; family Ambystomatidae; genus Ambystoma; species Ambystoma mexicanum. The sequence goes on from NC_090933.1 coordinate 1,399,539,571, forward strand.
CTGCCCACAGAGCCCAGAGTACGAGGTGAGACGAGATCACATTAGTGAGTGCACAAACGCACCGCGCTAACCCCTCCGCCCACAGAGCCCAGTGTACAAGGTGAGACGAGATCACATTAGTGAGTGCACAAACCCACCATGCTAACATCCCTGCCCACAGAGCCCAGAGCACAAGGTGAGACGAGATTACATTAGTGAGTGCTCAAACCCACCATGCTAACATCCCTGCACACTGAGACCAGAGTACAAGGTGAGACGAGATCACATTAGTGAGTGCTCAAACCCACCGTGCAAACATCCCTGCCCACAGAGCCCAGAGCACAAGGTGAGACGAGATCACTTTAGTGAATGCACAAACCCACTGCGCTAACATCCCTGCCCACAGAGCCCAGAGCACAAGGTGAGACGAAATCACATTAGAGAGTGCATTTCCCACCGCACTAACATCACTTCCCACTGATCCCAGAGCACAGGGTGACACGAGATCACATTAATGAGTGCACAAACCCACCGTGCTAACCTCCGCGCCCACAGAGTCCAGAGTACAAGGTGAGACGGAATCACTTTAGTGAGTGCACAAACCCATTACGCTAACATCCCTGCCCACAGAGCCCAGAGCACAAGGTGAGAGGAGATCACATTAGTGATTGCATAAACCCACTGCACTAACATCCCTGCCCAGAGTACCCAGAGCACAAGGTGAGACGAGATCACATTAGTGAGGGCACAAACCCAACGCGCTAACATCCCCGCCCACCGAGCCGAGAGCACAAGGTGAGACGAGATCACATTAGTGAGTGCACAAACGCACCACACTAAATCCTTGCCTACAGAGTCAGAGTACAAGGTGAGAAAAGATCACATTAGTGAGTGCACAAACCCACTGTGCTAACATCACTGCCCGCAGAGCCCAGAGTACAAGGTGTGAGGAGATCACATTAGTGAGTGCACAAACCCACTGCGCTAACATCCCTGTCCAATGGGCCCAGAGCACAAGGTGAGAAGAGATCACATTAGTGAGTGCGCAAACCCACAGCACTAACATCCCTGCCCACAGAGCCCAGAGTAGAACGTGAGACGATATCACATGTGTGAGTGCACAAACCCACTACGCTAACATCCCTGCCCACAAAGCCCGGATTACAAGGTGACACGAGATCACATTAGTGAGTGCACAAACGCACCACACTAAATCCTTGCATACAGAGTCAGAGTACAAGGTGAGAAAAGATCACATTAGTGAGTGCACAAACTCACTGTGCTAACATCACTGCCCACATAGCCCAGAGTACAAGGTGTGAGGAGATCACATTAGTGAGTGCACAAACCCACTGCGCTAACATCCCTGTCCAATGGGCCCAGAGCACAAGGTGAGAAGAGATCACATTAGTGAGTGCATAAACCCACTGCGCTAACATCGGTGTCCAATGGGCCCAGAGCACAAGGTGAGACGAGATCACATTAGTGAGAGCACCAACCCACCGCACTGACATCCCTGCCCACAGAGCCCAGAGTACAAGATGGGACGAGATCACATTAGTTAGTGCACAAACCCACCGTGCTAACATCCCTGCCCACAGAGCCCAGAGTACAAGGTGAGACGAGATCACATTAGTGAGTGCACAAACCCACCATGCTAGCATTCCTGCCCACAGAGCTCAGAGCACAAGGTGAGACGAGATCACATTAGTGAGTGCACAAACCCACTGCGCAAACATCGCTGCCTTCAGAGAACAGAGTACAAGGTGAGACGAGATCACATTAGTGAGGGCACAAACCCACCGTGCTAACATCCCTGCCCACTGGGCCCAGAGCACAAGGTGAGAAGCGATCACATTAGGAGTGCATAAACCCACTGCGCTAACATCCCTGACCAGAGGATCCAGAGCACAAGGTGAGACGAGATCACATTAGTGAGTGCACAAACCCACTAACATTACTGCCCAGAGAGCCCAGAGTACAAGGTGAGAGGAGGTCACATTAGTGAGTGCGCAAACCCACCACACTAACATCCCCACCCACAGAGCCCAGAGTACAAGGTGAGAGGAGGTCACGTTAGTGAGTGCACAAACCCACCGCGATAACATCCCTGCCCACAGAGCCCAGAGTACAAGGTAGGACGAGGTCACATTAGTGAGTGCACAAACCCACCGCGCTAACATCTCTGCCCAAAATCGGCCAGGGTACAAGGTGAGACGAGATCACATTAGTGAGTACACAAACCCACCGAGCTAACATCCCTGCCCACAGAGCCCAGAGTACAAGGTGAGAGGAGGTCACATTAGTGAGTGCACAAACCCACCGCGATAACATCCCTGCCCACAGAGCCCAGAGTACAAGGTAGGACGAGGTCACATTAGTGAGTGCACAAACCCACCGCGCTAACATCTCTGCCCAAAATCGGCCAGGGTACAAGGTGAGACGAGATCACATTAGTGAGTACACAAACCCACTGCGCTAACATCCCTGCCCACAGAGCCCAGAGTACAAGGTGAGACGAGATCACATTAGTGAGTGCATTTCCCACCGCACTAACATCACTGCCCACAGATCCCAGAGCACAAGGTGAGACGAGATCACATTAGTGAGTGCACAAACCCACCGCGCCAACACCCCTGCCCACAGAGCCCAGAGCACAAGGTGAGACGAGATCACATTAGTGAGTGCACAAACCCACAGCACTAACATCCCCACCCACATAGCCCAGTGTACAAGGTGAGATGAGATCACATTAGTGAGGGCACAAACCCATCGCGCTAACATCCCCGCCCACATAGCCCAGAGTACAAGGTGAGACAAGATCACATTAGTGAGTGCACAAACCCACTGCACTAACATCCCCACCCACAGAGCCCAGTGTACAAGGTGAGATGAGATCACATTAGTGAGTGCACAAACCCACCGTGCTAACCTCCTCACCCACAGAGCCAAGTGTACAAGGTGAAACGAGATCACATTAGTGAGTGCACAAACCCACTGCACTAACATCCCCACCCACAGAGCCCAGTGTACAAGGTGAGACGAGATCACATTAGTGAGTGCTCAAATCCACCATGCTAACATCCCTGCCCATAGAGCCCAGAGCACAAGGTGAGACGAGATCACATTAGTGAGTGTTCAAACCCACCGCGCTAACATCCCTGCCCACAGAGCCCAGAGTACAAGGTGAGACGAGATCACATTAGTGAGTGCACAAACCCACTGAACTAACATCTTGCCCACAGAGGCCAGAGTACAAGGTGAGATGAGATCACATTAGTGAGTGCACAAACCCACCGCACTAACATCCCTGCCCTCAGAGCCCAGAGCACAAGGTGAGACGAGATCACATTAGTGAGTGCTCAAACCCACCATGCTAACATCCCTTCCGACAGAGCCCAGAGCACAAGGTGAGACGAGATCACATTATTGAGTGCACAAACCCACCATGCTAACATCTTGCCCACAGAGGCCAGAGTACAAGGTGAGATGAGATCACATTAGTGAGTGCACACACCCACCGCACTAACATCCCTGCCCACAGAGCCCAGAGTGCAAGATGGGATGAGATCACATTAGTGAGTGCATCAACCCACTGCGCTAACATCCCTGCCCACAGAGCCCAGAGCGCAAGATGGGATGAGATCACATTAGTCAGTGCACAGACCCACCGCGCGAACATCCCTGTACACAGAACCCAGAGTACAAGGTGAGACGAGATCACATTAGTGAGTGCACAAACGCACCGCGCTAACCCCTCCGCCCACAGAGCCCAGTGTACAAGGTGAGAAGAGATCATATTAGTGAGTGCACAAACCCACCATGCTAACATCCCTGCCCACAGAGCCCAGAGCACAAGGTGAGACGAGATCACATTAGTGAGTGCACAAACCCACCGAACTAACATCCCTGCCCTTAGAGCCCAGAGTACGAGTTGAGACGAGATCACATTAGTGAGTGCACAAACCCACTGCACTAACATCCCCACCCACAGAGCCCAGTGTACAAGGTGAGATGATATCACATTAGTGAGTGCACAAACCCACCGTGCTAACATCCCTGCCCCCAGAGCCCAGAGCACAAGGTGAGATGAGATCACATTAGTGAGTGCAAAAACCCACCATGCTAACATCCCTGCCCACAGAAACCAGAGCACAAGGTGAGACGAGATCACATTAGTGAGTGCACAAACCCACTGAACTAACATCTCTGCCCACAGAGGCCAGATTACAAGGTGAGATGAGATCACGTTAGTGAGTGCACAAACCCACAACACTAACATCCCTGCCCTCAGAGCCCAGAGCACAAGGTGAGGTCTGATCACATTAGTGAGTGAACACAACCACTGTGCTAACATCCCTGCCCACAGAGCCCAGAGCACAAGGTGAGAAGAGATCACATTAGTGAGTGCATAAACCCACTTCTCTAACATCCCTGCCCAGAGGACCCAGAGCACAAGGTGATACGAGATCACATTAGTGAGTGCACAGCTCCACCGCGCAAACATCCCTGCCCACAGAACCCAGAGCACAAGGTGAGACGAGATCACATTAGTGAGTGAACAAACGCACCGCGCTAACCCCTCCGCCCACAGAGCCCAGAGTACAAGGTGAGACAATATCACATTAGTGAGTGGACAAACCCACCACACTAACATCTCTGTCCACAGAGCCCAGAGTACAAGGTGAGACGAGATCACATTAGTGAGTGCGCAAACCCACCGCGCTAACATCCCTACCCACAGAGCCCAGAACAGAAAGTGAGACGAGATCACATTAGTGAGTGCACAAACCCACTGCACTAACATCCCCACCCACAGAGCCAGTGTACAAGGTGAGATGAGATCACATTAGTGAGTGCACAAACCCACCGTGCTATCATCCCTGCCCACAGAACACAGAGCACAAGGTGAGACGAGATCACATTAGTGAGTGCACAAACCCACTAAACTAACATCTCTGCCCACAGAGGCCAGAGTACAAGGTGAGATGAGATCACATTAGTGAGTGCACAAACCCACCGCACTAACATCCCTGCCCTCAGAGCCCAGAGCACAAGGTGAGAAGAAATCACATTAGTGAGTGCACAAACCCACCGCACTAACATCCCTGCCCACAGAGCCAGTGTACAAGGTGAGATGAGATCACATTAGTGAGTGCACAAACCCACCATGCTAACATCCCTGCCCACAGAGCCCAGAGCACAAGGTGAGACGAGATCACATTAGTGAGTGTGAAAACCCACCGCTCTAACATCCCTGCCCACAGAGCCCAGAGTACGAGGTGAGACGAGATCACATTAGTGAGTGCACAAACGCACCGCGCTAACCCCTCCGCCCACATAGCCCAGAGTACAAGGTGAGACAATATCACATTAATGAGTGGACAAACCCACCACACTAACATCTCTGTCCACAGAGCCCAGAGTACAAGGTGAGACGAGATCACATTAGTGAGTGCGCAAACCCACCGCGCTAACATCCCTACCCACAGAGCCCAGAACAGAAAGTGAGACGAGATCACATTAGTGAGTGCATTTCCCACAGCACTAATATCACTGCCCACAGATCCCAGAGCACAAGGTGAGACGAGATCACATTAGTGAGTGCACAAACCCAACGCGCTAACATCCCCGCCCACATAGCCCAGAGTACAAGGTGAGACAATATCACATTAGTGAGTGGACAAACCCACCACACTAACATCTCTGTCCACAGAGCCCAGAGTACAAGGTGAGACGAGATCACATTAGTGAGTGCGCAAACCCACCGCGCTAACATCCCTACCCACAGAGCCCAGAACAGAAAGTGAGACGAGATCACATTAGTGAGTGCACAAACCCACTGCACTAACATCCCCACCCACAGAGCCAGTGTACAAGGTGAGATGAGATCACATTAGTGAGTGCACAAACCCACCGTGCTATCATCCCTGCCCACAGAACACAGAGCACAAGGTGAGACGAGATCACATTAGTGAGTGCACAAACCCACTAAACTAACATCTCTGCCCACAGAGGCCAGAGTACAAGGTGAGATGAGATCACATTAGTGAGTGCACAAACCCACCGCACTAACATCCCTGCCCTCAGAGCCCAGAGCACAAGGTGAGAAGAAATCACATTAGTGAGTGCACAAACCCACCGCACTAACATCCCTGCCCACAGAGCCAGTGTACAAGGTGAGATGAGATCACATTAGTGAGTGCACAAACCCACCATGCTAACATCCCTGCCCACAGAGCCCAGAGCACAAGGTGAGACGAGATCACATTAGTGAGTGTGAAAACCCACCGCTCTAACATCCCTGCCCACAGAGCCCAGAGTACGAGGTGAGACGAGATCACATTAGTGAGTGCACAAACGCACCGCGCTAACCCCTGCGCCCACAGAGCCCAGTGTACAAGGTGAGACGAGATCACATTAGTGAGTGCACAAACCCACCATGCTAACATCCCTGCCCACAGAGCCCAGAGCACAAGGTGAGACGAGATTACATGAGTGAGTGCTCAAACCCACCATGCTAACATCCCTGCACACTGAGACCAGAGTACAAGGTGAGACGAGATCACATTAGTGAGTGCTCAAACCCACCGTGCCAACATCCCTGCCCACAGAGCCCAGAGCACAAGGTGAGACGAGATCACTTTAGTGAATGCACAAACCCACTGCGCTAACATCCCTGCCCACAGAGCCCAGAGTACAAGGTGAGACGAGGTCACATTAGTGATTGTTCAAACCCACCGCGCTAACATCCCTGCCCACAGAGCCCAGAGCACAAGGTGAGACGAAATCACATTAGAGAGTGCATTTCCCACCGCACTAACATCACTTCCCACTGATCCCAGAGCACAAGGTGACACGAGATCACATTAATGGGTGCACAAACCCACCGTGCTAACCTCCGCGCCCACAGATCCCAGTGTACAAGGTGAGACGAGATCACATTAGTGAGTGCACAAACCCACCACGCTAACATCCCCGCCCAAAGAACCCAGAGTACAAGGTGAGACGAGATCACATTAGTGAGTGCACAAACCCACTGCACTAACATCCCCGCCCAAAGAGCCCAGAGCACAAGGTGAGACGAGATCACCTAAATGAGTGCACAAACCCACTGTGCTAACTTCCCCGCCCACAGAGTCCAGAGTACAAGGTGAGACGGAATCACTTTAGTGAGTGCACAAACCCATTACGCTAACATCCCTGCCCACAGAGCCCAGAGCACAAGGTGAGAGGAGATCACATTAGTGATTGCATAAACCCACTGCACTAACATCCCTGCCCAGAGTACCCAGAGCACAAGGTGAGACGAGATCACATTAGTGAGTGCACAAACCCACCGCGCTAACATCTCTGCCCAAAATCGGCCAGAGTACAAGGTGAGAGGAGTTCACATTAGCGAGTGCGCAAACCCACCGCACTAACATCCCTGCCCACAAATCCGAGAGCACAAGGTCAGACGAGATCACTTTAGTGAATGCACAAACCCACTGCGCTAACATCCCTGCCCACAGAGCCCGGAGAACAAGGTGAGACGAAATCACATTAGTGAGTGCATTTCCCACCGCACTAACATCACTTCCCACTGATCCCAGAGCACAAGGTGACACGAGATCACATTAGTGAGTGCACAGACCCACCGCGCAAACATTCCTGCCCACAGAACCCAGAGCACAAGGTGAGACGAGATCACATTAGTGAGTGTGCAAACCCACCGCTCTAACATCCCTGCCCACAGAGCCCAGAGTACAAGGTGAGACGAGATCACATTAGTGAGTGCACAAACGCACCTCGCTAACCCCTCCGCCCACAGAGCCCAGTGTACAAGGTGAGACGAAATCACATTAGTGAGTGCACAAACCTACCATGCTAACATCCCTGCCCGCCGAGCCCAGAGCACAAGGTGAGACGAGATCACATTAGTGAGTGCTCAAACCCGCTGCGCTAACATCCCTGCCCACAGAGCCCAGAGCACAAGGTGAGACGAGATCACATTAGTGAGTGTGCAAACCCACCGCGCTAACATCCCTGCCCACAGAGCCCAGAGTACAAGGTGAGACGAGATCACATTAGTGAGTGCACAAACCCACTGAACTAACATCTTGCCCACAGAGGCCAGAGTACAAGGTGAGATGAGATCACATTAGTGAGTGGACAAACCCACCGCACTAACATCCCTGCCCTCAGAGCCCAGAGCACAAGGTGAGACGAGATCACATTAGTGAGTGCACAAACCCACTGAACTAACATCTTGCCCACAGAGGCCAGAGTACAAGGTGAGATGAGATCACATTAGTGAGTTCACAAACCCACCGCACTAACATCCCTGCCCACAGAGCCCAAAATGCAAGATGGGATGAGATCACATTAGTCAGTGCACAAACCCACTGAACTAACATCTTGCCCACAGAGGCCAGAGTACAAGGTGAGATGAGATCACATTAGTGAGTTCACAAACCCACCATGCTAACATCCCTGCCCGCAGAGCCCAGAGCACAAGGTGAGACGAGATCACATTAGTGAGAGCTCAAACCCATCATGCTAACATCCCTGCCCACAGAGCCCAGAGCACAAGGTGAGACGAGGTCACATTAGTGAGTGCTCAAACCCACCGCGCTAACATCCCTGCCCACAGATCCCAGTGTACAAGGTGAGACGAGATCACATTAGTGAGTGCATAAACCCACCGAACTAACATCCCTGCCCTTAGAGCCCAGAGTACGAGTTGAGACGAGATCACATTAATGAGTGCACAAACCCACTGCTCTAACATCCCTGCCCACATAGCCCAGAGTACATGGTGAGACGAGATCACAATAGTGAGTGCACAAACCCACCGCGCTAACATCCCTGCACACATAGGCCAGAGTACAAGGTGAGACAAGATCACATTAGTGAGTGCATTTCCCACCGCACTAACATCACTTCCCACTGATCCCAGAGCACAAGGTGACACGAGATCACATTAATGAGTGCACAAACCCACCGTGCTAACCTCCGCTCCCACAGATCCCAGTGTACAAGGTGAGGCAAGATCACCTTAGTGAGTGCACAAACCCACCGCGCTAACATCCCCGCCCAAAGAACCCAGAGTACAAGGTGAGACGAGATCACATTAGTGAGTGCACAAACACACTGCACTAACATCCCCGCCCAAAGAGACCAGAGCACAAGGTGAGACGAAATCACATTAGTGAGTAGACAAACCCACGGCGAAAACATCCCTGCCGACAGAGCGTAGAGTACAAGGTGGGACGAGGTCACATTAGTGAGTGCACAAACCCACCGCGCTAACATATCTGCCCAAAATCGGCCAGGGTACAAGGTGGGACGAGATCACATTAGTGAGTGCACAAACCCACCACGCTAACATCCCTGACCACAGAGCCCAGAGTACAAGGTGAGAGGAGATCACATTAGTGAGTGCACAAACCCACCACGCTAACATCCCTGCCCACAGAGTCCAGAGTCCAAGGTGAGACGAGGTCACATTAGTGAGTACACAAACCCACTGCGCTAACATCCCTGCCCACAGAGCCCAGAGTACAAGGTGAGACGAGATAACATTAGTGAGTGCACAAACCCACTAACATTACTGCCCAGAGAGCCCAGAGTACAAGGTGAGAGGAGGTCACATTAGTGAGTGCGCAAACCCACCGCGATAACATCCCTGCCCACAGAGCCCAGAGTACAAGGTAGGACGAGGTCACATTAGTGAGTGCACAAACCCACCGCGCTAACATCTCTGCCCAAAATCGGCCAGGGTACAAGGTGAGACGAGATCACATTAGTGAGTACACAAACCCACCGAGCTAACATCCCTGCCCACAGAGCCCAGAGTACAAGGTGAGAGGAGGTCACATTAGTGAGTGCACAAACCCACCGCGATAACATCCCTGCCCACAGAGCCCAGAGTACAAGGTAGGACGAGGTCACATTAGTGAGTGCACAAACCCACCGCGCTAACATCTTTGCCCAAAATCGGCCAGGGTACAAGGTGAGACGAGATCACATTAGTGAGTACACAAACCCACTGCGCTAACATCCCTGCCCACAGAGCCCAGAGCACAAGGTGAGAAGAGATCACATTAGTGAGTGCATAAACCCACTTCTCTAACATCCCTGCCCAGAGGACCCAGAGCACAAGGTGATACGAGATCACATTAGTGAGTGCACAGACCCACCGCGCAAACATCCCTGCCCACAGAACCCAGAGCACAAGGTGAGACGAGATCACATTAGTGAGTGCACAAACGCACCGCGCTAACCCCTCCGCCCACAGAGCCAAGTGTACAAGGTGAGACGAGATCACATTAGTGAGTGCATTTCCCACAGCACTAACATCACTGCCCACAGAGCCAAGAGCACAAGGTGAGACGAGATCACATTAGTGAGTGCACAAACCCAACGCGCTAACATCCCCGCCCACATAGCCAAGAGTACAAGGTGAGACAAGATCACATTAGTGAGTGGACAAACCCACCACACTAACATCTCTGTCCACAGAGCCCAGAGAACAAGGTGAGACGAGATCACATTAGTGAGTGCGCAAACCCACCGCGCTAACATCCCTGCCCACAGAGCCCAGAACAGAAAGTGAGACGAGATCACATTAGTGAGTGCACAAACCCACTGCACTAACATCCCCACCCACAGAGCCAGTGTACAAGGTGAGATGAGATCACATTAGTGAGTGCACAAACCCACCGTGCTATCATCCCTGCCCACAGAACACAGAGCACAAGGTGAGACGAGATCACATTAGGGAGTGCACAAACCCACTGAACTAACATCTCTGCCCACAGAGGCCAGAGTACAAGGTGAGATGAGATCACATTAGTGAGTGCACAAACCCACCGCACTAACATCCCTGCCCTCAGAGCCCAGAGCACAAGGTGAGAAGAGATCACATTAGTGAGTGCATGAACCCACTTCTCTAACATCCCTGACCGGAGGACCCAGAGCACAAGGTGAGACGAGATCACATTAGTGAGTGCACAGACCCACCGCGCAAACATCCCTGCCCACAGAGCCCAGAGTACGAGGTGAGACGAGATCACATTAGTGAGTGCACAAACGCACCGCGCTAACCCCTCCGCCCACAGAGCCCAGTGTACAAGGTGAGACGAGATCACATTAGTGAGTGCACAAACCCACCATGCTAACATCCCTGCCCACAGAGCCCAGAGCACAAGGTGAGACGAGATTACATTAGTGAGTGCTCAAACCCACCATGCTAACATCCCTGCACACTGAGACCAGAGTACAAGGTGAGACGAGATCACATTAGTGAGTGCTCAAACCCACCGTGCAAACATCCCTGCCCACAGAGCCCAGAGCACAAGGTGAGACGAGATCACTTTAGTGAATGCACAAACCCACTGCGCTAACATCCCTGCCCACAGAACACAGAGCACAAGGTGAGACGAGATCACATTAGGGAGTGCACAAACCCACTGAACTAACATCTCTGCCCACAGAGGCCAGAGTACAAGGTGAGATGAGATCACATTAGTGAGTGCACAAACCCACCGCACTAACATCCCTGCCCTCAGAGCCCAGAGCACACGGTGAGAAGAGATCACATTAGTGAGTGCATGAACCCACTTCTCTAACATCCCTGACCGGAGGACCCAGAGCACAAGGTGAGACGAGATCACATTAGTGAGTGCACAGACCCACCGCGCAAACATCCCTGCCCACAGAGCCCAGAGTACGAGGTGAGACGAGATCACATTAGTGAGTGCACAAACGCACCGCGCTAACCCCTCCGCCCACAGAGCCCAGTGTACAAGGTGAGACGAGATCACATTAGTGAGTGCACAAACCCACCATGCTAACATCCCTGCCCACAGAGCCCAGAGCACAAGGTGAGACGAGATTACATTAGTGAGTGCTCAAACCCACCATGCTAACATCCCTGCACACTGAGACCAGAGTACAAGGTGAGACGAGATCACATTAGTGAGTGCTCAAACCCACCGTGCAAACATCCCTGCCCACAGAGCCCAGAGCACAAGGTGAGACGAAATCACATTAGAGAGTGCATTTCCCACCGCACTAACATCACTTCCCACTGATCCCAGAGCACAAGGTGACACGAGATCACATTAATGAGTGCACAAACCCACCGTGCTAACCTCCGCGCCCACAGAGTCCAGAGTACAAGGTGAGACGGAATCACTTTAGTGAGTGCACAAACCCATTACGCTAACATCCCTGCCCACAGAGCCCAGAGCACAAGGTGAGAGGAGATCACATTAGTGATTGCATAAACCCACTGCACTAACATCCCTGCCCAGAGTACCCAGAGCACAAGGTGAGACGAGATCACATTAGTGAGGGCACAAACCCAACGCGCTAACATCCCCGCCCACCGAGCCGAGAGCACAAGGTGAGACGAGATCACATTAGTGAGTGCACAAACCCACTGCACTAACATCCCTGCCCACAGAACCCAGAGTACAAGGTGAGACGAGATCACATTAGTGAGTGCACAAACCCACTGTGCTAACATCACTGCCCGCAGAGCCCAGAGTACAAGGTGTGAGGAGATCACATTAGTGAGTGCACAAACCCACTGCGCTAACATCCCTGTCCAATGGGCCCAGAGCACAAGGTGAGAAGAGATCACATTAGTGAGTGCGCAAACCCACAGCACTAACATCCCTGCCCACAGAGCCCAGAGTAGAACGTGAGACGATATCACATGTGTGAGTGCACAAACCCACTACGCTAACATCCCTGCCCACAAAGCCCGGATTACAAGGTGACACGAGATCACATCAGTGAGTGCACAAACGCACCACACTAAATCCTTGCATACAGAGTCAGAGTACAAGGTGAGAAAAGATCACATTAGTGAGTGCACAAACCCACTGTGCTAACATCACTGCCCACAGAGCCCAGAGTACAAGGTGTGAGGAGATCACATTAGTGAGTGCACAAACCCACTGCGCTAACATCCCTGTCCAATGGGCCCAGAGCACAAGGTGAGAAGAGATCACATTAGTGAGTGCATAAACCCACTGCGCTAACATCGGTGTCCAATGGGCCCAGAGCACAAGGTGAGACGAGATCACATTAGTGAGAGCACCAACCCACCGCACTGACATCCCTGCCCACAGAGCCCAGAGTACAAGATGGGACGAGATCACATTAGTTAGTGCACAAACCCACCGTGCTAACATCCCTGCCCACAGAGCCCAGAGTACAAGGTGAGACGAGATCACATTAGTGAGTGCACAAACCCACCATGCTAGCATTCCTGCCCACAGAGCTCAGAGCACAAGGTGAGACGAGATCACATTAGTGAGTGCACAAACCCACTGCGCAAACATCGCTGCCTTCAGAGAACAGAGTACAAGGTGAGACGAGATCACATTAGTGAGGGCACAAACCCACCGTGCTAACATCCCTGCCCACTGGGCCCAGAGCACAAGGTGAGAAGCGATCACATTAGGAGTGCATAAACCCACTGCGCTAACATCCCTGCCCAGAGGATCCAGAGCACAAGGTGAGACGAGATCACATTAGTGAGAGCACCAACTCACCGCGCTAACATCCCCGTCGACAGAGAACAGAGTACAAGGCGAGACGAGATAACATTAGTGAGTGCACAAACCCACTAACATTACTGCCCAGAGAGCCCAGAGTACAAGGTGAGAGGAGGTCACATTAGTGAGTGCGCAAACCCACCACACTAACATCCCCACCCACAGAGCCCAGAGTACAAGGTGAGAGGAGGTCACATTAGTGAGTGCACAAACCCACCGCGATAACATCCCTGCCCACAGAGCCCAGAGTACAAGGTAGGACGAGGTCACATTAGTGAGTGCACAAACCCACCGCGCTAACATCTCTGCCCAAAATCGGCCAGGGTACAAGGTGAGACGAGATCACATTAGTGAGTACACAAACCCACCGAGCTAACATCCCTGCCCACAGAGCCCAGAGTACAAGGTGAGAGGAGGTCACATTAGTGAGTGCACAAACCCACCGCGATAACATCCCTGCCCACAGAGCCCAGAGTACAAGGTAGGACGAGGTCACATTAGTGAGTGCACAAACCCACCGCGCTAACATCTCTGCCCAAAATCGGCCAGGGTACAAGGTGAGACGAGATCACATTAGTGAGTACACAAACCCACTGCGCTAACATCCCTGCCCACAGAGCCCAGAGTACAAGGTGAGACGAGATCACATTAGTGAGTGCATTTCCCACCGCACTAACATCACTGCCCACAGATCCCAGAGCACAAGGCGAGACGAGATCACATTAGTGAGTGCACAAACCCACCGCGCCAACACCCCTGCCCACAGAGCCCAGAGCACAAGGTGAGACGAGATCACATTAGTGAGTGCACAAACCCACAGCACTAACATCCCCACCCACATAGCCCAGTGTACAAGGTGAGATGAGATCACATTAGTGAGGGCACAAACCCATCGCGCTAACATCCCCGCCCACATAGCCCAGAGTACAAGGTGAGACAAGATCACATTAGTGAGTGCACAAACCCACTGCACTAACATCCCCACCCACAGAGCCCAGTATACAAGGTGAGATGAGATCACATTAGTGAGTGCACAAACCCACCGTGCTAACCTCCTCACCCACAGAGCCAAGTGTACAAGGTGAAACGAGATCACATTAGTGAGTGCACAAACCCACTGCACTAACATCCCCACCCACAGAGCCCAGTGTACAAGGTGAGACGAGATCACATTAGTGAGTGCTCAAATCCACCATGCTAACATCCCTGCCCATAGAGCCCAGAGCACAAGGTGAGACGAGATCACATTAGTGAGTGTTCAAAACCACCGCGCTAACATCCCTGCCCACAGAGCCCAGAGTACAAGGTGAGACGAGATCACATTAGTGAGTGCACAAACCCACTGAACTAACATCTTGCCCACAGAGGCCAGAGTACAAGGTGAGATGAGATCACATTAGTGAGTGCACAAACCCACCGCACTAACATCCCTGCCCTCAGAGCCCAGAGCACAAGGTGAGACGAGATCACATTAGTGAGTGCTCAAACCCACCATGCTAACATCCCTTCCGACAGAGCCCAGAGCACAAGGTGAGACGAGATCACATTATTGAGTGCACAAACCCACCATGCTAACATCTTGCCCACAGAGGCCAGAGTACAAGGTGAGATGAGATCACATTAGTGAGTGCACACACCCACCGCACTAACATCCCTGCCCACAGAGCCCAGAGCACAAGGTGAGAAGAGATCACATTAGTGAGTGCATAAACCCACTTCTCTAACATCCCTGCCCAGAGGACCCAGAGCACAAGGTGATACGAGATCACATTAGTGAGTGCACAGACCCACCGCGCAAACATCCCTGCCCACAGAACCCAGAGCACAAGGTGAGACGAGATCACATTAGTGAGTGCACAAACGCACCGCGCTAACCCCTCCGCCCACAGAGCCAAGTGTACAAGGTGAGACGAGATCACATTAGTGAGTGCATTTCCCACAGCACTAACATCACTGCCCACAGAGCCCAGAGCACAAGGTGAGAAGAGATCACATTAGTGAGTGCATAAACCCACTTCTCTAACATCCCTGCCCAGAGGACCCAGAGCACAAGGTGATACGAGATCACATTAGTGAGTGCACAGACCCACCGCGCAAACATCCCTGCCCACAGAACCCAGAGCACAAGGTGAGACGAGATCACATTAGTGAGTGCACAAACGCACCGCGCTAACCCCTCCGCCCACAGAGCCAAGTGTACAAGGTGAGACGAGATCACATTAGTGAGTGCATTTCCCACAGCACTAACATCACTGCCCACAGAGCCAAGAGCACAAGGTGAGACGAGATCACATTAGTGAGTGCACAAACCCAACGCGCTAACATCCCCGCCCACATAGCCAAGAGTACAAGGTGAGACAAGATCACATTAGTGAGTGGACAAACCCACCACACTAACATCTCTGTCCACAGAGCCCAGAGAACAAGGTGAGACGAGATCACATTAGTGAGTGCGCAAACCCACCGCGCTAACATCCCTGCCCACAGAGCCCAGAACAGAAAGTGAGACGAGATCACATTAGTGAGTGCACAAACCCACTGCACTAACATCCCCACCCACAGAGCCAGTGTACAAGGTGAGATGAGATCACATTAGTGAGTGCACAAACCCACCGTGCTATCATCCCTGCCCACAGAACACAGAGCACAAGGTGAGACGAGATCACATTAGGGAGTGCACAAACCCACTGAACTAACATCTCTGCCCACAGAGGCCAGAGTACAAGGTGAGATGAGATCACATTAGTGAGTGCACAAACCCACCGCACTAACATCCCTGCCCTCAGAGCCCAGAGCACAAGGTGAGAAGAGATCACATTAGTGAGTGCATGAACCCACTTCTCTAACATCCCTGACCGGAGGACCCAGAGCACAAGGTGAGACGAGATCACATTAGTGAGTGCACAGACCCACCGCGCAAACATCCCTGCCCACAGAGCCCAGAGTACGAGGTGAGACGAGATCACATTAGTGAGTGCACAAACGCACCGCGCTAACCCCTCCGCCCACAGAGCCCAGTGTACAAGGTGAGACGAGATCACATTAGTGAGTGCACAAACCCACCATGCTAACATCCCTGCCCACAGAGCCCAGAGCACAAGGTGAGACGAGATTACATTAGTGAGTGCTCAAACCCACCATGCTAACATCCCTGCACACTGAGACCAGAGTACAAGGTGAGACGAGATCACATTAGTGAGTGCTCAAACCCACCGTGCAAACATCCCTGCCCACAGAGCCCAGAGCACAAGGTGAGACGAGATCACTTTAGTGAATGCACAAACCCACTGCGCTAACATCCCTGCCCACAGAACACAGAGCACAAGGTGAGACGAGATCACATTAGGGAGTGCACAAACCCACTGAACTAACATCTCTGCCCACAGAGGCCAGAGTACAAGGTGAGATGAGATCACATTAGTGAGTGCACAAACCCACCGCACTAACATCCCTGCCCTCAGAGCCCAGAGCACAAGGTGAGAAGAGATCACATTAGTGAGTGCATGAACCCACTTCTCTAACATCCCTGACCGGAGGACCCAGAGCACAAGGTGAGACGAGATCACATTAGTGAGTGCACAGACCCACCGCGCAAACATCCCTGCCCACAGAGCCCAGAGTACGAGGTGAGACGAGATCACATTAGTGAGTGCACAAACGCACCGCGCTAACCCCTCCGCCCACAGAGCCCAGTGTACAAGGTGAGACGAGATCACATTAGTGAGTGCACAAACCCACCATGCTAACATCCCTGCCCACAGAGCCCAGAGCACAAGGTGAGACGAGATTACATTAGTGAGTGCTCAAACCCACCATGCTAACATCCCTGCACACTGAGACCAGAGTACAAGGTGAGACGAGATCACATTAGTGAGTGCTCAAACCCACCGTGCAAACATCCCTGCCCACAGAGCCCAGAGCACAAGGTGAGACGAAATCACATTAGAGAGTGCATTTCCCACCGCACTAACATCGCTTCCCACTGATCCCAGAGCACAAGGTGACACGAGATCACATTAATGAGTGCACAAACCCACCGTGCTAACCTCCGCGCCCACAGAGTCCAGAGTACAAGGTGAGACGGAATCACTTTAGTGAGTGCACAAACCCATTACGCTAACATCCCTGCCCACAGAGCCCAGAGCACAAGGTGAGAGGAGATCACATTAGTGATTGCATAAACCCACTGCACTAACATCCCTGCCCAGAGTACCCAGAGCACAAGGTGAGACGAGATCACATTAGTGAGGGCACAAACCCAACGCGCTAACATCCCCGCCCACCGAGCCGAGAGCACAAGGTGAGACGAGATCACATTAGTGAGTGCACAAACGCACCACACTAAATCCTTGCCTACAGAGTCAGAGTACAAGGTGAGAAAAGATCACATTAGTGAGTGCACAAACCCACTGTGCTAACATCACTGCCCGCAGAGCCCAGAGTACAAGGTGTGAGGAGATCACATTAGTGAGTGCACAAACCCACTGCGCTAACATCCCTGTCCAATGGGCCCAGAGCACAAGGTGAGAAGAGATCACATTAGTGAGTGCGCAAACCCACAGCACTAACATCCCTGCCCACAGAGCCCAGAGTAGAACGTGAGACGATATCACATGTGTGAGTGCACAAACCCACTACGCTAACATCCCTGCCCACAAAGCCCGGATTACAAGGTGACACGAGATCACATCAGTGAGTGCACAAACGCACCACACTAAATCCTTGCATACAGAGTCAGAGTACAAGGTGAGAAAAGATCACATAAGTGAGTGCACAAACCCACTGTGCTAACATCACTGCCCACAGAGCCCAGAGTACAAGGTGTGAGGAGATCACATTAGTGAGTGCACAAACCCACTGCGCTAACATCCCTGTCCAATGGGCCCAGAGCACAAGGTGAGAAGAGATCACATTAGTGAGTGCATAAACCCACTGCGCTAACATCGGTGTCCAATGGGCCCAGAGCACAAGGTGAGACGAGATCACATTAGTGAGAGCACCAACCCACCGCACTGACATCCCTGCCCACAGAGCCCAGAGTACAAGATGGGACGAGATCACATTAGTTAGTGCACAAACCCACCGTGCTAACATCCCTGCCCACAGAGCCCAGAGTACAAGGTGAGACGAGATCACATTAGTGAGTGCACAAACCCACCATGCTAGCATTCCTGCCCACAGAGCTCAGAGCACAAGGTGAGACGAGATCACATTAGTGAGTGCACAAACCCACTGCGCAAACATCGCTGCCTTCAGAGAACAGAGTACAAGGTGAGACGAGATCACATTAGTGAGGGCACAAACCCACCGTGCTAACATCCCTGCCCACTGGGCCCAGAGCACAAGGTGAGAAGCGATCACATTAGGAGTGCATAAACCCACTGCGCTAACATCCCTGCCCAGAGGATCCAGAGCACAAGGTGAGACGAGATCACATTAGTGAGAGCACCAACTCACCGCGCTAACATCCCCGTCGACAGAGAACAGAGTACAAGGCGAGACGAGATAACATTAGTGAGTGCACAAACCCACTAACATTACTGCCCAGAGAGCCCAGAGTACAAGGTGAGAGGAGGACACATTAGTGAGTGCGCAAACCCACCACACTAACATCCCCACCCACAGAGCCCAGAGTACAAGGTGAGAGGAGGTCACATTAGTGAGTGCACAAACCCACCGCGATAACATCCCTGCCCACAGAGCCCAGAGTACAAGGTAGGACGAGGTCACATTAGTGAGTGCACAAACCCACCGCGCTAACATCTCTGCCCAAAATCGGCCAGGGTACAAGGTGAGACGAGATCACATTAGTGAGTACACAAACCCACCGAGCTAACATCCCTGCCCACAGAGCCCAGAGTACAAGGTGAGAGGAGGTCACATTAGTGAGTGCACAAACCCACCGCGATAACATCCCTGCCCACAGAGCCCAGAGTACAAGGTAGGACGAGGTCACATTAGTGAGTGCACAAACCCACCGCGCTAACATCTCTGCCCAAAATCGGCCAGGGTACAAGGTGAGACGAGATCACATTAGTGAGTACACAAACCCACTGCGCTAACATCCCTGCCCACAGAGCCCAGAGTACAAGGTGAGACGAGATCACATTAGTGAGTGCATTTCCCACCGCACTAACATCACTGCCCACAGATCCCAGAGCACAAGGTGAGACGAGATCACATTAGTGAGTGCACAAACCCACCGCGCCAACACCCCTGCCCACAGAGCCCAGAGCACAAGGTGAGACGAGATCACATTAGTGAGTGCACAAACCCACAGCACTAACATCCCCACCCACATAGCCCAGTGTACAAGGTGAGATGAGATCACATTAGTGAGGGCACAAACCCATCGCGCTAACATCCCCGCCCACATAGCCCAGAGTACAAGGTGAGACAAGATCACATTAGTGAGTGCACAAACCCACTGCACTAACATCCCCACCCACAGAGCCCAGTATACAAGGTGAGATGAGATCACATTAGTGAGTGCACAAACCCACCGTGCTAACCTCCTCACCCACAGAGCCAAGTGTACAAGGTGAAACGAGATCACATTAGTGAGTGCACAAACCCACTGCACTAACATCCCCACCCACAGAGCCCAGTGTACAAGGTGAGACGAGATCACATTAGTGAGTGCTCAAATCCACCATGCTAACATCCCTGCCCATAGAGCCCAGAGCACAAGGTGAGACGAGATCACATTAGTGAGTGTTCAAAACCACCGCGCTAACATCCCTGCCCACAGAGCCCAGAGTACAAGGTGAGACGAGATCACATTAGTGAGTGCACAAACCCACTGAACTAACATCTTGCCCACAGAGGCCAGAGTACAAGGTGAGATGAGATCACATTAGTGAGTGCACAAACCCACCGCACTAACATCCCTGCCCTCAGAGCCCAGAGCACAAGGTGAGACGAGATCACATTAGTGAGTGCTCAAACCCACCATGCTAACATCCCTTCCGACAGAGCCCAGAGCACAAGGTGAGACGAGATCACATTATTGAGTGCACAAACCCACCATGCTAACATCTTGCCCACAGAGGCCAGAGTACAAGGTGAGATGAGATCACATTAGTGAGTGCACACACCCACCGCACTAACATCCCTGCCCACAGAGCCCAGAGCACAAGGTGAGAAGAGATCACATTAGTGAGTGCATAAACCCACTTCTCTAACATCCCTGCCCAGAGGACCCAGAGCACAAGGTGATACGAGATCACATTAGTGAGTGCACAGACCCACCGCGCAAACATCCCTGCCCACAGAACCCAGAGCACAAGGTGAGACGAGATCACATTAGTGAGTGCACAAACGCACCGCGCTAACCCCTCCGCCCACAGAGCCAAGTGTACAAGGTGAGACGAGATCACATTAGTGAGTGCATTTCCCACAGCACTAACATCACTGCCCACAGAGCCCAGAGCACAAGGTGAGAAGAGATCACATTAGTGAGTGCATAAACCCACTTCTCTAACATCCCTGCCCAGAGGACCCAGAGCACAAGGTGATACGAGATCACATTAGTGAGTGCACAGACCCACCGCGCAAACATCCCTGCCCACAGAACCCAGAGCACAAGGTGAGACGAGATCACATTAGTGAGTGCACAAACGCACCGCGCTAACCCCTCCGCCCACAGAGCCAAGTGTACAAGGTGAGACGAGATCACATTAGTGAGTGCATTTCCCACAGCACTAACATCACTGCCCACAGAGCCAAGAGCACAAGGTGAGACGAGATCACATTAGTGAGTGCACAAACCCAACGCGCTAACATCCCCGCCCACATAGCCAAGAGTACAAGGTGAGACAAGATCACATTAGTGAGTGGACAAACCCACCACACTAACATCTCTGTCCACAGAGCCCAGAGAACAAGGTGAGACGAGATCACATTAGTGAGTGCGCAAACCCACCGCGCTAACATCCCTGCCCACAGAGCCCAGAACAGAAAGTGAGACGAGATCACATTAGTGAGTGCACAAACCCACTGCACTAACATCCCCACCCACAGAGCCAGTGTACAAGGTGAGATGAGATCACATTAGTGAGTGCACAAACCCACCGTGCTATCATCCCTGCCCACAGAACACAGAGCACAAGGTGAGACGAGATCACATTAGGGAGTGCACAAACCCACTGAACTAACATCTCTGCCCACAGAGGCCAGAGTACAAGGTGAGATGAGATCACATTAGTGAGTGCACAAACCCACCGCACTAACATCCCTGCCCTCAGAGCCCAGAGCACAAGGTGAGAAGAGATCACATTAGTGAGTGCATGAACCCACTTCTCTAACATCCCTGACCGGAGGACCCAGAGCACAAGGTGAGACGAGATCACATTAGTGAGTGCACAGACCCACCGCGCAAACATCCCTGCCCACAGAGCCCAGAGTACGAGGTGAGACGAGATCACATTAGTGAGTGCACAAACGCACCGCGCTAACCCCTCCGCCCACAGAGCCCAGTGTACAAGGTGAGACGAGATCACATTAGTGAGTGCACAAACCCACCATGCTAACATCCCTGCCCACAGAGCCCAGAGCACAAGGTGAGACGAGATTACATTAGTGAGTGCTCAAACCCACCATGCTAACATCCCTGCACACTGAGACCAGAGTACAAGGTGAGACGAGATCACATTAGTGAGTGCTCAAACCCACCGTGCAAACATCCCTGCCCACAGAGCCCAGAGCACAAGGTGAGACGAGATCACTTTAGTGAATGCACAAACCCACTGCGCTAACATCCCTGCCCACAGAACACAGAGCACAAGGTGAGACGAGATCACATTAGGGAGTGCACAAACCCACTGAACTAACATCTCTGCCCACAGAGGCCAGAGTACAAGGTGAGATGAGATCACATTAGTGAGTGCACAAACCCACCGCACTAACATCCCTGCCCTCAGAGCCCAGAGCACAAGGTGAGAAGAGATCACATTAGTGAGTGCATGAACCCACTTCTCTAACATCCCTGACCGGAGGACCCAGAGCACAAGGTGAGACGAGATCACATTAGTGAGTGCACAGACCCACCGCGCAAACATCCCTGCCCACAGAGCCCAGAGTACGAGGTGAGACGAGATCACATTAGTGAGTGCACAAACGCACCGCGCTAACCCCTCCGCCCACAGAGCCCAGTGTACAAGGTGAGACGAGATCACATTAGTGAGTGCACAAACCCACCATGCTAACATCCCTGCCCACAGAGCCCAGAGCACAAGGTGAGACGAGATTACATTAGTGAGTGCTCAAACCCACCATGCTAACATCCCTGCACACTGAGACCAGAGTACAAGGTGAGACGAGATCACATTAGTGAGTGCTCAAACCCACCGTGCAAACATCCCTGCCCACAGAGCCCAGAGCACAAGGTGACACGAAATCACATTAGAGAGTGCATTTCCCACCGCACTAACATCACTTCCCACTGATCCCAGAGCACAAGGTGACACGAGATCACATTAATGAGTGCACAAACCCACCGTGCTAACCTCCGCGCCCACAGAGTCCAGAGTACAAGGTGAGACGGAATCACTTTAGTGAGTGCACAAACCCATTACGCTAACATCCCTGCCCACAGAGCCCAGAGCACAAGGTGAGAGGAGATCACATTAGTGATTGCATAAACCCACTGCACTAACATCCCTGCCCAGAGTACCCAGAGCACAAGGTGAGACGAGATCACATTAGTGAGGGCACAAACCCAACGCGCTAACATCCCCGCCCACCGAGCCGAGAGCACAAGGTGAGACGAGATCACATTAGTGAGTGCACAAACGCACCACACTAAATCCTTGCCTACAGAGTCAGAGTACAAGGTGAGAAAAGATCACATTAGTGAGTGCACAAACCCACTGTGCTAACATCACTGCCCGCAGAGCCCAGAGTACAAGGTGTGAGGAGATCACATTAGTGAGTGCACAAACCCACTGCGCTAACATCCCTGTCCAATGGGCCCAGAGCATAAGGTGAGAAGAGATCACATTAGTGAGTGCGCAAACCCACAGCACTAACATCCCTGCCCACAGAGCCCAGAGTAGAACGTGAGACGATATCACATGTGTGAGTGCACAAACCCACTACGCTAACATCCCTGCCCACAAAGCCCGGATTACAAGGTGACACGAGATCACATTAGTGAGTGCACAAACGCACCACACTAAATCCTTGCATACAGAGTCAGAGTACAAGGTGAGAAAAGATCACATTAGTGAGTGCACAAACCCACTGTGCTAACATCACTGCCCACAGAGCCCAGAGTACAAGGTGTGAGGAGATCACATTAGTGAGTGCACAAACCCACTGCGCTAACATCCCTGTCCAATGGGCCCAGAGCACAAGGTGAGAAGAGATCACATTAGTGAGTGCATAAACCCACTGCGCTAACATCGGTGTCCAATGGGCCCAGAGCACAAGGTGAGACGAGATCACATTAGTGAGAGCACCAACCCACCGCACTGACATCCCTGCCCACAGAGCCCAGAGTACAAGATGGGACGAGATCACATTAGTTAGTGCACAAACCCACCGTGCTAACATCCCTGCCCACAGAGCCCAGAGTACAAGGTGAGACGAGATCACATTAGTGAGTGCACAAACCCACCATGCTAGCATTCCTGCCCACAGAGCTCAGAGCACAAGGTGAGACGAGATCACATTAGTGAGTGCACAAACCCACTGCGCAAACATCGCTGCCTTCAGAGAACAGAGTACAAGGTGAGACGAGATCACATTATTGAGGGCACAAACCCACCGTGCTAACATCCCTGCCCACTGGGCCCAGAGCACAAGGTGAGAAGCGATCACATTAGGAGTGCATAAACCCACTGCGCTAA
Organism: Ambystoma mexicanum; assembly: GCF_040938575.1. Classification (NCBI taxonomy): domain Eukaryota; kingdom Metazoa; phylum Chordata; class Amphibia; order Caudata; family Ambystomatidae; genus Ambystoma; species Ambystoma mexicanum. The sequence continues at coordinate 1,399,563,956 of NC_090933.1, forward strand.
CATCCCTGCCCAGAGGATCCAGAGCACAAGGTGAGACGAGATCACATTAGTGAGAGCACCAACTCACCGCGCTAACATCCCCGTCGACAGAGAACAGAGTACAAGGCGAGACGAGATAACATTAGTGAGTGCACAAACCCACTAACATTACTGCCCAGAGAGCCCAGAGTACAAGGTGAGAGGAGGTCACATTAGTGAGTGCGCAAACCCACCACACTAACATCCCCACCCACAGAGCCCAGAGTACAAGGTGAGAGGAGGTCACATTAGTGAGTGCACAAACCCACCGCGATAACATCCCTGCCCACAGAGCCCAGAGTACAAGGTAGGACGAGGTCACATTAGTGAGTGCACAAACCCACCGCGCTAACATCTCTGCCCAAAATCGGCCAGGGTACAAGGTGAGACGAGATCACATTAGTGAGTACACAAACCCACCGAGCTAACATCCCTGCCCACAGAGCCCAGAGTACAAGGTGAGAGGAGGTCACATTAGTGAGTGCACAAACCCACCGCGATAACATCCCTGCCCACAGAGCCCAGAGTACAAGGTAGGACGAGGTCACATTAGTGAGTGCACAAACCCACCGCGCTAACATCTCTGCCCAAAATCGGCCAGGGTACAAGGTGAGACGAGATCACATTAGTGAGTACACAAACCCACTGCGCTAACATCCCTGCCCACAGAGCCCAGAGTACAAGGTGAGACGAGATCACATTAGTGAGTGCATTTCCCACCGCACTAACATCACTGCCCACAGATCCCAGAGCACAAGGTGAGACGAGATCACATTAGTGAGTGCACAAACCCACCGCGCCAACACCCCTGCCCACAGAGCCCAGAGCACAAGGTGAGACGAGATCACATTAGTGAGTGCACAAACCCACAGCACTAACATCCCCACCCACATAGCCCAGTGTACAAGGTGAGATGAGATCACATTAGTGAGGGCACAAACCCATCGCGCTAACATCCCCGCCCACATAGCCCAGAGTACAAGGTGAGACAAGATCACATTAGTGAGTGCACAAACCCACTGCACTAACATCCCCACCCACAGAGCCCAGTATACAAGGTGAGATGAGATCACATTAGTGAGTGCACAAACCCACCGTGCTAACCTCCTCACCCACAGAGCCAAGTGTACAAGGTGAAACGAAATCACATTAGTGAGTGCACAAACCCACTGCACTAACATCCCCACCCACAGAGCCCAGTGTACAAGGTGAGACGAGATCACATTAGTGAGTGCTCAAATCCACCATGCTAACATCCCTGCCCATAGAGCCCAGAGCACAAGGTGAGACGAGATCACATTAGTGAGTGTTCAAAACCACCGCGCTAACATCCCTGCCCACAGAGCCCAGAGTACAAGGTGAGACGAGATCACATTAGTGAGTGCACAAACCCACTGAACTAACATCTTGCCCACAGAGGCCAGAGTACAAGGTGAGATGAGATCACATTAGTGAGTGCACAAACCCACCGCACTAACATCCCTGCCCTCAGAGCCCAGAGCACAAGGTGAGACGAGATCACATTAGTGAGTGCTCAAACCCACCATGCTAACATCCCTTCCGACAGAGCCCAGAGCACAAGGTGAGACGAGATCACATTATTGAGTGCACAAACCCACCATGCTAACATCTTGCCCACAGAGGCCAGAGTACAAGGTGAGATGAGATCACATTAGTGAGTGCACACACCCACCGCACTAACATCCCTGCCCACAGAGCCCAGAGTGCAAGATGGGATGAGATCACATTAGTGAGTGCATCAACCCACTGCGCTAACATCCCTGCCCACAGAGCCCAGAGCGCAAGATGGGATGAGATCACATTAGTCAGTGCACAGACCCACCGCGCGAACATCCCTGTACACAGAACCCAGAGTACAAGGTGAGACGAGATCACATTAGTGAGTGCACAAACGCACCGCGCTAACCCCTCCGCCCACAGAGCCCAGTGTACAAGGTGAGAAGAGATCATATTAGTGAGTGCACAAACCCACCATGCTAACATCCCTGCCCACAGAGCCCAGAGTACAAGGTGAGACGAGATCACATTAGTGAGTGCACAAACCCACTGAACTAACATCTTGCCCACAGAGGCCAGAGTACAAGGTGAGATGAGATCACATTAGTGAGTGCACAAACCCACCGCACTAACATCCCTGCCCTCAGAGCCCAGAGCACAAGGTGAGACGAGATCACATTAGTGAGTGCTCAAACCCACCATGCTAACATCCCTTCCGACAGAGCCCAGAGCACAAGGTGAGACGAGATCACATTATTGAGTGCACAAACCCACCATGCTAACATCTTGCCCACAGAGGCCAGAGTACAAGGTGAGATGAGATCACATTAGTGAGTGCACACACCCACCGCACTAACATCCCTGCCCACAGAGCCCAGAGTGCAAGATGGGATGAGATCACATTAGTGAGTGCATCAACCCACTGCGCTAACATCCCTGCCCACAGAGCCCAGAGCGCAAGATGGGATGAGATCACATTAGTCAGTGCACAGACCCACCGCGCGAACATCCCTGTACACAGAACCCAGAGTACAAGGTGAGACGAGATCACATTAGTGAGTGCACAAACGCACCGCGCTAACCCCTCCGCCCACAGAGCCCAGTGTACAAGGTGAGAAGAGATCATATTAGTGAGTGCACAAACCCACCATGCTAACATCCCTGCCCACAGAGCCCAGAACACAAGGTGAGACGAGATCACATTAGTGAGTGCACAAACCCACCGAACTAACATCCCTGCCCTTAGAGCCCAGAGTACGAGTTGAGACGAGATCACATTAGTGAGTGCACAAACCCACTGCACTAACATCCCCACCCACAGAGCCCAGTGTACAAGGTGAGATGATATCACATTAGTGAGTGCACAAACCCACCGTGCTAACATCCCTGCCCCCAGAGCCCAGAGCACAAGGTGAGATGAGATCACATTAGTGAGTGCAAAAACCCACCATGCTAACATCCCTGCCCACAGAAACCAGAGCACAAGGTGAGACGAGATCACATTAGTGAGTGCACAAACCCACTGAACTAACATCTCTGCCCACAGAGGCCAGATTACAAGGTGAGATGAGATCACGTTAGTGAGTGCACAAACCCACAACACTAACATCCCTGCCCTCAGAGCCCAGAGCACAAGGTGAGGTCTGATCACATTAGTGAGTGAACACAACCACTGTGCTAACATCCCTGCCCACAGAGCCCAGAGCACAAGGTGAGAAGAGATCACATTAGTGAGTGCATAAACCCACTTCTCTAACATCCCTGCCCAGAGGACCCAGAGCACAAGGTGATGCGAGATCACATTAGTGAGTGCACAGCTCCACCGCGCAAACATCCCTGCCCACAGAACCCAGAGCACAAGGTGAGACGAGATCACATTAGTGAGTGCACAAACGCACCGCGCTAACCCCTCCGCCCACAGAGCCAAGTGTACAAGGTGAGACGAGATCACATTAGTGAGTGCACAAACCCACCATGCTAACATCCCTGCCCACAGAGCCCAGAGCACAAGGTGAGACGAGATCACATTAGTGAGTGCACAAACCCAACGCGCTAACATCCCCGCCCACATAGCCCAGAGTACAAGGTGAGACAATATCACATTAGTGAGTGGACAAACCCACCACACTAACATCTCTGTCCACAGAGCCCAGTGTACAAGGTGAGATGAGATCACATTAGTGAGTGCACAAACCCACCGTGCTATCATCCCTGCCCACAGAACACGGAGCACAAGGTGAGACGAGATCACATTAGTGAGTGCACAAACCCACTAAACTAACATCTCTGCCCACAGAGGCCAGAGTACAAGGTGAGATGAGATCACATTAGTGAGTGCACAAACCCACCGCACTAACATCCCTGCCCACAGAGCCAGTGTACAAGGTGAGACGAGATCACATTAGTGAGTGTGAAAACCCACCGCTCTAACATCCCTGCCCACAGAGCCCAGAGTACGAGGTGAGACGAGATCACATTAGTGAGTGCACAAACGCACCGCGCTAAACCCTCCGCCCACAGAGCCCAGTGTACAAGGTGAGACGAGATCACATTAGTGAGTGCACAAACCCACCATGCTAACATCCCTGCCCACAGAGCCCAGAGCACAAGGTGAGACGAGATTACATGAGTGAGTGCTCAAACCCACCATGCTAACATCCCTGCACACTGAGACCAGAGTACAAGGTGAGACGAGATCACATTAGTGAGTGCTCAAACCCACCGTGCCAACATCCCTGCCCACAGAGCCCAGAGCACAAGGTGAGACGAGATCACTTTAGTGAATGCACAAACCCACTGCGCTAACATCCCTGCCCACAGAGCCCAGAGTACAAGGTGAGACGAGGTCACATTAGTGATTGTTCAAACCCACCGCGCTAACATCACTTCCCACTGATCCCAGAGCACAAGGTGACACGAGATCACATTAATGGGTGCACAAACCCACCGTGCTAACCTCCGCGCCCACAGATCCCAGTGTACAAGGTGAGACGAGATCACATTAGTGAGTGCACAAACCCACCACGCTAACATCCCCGCCCAAAGAACCCAGAGTACAAGGTGAGACGAGATCACATTAGTGAGTGCACAAACCCACTGCACTAACATCCCCGCCCAAAGAGCCCAGAGCACAAGGTGAGACGAGATCACCTAAATGAGTGCACAAACCCACTGTGCTAACTTCCCCGCCCACAGAGTCCAGAGTACAAGGTGAGACGGAATCACTTTAGTGAGTGCACAAACCCATTACGCTAACATCCCTGCCCACAGAGCCCAGAGCACAAGGTGAGAGGAGATCACATTAGTGATTGCATAAACCCACTGCACTAACATCCCTGCCCAGAGTACCCAGAGCACAAGGTGAGACGAGATCACATTAGTGAGTGCACAAACCCACCGCGCTAACATCTCTGCCCAAAATCGGCCAGAGTACAAGGTGAGAGGAGTTCACATTAGCGAGTGCGCAAACCCACCGCACTAACATCCCTGCCCACAAATCCGAGAGCACAAGGTGAGACGAGATCACTTTAGTGAATGCACAAACCCACTGCGCTAACATCCCTGCCCACAGAGCCGGAGAACAAGGTGAGACGAAATCACATTAGTGAGTGCATTTCCCACCGCACTAACATCACTTCCCACTGATCCCAGAGCACAAGGTGACACGAGATCACATTAGTGAGTGCACAGACCCACCGCGCAAACATTCCTGCCCACAGAACCCAGAGCACAAGGTGAGACGAGATCACATTAGTGAGTGTGCAAACCCACCGCTCTAACATCCCTGCCCACAGAGCCCAGAGTACGAGGTGAGACGAGATCACATTAGTGAGTGCACAAACGCACCTCGCTAACCCCTCCGCCCACAGAGCCCAGTGTACAAGGTGAGACGAAATCACATTAGTGAGTGCACAAACCTACCATGCTAACATCCCTGCCCGCCGAGCCCAGAGCACAAGGTGAGACGAGATCACATTAGTGAGTGCTCAAACCCGCTGCGCTAACATCCCTGCCCACAGAGCCCAGAGCACAAGGTGAGACGAGATCACATTAGTGAGTGTGCAAACCCACCGCGCTAACATCCCTGCCCACAGAGCCCAGAGTACAAGGTGAGACGAGATCACATTAGTGAGTGCACAAACCCACTGAACTAACATCTTGCCCACAGAGGCCAGAGTACAAGGTGAGATGAGATCACATTAGTGAGTGGACAAACCCACCGCACTAACATCCCTGCCCTCAGAGCCCAGAGCACAAGGTGAGACGAGATCACATTAGTGAGTGCACAAACCCACTGAACTAACATCTTGCCCACAGAGGCCAGAGTACAAGGTGAGATGAGATCACATTAGTGAGTTCACAAACCCACCGCACTAACATCCCTGCCCACAGAGCCCAAAATGCAAGATGGGATGAGATCACATTAGTCAGTGCACAAACCCACTGAACTAACATCTTGCCCACAGAGGCCAGAGTACAAGGTGAGATGAGATCACATTAGTGAGTTCACAAACCCACCGCGCGAACATCCCTGTCCACAGAACCCAGAGTACAAGGTGAGACGAGATCACATTAGTGAGTGCACAAACGCACCGCGCTAACCCCTCCGCCCACAGAGCCCAGTGTACAAGGTGAGAAGAGATCACATTAGTGAGTGCACAAACCCACCATGCTAACATCCCTGCCCACAGAGCCCAGAGCACAAGGTGAGACGAGATCACATTAGTGAGTCCTCAAAACCACCGAACTAACATCCCTGCCCTTAGAGCCCAGCGTACGAGTTGAGACGAGATCACATTAATGAGTGCACAAACCCACTGCTCTAACATCCCTGCCCACATAGCCCAGAGTACATGGTGAGACGAGATCACAATAGTGAGTGCACAAAGCCACCGCGCTAACATCCCTGCACACATAGGCCAGAGTACAAGGTGAGACAAGATCACATTAGTGAGTGCATTTCTCACCGCACTAACATCACTTCCCACTGATCCCAGAGCACAACGTGACACGAGATCACATTAATGAGTGCACAAACCCACCGTGCTAACCTCCGCTCCCACAGATCCCAGTGTACAAGGTGAGGCAAGATCACCTTAGTGAGTGCACAAACCCACCGCGCTAACATCCCCGCCCAAAGAACCCAGAGTACAAGGTGAGACGAGATCACATTAGTGAGTGCACAAACACACTGCACTAACATCCCCGCCCAAAGAGACCAGAGCACAAGGTGAGACGAAATCACATTAGTGAGTAGACAAACCCACCGCGAAAACATCCCTGCCGACAGAGCGTAGAGTACAAGGTGGGACGAGGTCACATTAGTGAGTGCACAAACCCACCGCGCTAACATCTCTGCCCAAAATCGGCCAGGGTACAAGGTGGGACGAGATCACATTAGTGAGTGCACAAACCCACCGCGCTAACATCCCTGACCACAGAGCCCAGAGTACAAGGTGAGAGGAGGTCACATTAGTGAGTGCACAAACCCACCGCGCTAACATCCCTGACCACAGAGCCCAGAGTACAAGGTGAGACGAGATCACATTAGTGAGTGCACAAACACACCGCGCCAACACCCCTGCCCACAGAGCCAAGAGCACAAGGTGAGACGAGATCACATTAGTGAGTGCACAAACCCACCGCGCTAACATCCCCGCCCACAGAGCCCAGAACAGAAAGTGAGACGAGATCACATTAGTGAGTGCACAAACCCACTGCACTAACATCCCCACCCACAGAGCCCAGTGTACAAGGTGAGATGATATCACATTAGTGAGTGCACAAACCCACCGTGCTAACATCCCTGCCCCCAGAGCACAAGGTGAGATGAGATCACATTAGTGAGTGCACAAACCCACTGAACTAACATCTCTGCCCACAGAGGCCAGAGTACAAGGTGAGATGAGATCACATTAGTGAGTGCACAAACCCACAACACTAACATCCCTGCCCTCAGAGCCCAGAGCACAAGGTGAGACGAGATCACATTAGTGACTGCACACAACCACTGTGCTAACATCCCTGCCCACAGAGCCCAGAGCACAAGGTGAGAAGAGATCACATTAGTGAGTGCATAAACCCACTTCTCTAACATCCCTGCCCAAAGGACCCAGAGCACAAGGTGATACGAGATCACATTAGTTAGTGCACAGACCCACCGTGCAAACATCCCTTCCCACAGAATCCAGAGCACAAGGTGAGACGAGATCACATTAGTGAGTGCACAAACGCACCGCGCTAACCCCTCTGCCCACAGAGCCCAGTGTACAAGGTGAGACGAGATCACATTAGTGAGTGCACAAACCCACCATGCTAACATCCCTGCCCACAGAGCCCAGAGCACAAGGTGAGATGAGATCACATTAGTGAGTGCACAAACCCACCGCGCTAACATCCCTGCCCACAGAGCCCAGAGTACAAGGTGAGACGAGATCATATTAGTGAGTGCATTTCCCACAGCACTAATATCACTGCCCACAGATCCCAGAGCACAAGGTGAGACGAGATCACATTAGTGAGTGCACAAACCCAACGCGCTAACATCCCCGCCCACATAGCCCAGAGTACAAGGTGAGACAAGATCACATTAGTGAGTAGACAAACCCACCACACTAACATCTCTGTCCACAGAGCCCAGAGCACAAGGTGAGACGAGATCACATTAGTGAGTGCGCAAACCCACCGCGCTAACATCCCTGCCCACAGAGCCCAGAACAGAAAGTGAGACGAGATCACATTAGTGAGTGCACAAACCCACTGCACTAACATCCCCACCCACAGTGCCAGTGTACAAGGTGAGATGAGATCACATTAGTGAGTGCACAGACCCACCGTGCTATCATCCCTGCCACAGAACTCAGAGCACAAGGTGAGACGAGATCACATTAGTGAGTGCACAAACCCACTGAACTAACATCTCTGCCCACAGAGGCCAGAGTACAAGGTGAGATGAGATCACATTAGTGAGTGAACAAACCCACTGTGCTAACATCACTGCCCGCAGAGCCCAGAGTACAAGGTGTGAGGAGATCACATTAGTGAGTGCACAAACCCACTGCGCTAACATCCCTGTCCAATGGGCCCAGAGCACAAGGTGAGAAGAGATCACATTAGTGAGTGCGCAAACCCACAGCACTAACATCCCTGCCCACAGAGCCCAGAGTAGAACGTGAGACGATATCACATGTGTGAGTGCACAAACCCACTACGCTAACATCCCTGCCCACAAAGCCCGGATTACAAGGTGACACGAGATCACATTAGTGAGTGCACAAACGCACCACACTAAATCCTTGCATACAGAGTCAGAGTACAAGGTGAGAAAAGATCACATTAGTGAGTGCACAAACCCACTGTGCTAACATCACTGCCCACAGAGCCCAGAGTACAAGGTGTGAGGAGATCACATTAGTGAGTGCACAAACCCACTGCGCTAACATCCCTGTCCAATGGGCCCAGAGCACAAGGTGAGAAGAGATCACATTAGTGAGTGCATAAACCCACTGCGCTAACATCGGTGTCCAATGGGCCCAGAGCACAAGGTGAGACGAGATCACATTAGTGAGAGCACCAACCCACCGCACTGACATCCCTGCCCACAGAGCCCAGAGTACAAGATGGGACGAGATCACATTAGTTAGTGCACAAACCCACCGTGCTAACATCCCTGCCCACAGAGCCCAGAGTACAAGGTGAGACGAGATCACATTAGTGAGTGCACAAACCCACCATGCTAGCATTCCTGCCCACAGAGCTCAGAGCACAAGGTGAGACGAGATCACATTAGTGAGTGCACAAACCCACTGCGCAAACATCGCTGCCTTCAGAGAACAGAGTACAAGGTGAGACGAGATCACATTAGTGAGGGCACAAACCCACCGTGCTAACATCCCTGCCCACTGGGCTCAGAGCACAAGGTGAGAAGCGATCACATTAGGAGTGCATAAACCCACTGCGCTAACATCCCTGCCCAGAGGATCCAGAGCACAAGGTGAGACGAGATCACATTAGTGAGAGCACCAACTCACCGCGCTAACATCCCCGTCGACAGAGAACAGAGTACAAGGCGAGACGAGATAACATTAGTGAGTGCACAAACCCACTAACATTACTGCCCAGAGAGCCCAGAGTACAAGGTGAGAGGAGGTCACATTAGTGAGTGCGCAAACCCACCACACTAACATCCCCACCCACAGAGCCCAGAGTACAAGGTGAGAGGAGGTCACATTAGTGAGTGCACAAACCCACCGCGATAACATCCCTGCCCACAGAGCCCAGAGTACAAGGTGAGAGGAGGTCACATTAGTGAGTGCACAAACCCACCGCGCTAACATCTCTGCCCAAAATCGGCCAGGGTACAAGGTGAGACGAGATCACATTAGTGAGTACACAAACCCACCGAGCTAACATCCCTGCCCACAGAGCCCAGAGTACAAGGTGAGAGGAGGTCACATTAGTGAGTGCACAAACCCACCGCGATAACATCCCTGCCCACAGAGCCCAGAGTACAAGGTAGGACGAGGTCACATTAGTGAGTGCACAAACCCACCGCGCTAACATCTCTGCCCAAAATCGGCCAGGGTACAAGGTGAGACGAGATCACATTAGTGAGTACACAAACCCACTGCGCTAACATCCCTGCCCACAGAGCCCAGAGTACAAGGTGAGACGAGATCACATTAGTGAGTGCATTTCCCACCGCACTAACATCACTGCCCACAGATCCCAGAGCACAAGGTGAGACGAGATCACATTAGTGAGTGCACAAACCCACCGCGCCAACACCCCTGCCCACAGAGCCCAGAGCACAAGGTGAGACGAGATCACATTAGTGAGTGCACAAACCCACAGCACTAACATCCCCACCCACATAGCCCAGTGTACAAGGTGAGATGAGATCACATTAGTGAGGGCACAAACCCATCGCGCTAACATCCCCGCCCACATAGCCCAGAGTACAAGGTGAGACAAGATCACATTAGTGAGTGCACAAACCCACTGCACTAACATCCCCACCCACAGAGCCCAGTGTACAAGGTGAGATGAGATCACATTAGTGAGTGCACAAACCCACCGTGCTAACCTCCTCACCCACAGAGCCAAGTGTACAAGGTGAAACGAGATCACATTAGTGAGTGCACAAACCCACTGCACTAACATCCCCACCCACAGAGCCCAGTGTACAAGGTGAGACGAGATCACATTAGTGAGTGCTCAAATCCACCATGCTAACATCCCTGCCCATAGAGCCCAGAGCACAAGGTGAGACGAGATCACATTAGTGAGTGTTCAAACCCACCGCGCTAACATCCCTGCCCACAGAGCCCAGAGTACAAGGTGAGACGAGATCACATTAGTGAGTGCACAAACCCACTGAACTAACATCTTGCCCACAGAGGCCAGAGTACAAGGTGAGATGAGATCACATTAGTGAGTGCACAAACCCACCGCACTAACATCCCTGCCCTCAGAGCCCAGAGCACAAGGTGAGACGAGATCACATTAGTGAGTGCTCAAACCCACCATGCTAACATCCCTTCCGACAGAGCCCAGAGCACAAGGTGAGACGAGATCACATTATTGAGTGCACAAACCCACCATGCTAACATCTTGCCCACAGAGGCCAGAGTACAAGGTGAGATGAGATCACATTAGTGAGTGCACACACCCACCGCACTAACATCCCTGCCCACAGAGCCCAGAGTGCAAGATGGGATGAGATCACATTAGTGAGTGCATCAACCCACTGCGCTAACATCCCTGCCCACAGAGCCCAGAGCGCAAGATGGGATGAGATCACATTAGTCAGTGCACAGACCCACCGCGCGAACATCCCTGTACACAGAACCCAGAGTACAAGGTGAGACGAGATCACATTAGTGAGTGCACAAACGCACCGCGCTAACCCCTCCGCCCACAGAGCCCAGTGTACAAGGTGAGAAGAGATCATATTAGTGAGTGCACAAACCCACCATGCTAACATCCCTGCCCACAGAGCCCAGAGCACAAGGTGAGAGGAGATAACATTAGTGAGTGCACAAACCCACCGAACTAACATCCCTGCCCTTAGAGCCCAGAGTACGAGTTGAGACGAGATCACATTAGTGAGTGCACAAACCCACTGCACTAACATCCCCACCCACAGAGCCCAGTGTACAAGGTGAGATGATATCACATTAGTGAGTGCACAAACCCACCGTGCTAACATCCCTGCCCCCAGAGCCCAGAGCACAAGGTGAGATGAGATCACATTAGTGAGTGCAAAAACCCACCATGCTAACATCCCTGCCCACAGAAACCAGAGCACAAGGTGAGACGAGATCACATTAGTGAGTGCACAAACCCACTGAACTAACATCTCTGCCCACAGAGGCCAGATTACAAGGTGAGATGAGATCACGTTAGTGAGTGCACAAACCCACAACACTAACATCCCTGCCCTCAGAGCCCAGAGCACAAGGTGAGGTCTGATCACATTAGTGAGTGAACACAACCACTGTGCTAACATCCCTGCCCACAGAGCCCAGAGCACAAGGTGAGAAGAGATCACATTAGTGAGTGCATAAACCCACTTCTCTAACATCCCTGCCCAGAGGACCCAGAGCACAAGGTGATACGAGATCACATTAGTGAGTGCACAGCTCCACCGCGCAAACATCCCTGCCCACAGAACCCAGAGCACAAGGTGAGACGAGATCACATTAGTGAGTGCACAAACGCACCGCGCTAACCCCTCCGCCCACAGAGCCAAGTGTACAAGGTGAGACGAGATCACATTAGTGAGTGCACAAACCCACCATGCTAACATCCCTGCCCACAGAGCCCAGAGCACAAGGTGAGACGAGATCACATTAGTGAGTGCACAAACCCACCGCGCTAACATCCCTGCCCACAGAGTCCAGAGTACAAGGTGAGACGAGGTCACATTAGTGAGTACACAAACCCACTGCGCTAACATCCCTGCCCACAGAGCCCAGAGTACAAGGTGAGACGAGATCACATTAGTGAGTGCATTTCCCACAGCACTACCATCACTGCCCACAGATCCCAGAGCACAAGGTGAGACGAGATCACATTAGTGAGTGCACAAACACACCGCGCCAACACCCCTGCCCACAGAGCCAAGAGCACAAGGTGAGACGAGATCACATTAGTGAGTGCACAAACCCAACGCGCTAACATCCCCGCCCACATAGCCCAGAGTACAAGGTGAGACAATATCACATTAGTGAGTGGACAAACCCACCACACTAACATCTCTCTCCACAGAGCCCAGAGTACAAGGTGAGACGAGATCACATTAGTGAGTGCGCAAACCCACCGCGCTAACATCCCTACCCACAGAGCCCAGAACAGAAAGTGAGACGAGATCACATTAGTGAGTGCACAAACCCACTGCACTAACATCCCCACCCACAGAGCCAGTGTACAAGGTGAGATGAGATCACATTAGTGAGTGCACAAACGCACCGCGCTAACCCCTCAGCCCAAAGAGCCAAGTGTACAAGGTGAGACGAGATCACATTAGTGAGTGCACAAACCCACCATGCTAACATCCCTGCCCACAGAGCCCAGAGCACAAGGTGAGACGAGATCACATTAGTGAGTGCACAAACCCACCGCGCTAACATCCCTGCCCACAGAGTCCAGAGTACAAGGTGAGACGAGGTCACATTAGTGAGTACACAAACCCACTGCGCTAACATCCCCACCCACATAGCCCAGTGTACAAGGTGAGATGAGATCACATTAGTGAGTGCACAAACCCACCGTGCTATCATCCCTGCCCACAGAACACAGAGCACAAGGTGAGACGAGATCACATTAGTGAGTGCACAAACCCACCGCGCTAACATCCCTACCCACAGAGCCCAGAGCACAAGTTGAGACGAGATCACATTAGTGAGTGCACAAACACACCGCGCCAACACCCCTGCCCACAGAGCCAAGAGCACAAGGTGAGACGAGATCACATTAGTGAGTGCACAAACCCAACGCGCTAACATCCCCGCCCACATAGCCCAGAGTACAAGGTGAGACAATATCACATTAGTGAGTGGACAAACCCACCACACTAACATCTCTGTCCACAGAGCCCAGAGTACAAGGTGAGACGAGATCACATTAGTGAGTGCGCAAACCCACCGCGCTAACATCCCTACCCACAGAACACAGAACACAAGGTGAGACGAGATCACATTAGTGAGTGCACAAACCCACTAAACTAACATCTCTGCCCACAGAGGCCAGAGTACAAGGTGAGATGAGATCACATTAGTGAGTGCACAAACCCACCGCACTAACATCCCTGCCCACAGAGCCAGTGTACAAGGTGAGATGAGATCACATTAGTGAGTGCACAAACCCACCATGCTAACATCCCTGCCCACAGAGCCCAGAGCACAAGGTGAGACGAGATCACATTAGTGAGTGTGAAAACCCACCGCTCTAACATCCCTGCCCACAGAGCCCAGAGTACGAGGTGAGACGAGATCACATTAGTGAGTGCACAAACGCACCGCGCTAACCCCTCCGCCCACAGAGCCCAGTGTACAAGGTGAGACGAGATCACATTAGTGAGTGCACAAACCCACCATGCTAACATCCCTGCCCACAGAGCCCAGAGCACAAGGTGAGACGAGATTACATGAGTGAGTGCTCAAACCCACCATGCTAACATCCCTGCACACTGAGACCAGAGTACAAGGTGAGACGAGATCACATTAGTGAGTGCTCAAACCCACCGTGCCAACATCCCTGCCCACAGAGCCCAGAGCACAAGGTGAGACGAGATCACTTTAGTGAATGCACAAACCCACTGCGCTAACATCCCTGCCCACAGAGCCCAGAGTACAAGGTGAGACGAGGTCCCATTAGTGATTGTTCAAACCCACCGCGCTAACATCCCTGCCCACAGAGCCCAGAGCACAAGGTGAGACGAAATCACATTAGAGAGTGCATTTCCCACCGCACTAACATCACTTCCCACTGATCCCAGAGCACAAGGTGACACGAGATCACATTAATGGGTGCACAAACCCACCGTGCTAACCTCCGCGCCCACAGATCCCAGTGTACAAGGTGAGACGAGATCACATTAGTGAGTGCACAAACCCACCACGCTAACATCCCCGCCCAAAGAACCCAGAGTACAAGGTGAGACGAGATCACATTAGTGAGTGCACAAACCCACTGCACTAACATCCCCGCCCAAAGAGCCCAGAGCACAAGGTGAGACGAGATCACCTAAATGAGTGCACAAACCCACTGTGCTAACTTCCCCGCCCACAGAGTCCAGAGTACAAGGTGAGACGGAATCACTTTAGTGAGTGCACAAACCCATTACGCTAACATCCCTGCCCACAGAGCCCAGAGCACAAGGTGAGAGGAGATCACATTAGTGATTGCATAAACCCACTGCACTAACATCCCTGCCCAGAGTACCCAGAGCACAAGGTGAGACGAGATCACATTAGTGAGTGCACAAACCCACCGCACTAACATCTCTGCCCAAAATCGGCCAGAGTACAAGGTGAGAGGAGTTCACATTAGCGAGTGCGCAAACCCACCGCACTAACATCCCTGCCCACAAATCCGAGAGCACAAGGTGAGACGAGATCACTTTAGTGAATGCACAAACCCACTGCGCTAACATCCCTGCCCACAGAGCCCGGAGAACAAGGTGAGACGAAATCACATTAGTGAGTGCATTTCCCACCGCACTAACATCACTTCCCACTGATCCCAGAGCACAAGGTGACACGAGATCACATTAGTGAGTGCACAGACCCACCGCGCAAACATTCCTGCCCACAGAACCCAGAGCACAAGGTGAGACGAGATCACATTAGTGAGTGTGCAAACCCACCGCTCTAACATCCCTGCCCACAGAGCCCAGAGTACGAGGTGAGACGAGATCACATTAGTGAGTGCACAAACGCACCTCGCTAACCCCTCCGCCCACAGAGCCCAGTGTACAAGGTGAGACGAAATCACATTAGTGAGTGCACAAACCTACCATGCTAACATCCCTGCCCGCCGAGCCCAGAGCACAAGGTGAGACGAGATCACATTAGTGAGTGCTCAAACCCGCTGCGCTAACATCCCTGCCCACAGAGCCCAGAGCACAAGGTGAGACGAGATCACATTAGTGAGTGTGCAAACCCACCGCGCTAACATCCCTGCCCACAGAGCCCAGAGTACAAGGTGAGACGAGATCACATTAGTGAGTGCACAAACCCACTGAACTAACATCTTGCCCACAGAGGCCAGAGTACAAGGTGAGATGAGATCACATTAGTGAGTGGACAAACCCACCGCACTAACATCCCTGCCCTCAGAGCCCAGAGCACAAGGTGAGACGAGATCACATTAGTGAGTGCACAAACCCACTGAACTAACATCTTGCCCACAGAGGCCAGAGTACAAGGTGAGATGAGATCACATTAGTGAGTTCACAAACCCACCGCACTAACATCCCTGCCCACAGAGCCCAAAATGCAAGATGGGATGAGATCACATTAGTCAGTGCACAAACCCACTGAACTAACATCTTGCCCACAGAGGCCAGAGTACAAGGTGAGATGAGATCACATTAGTGAGTTCACAAACCCACCGCGCGAACATCCCTGTCCACAGAACCCAGAGTACAAGGTGAGACGAGATCACATTAGTGAGTGCACAAACGCACCGCGCTAACCCCTCCGCCCACAGAGCCCAGTGTACAAGGTGAGAAGAGATCACATTAGTGAGTGCACAAACCCACCATGCTAACATCCCTGCCCACATAGCCCAGAGCACAAGGTGAGACGAGATCACATTAGTGAGTGCACAAACCCACCGAACTAACATCCCTGCCCTTAGAGCCCAGCGTACGAGTTGAGACGAGATCACATTAATGAGTGCACAAACCCACTGCTCTAACATCCCTGCCCACATAGCCCAGAGTACATGGTGAGACGAGATCACAATAGTGAGTGCACAAAGCCACCGCGCTAACATCCCTGCACACATAGGCCAGAGTACAAGGTGAGACAAGATCACATTAGTGAGTGCATTTCCCACCGCACTAACATCACTTCCCACTGATCCCAGAGCACAAGGTGACACGAGATCACATTAATGAGTGCACAAACCCACCGTGCTAACCTCCGCTCCCACAGATCCCAGTGTACAAGGTGAGGCAAGATCACCTTAGTGAGTGCACAAACCCACCGCGCTAACATCCCCGCCCAAAGAACCCAGAGTACAAGGTGAGACGAGATCACATTAGTGAGTGCACAAACACACTGCACTAACATCCCCGCCCAAAGAGACCAGAGCACAAGGTGAGACGAAATCACATTAGTGAGTAGACAAACCCACCGCGAAAACATCCCTGCCGACAGAGCGTAGAGTACAAGGTGGGACGAGGTCACATTAGTGAGTGCACAAACCCACCGCGCTAACATCTCTGCCCAAAATCGGCCAGGGTACAAGGTGGGACGAGATCACATTAGTGAGTGCACAAACCCACCGCGCTAACATCCCTGACCACAGAGCCCAGAGTACAAGGTGAGACGAGATCACATTAGTGAGTGCATTTCCCACAGCACTAACATCACTGCCCACAGATCCCAGAGCACAAGGTGAGACGAGATCACATTAGTGAGTGCACAAACACACCGCGCCAACACCCCTGCCCACAGAGCCAAGAGCACAAGGTGAGACGAGATCACATTAGTGAGTGCACAAACCCACCGCGCTAACATCCCCGCCCACAGAGCCCAGAACAGAAAGTGAGACGAGATCACATTAGTGAGTGCACAAACCCACTGCACTAACATCCCCACCCACAGAGCCCAGTGTACAAGGTGAGATGATATCACATTAGTGAGTGCACAAACCCACCGTGCTAACATCCCTGCCCCCAGAGCACAAGGTGAGATGAGATCACATTAGTGAGTGCACAAACCCACTGAACTAACATCTCTGCCCACAGAGGCCAGAGTACAAGGTGAGATGAGATCACATTAGTGAGTGCACAAACCCACAACACTAACATCCCTGCCCTCAGAGCCCAGAGCACAAGGTGAGACGAGATCACATTAGTGACTGCACACAACCACTGTGCTAACATCCCTGCCCACAGAGCCCAGAGCACAAGGTGAGAAGAGATCACATTAGTGAGTGCATAAACCCACTTCTCTAACATCCCTGCCCAGAGGACCCAGAGCACAAGGTGATACGAGATCACATTAGTTAGTGCACAGACCCACCGTGCAAACATCCCTTCCCACAGAATCCAGAGCACAAGGTGAGACGAGATCACATTAGTGAGTGCACAAACGCACCGCGCTAACCCCTCTGCCCACAGAGCCCAGTGTACAAGGTGAGACGAGATCACATTAGTGAGTGCACAAACCCACCATGCTAACATCCCTGCCCACAGAGCCCAGAGCACAAGGTGAGATGAGATCACATTAGTGAGTGCACAAACCCACCGCGCTAACATCCCTGCCCACAGAGCCCAGAGTACAAGGTGAGACGAGATCATATTAGTGAGTGCACAAACCCAACGCGCTAACATCCCCGCCCACATAGCCCAGAGTACAAGGTGAGACAAGATCACATTAGTGAGTAGACAAACCCACCACACTAACATCTCTGTCCACAGAGCCCAGAGCACAAGGTGAGACGAGATCACATTAGTGAGTGCACAAACGCACCACGCTAACCCCTCTGCCCACAGAGCCCAGTGTACAAGGTGAGACGAGATCACATTAGTGAGTGCACAAACCCACCATGCTAACATCCCTGCCCACAGAGCCCAGAGCACAAGGTGAGATGAGATCACATTAGTGAGTGCACAAACCCACCGCGCTAACATCCCTGCCCACAGAGCCCAGAGTACAAGGTGAGACGAGATCATATTAGTGAGTGCATTTCCCACAGCACTAATATCACTGCGCACAGATCCCAGAGCACAAGGTGAGACGAGATCACATTAGTGAGTGCACAAACCCAACGCGCTAACATCCCCGCCCACATAGCCCAGAGTACAAGGTGAGACAAGATCACATTAGTGAGTAGACAAACCCACCACACTAACATCTCTGTCCACAGAGCCCAGAGCACAAGGTGAGACGAGATCACATTAGTGAGTGCGCAAACCCACCGCGCTAACATCCCTGCCCACAGAGCCCAGAACAGAAAGTGAGACGAGATCACATTAGTGAGTGCACAAACCCACTGCACTAACATCCCCACCCACAGTGCCAGTGTACAAGGTGAGATGAGATCACATTAGTGAGTGCACAGACCCACCGTGCTATCATCCCTGCCACAGAACTCAGAGCACAAGGTGAGACGAGATCACATTAGTGAGTGCACAAACCCACTGAACTAACATCTCTGCCCACAGAGGCCAGAGTACAAGGTGAGATGAGATCACATTAGTGAGTGCACAAACCCACAGCACTAACATCCCTGCCCTCAGAGCCCAGAGCACAAGGTGAGACGAGATCACATTAGTGAGTGCACAGACCCACCGCGCAAACATCCCTGGCCACAGAACCCAGAGCACAAGGTGAGACGAGATCACATTAGTGAGTGTGCAAACCCACCGCTCTAACATCCCTGCTCACAGAGCCCAGAGTACGAGGTGAGACGAGATCACATTAATGAGTGCACAAACGCACCTCGCTAACCCCTCCGCCCACAGAGCCCAGTGTACAAGGTGAGACGAAATCACATTAGTGAGTGCACAAACCCACCATGCTAACATCCCTGCCCACAGAGCCCAGAGCACAAGGTGAGACGAGATCACATTAGTGAGTGCTCAAACCCATCATGCTAACATCCCTGCCCACAGAGCCCAGAGCACAAGGTGAGACGAGGTCACATTAGTGAGTGCTCAAACCCACCGCGCTAACATCCCTGCCCACAGAGCCCAGAGCACAAGGTGAGACGAAATCACATTAGAGAGTGCATTTCCCACCGCACTAACATAACTTCCCACTGATCCCAGAGCACAAGGTGACACGAGATCACATTAATGAGTGCACAAACCCACCGTGCTAACCTCCGCGCCCACAGATCCCAGTGTACAAGGTGAGACGAGATCACATTAGTGAGTGCACAAACCCACCGCGCTAACATCCCCGCCCAAAGAACCCAGAGTACAAGGTGAGACGAGATCACATTAGTGAGTGCACAAACCCACTGCACTAACATCCCCGCCCAAAGAGCCCAGAGCACAAGGTGAGACGAGATCACCTAAATGAGTGCACAAACCCACTGTGCTAACTTCCCCGCCCATAGAGTCCAGAGTACAAGGTGAGACGGAATCACTTTAGTGAGTGCACAAACCCATTACGCTAACATCCCTGCCCACAGAGCCCAGAGCACAAGGTGAGAGGAGATCACATTAGTGATTGCATAAACCCACTGCACTAACATCCCTGCCCAGAGTACCCAGAGCACAAGGTGAGACGAGATCACATTAGTGAGTGCACAAACCCCCCGCACTAACATCCCTGCCCACAGAACCCAGAGTACAAGGTGAGACGAGATCACATTAGTGAGTGCACAAACCCACCACACTAACATCCCTGCCCACTGTGCCCAGAGTACAAGGTGAGACGAGATCACATTAGTGAGTGCACAAACCCACCGTGCTAACATCCCTGCCCACAGAACCCAGAGCACAAGGTGAGACGAGATCACATTAGTGAGTGCACAAACCCACCACACTAACATCCCTGCCCACAGTGCCCCGAGTACAAGGTGAGACGAGATCACATTAGTGAGTGCACAAACCCACCGCGCTAACATCTCTGCCCAAAATCGGCCAGAGTACAAGGTGAGAGGAGTTCACATTAGTGAGTGCGCAAACCCACCGCGCTAACATCCCTGCCCACAAATCCCAGAGCACAAGGTGAGACGAGATCACTTTAGTGAATGGACAAACCCACTGCGCTAACATCCCTGCTCACATAGCCCAGAGTACAAGGTGAGACGAGGTCACATTAGTGAGTGCTCAAACCCACCGCGCTAACATCCCTGCCCACAGAGCCCGGAGCACAAGGTGAGACGAAATCACATTAGTGAGTGCATTTCCCACCGCACTAACATCACTTCCCACTGATCCCAGAGCACAAGGTGACACGAGATCACATTAGTGACCACCGCGCAAACATCCCTGCCCACAGAACCCAGAGCACAAGGTGAGACGAGATCACATTAGTGAGTGTGCAAACCCACCGCTCTAACATCCCTGCCCACAGAGCCCAGAGTACGAGGTGAGACGAGATCACATTAGTGAGTGCACAAACGCACCTCGCTAACCCCTCCGCCCACAGAGCCCAGTGTACAAGGTGAGACGAAATCACATTAGTGAGTGCACAAACCTACCATGCTAACATCCCTGCCCGCAGAGCCCAGAGCACAAGGTGAGACGAGATCACATTAGTGAGTGCTCAAACCCATCATGCTAACATCCCTGCCCACAGAGCCCAGAGCACAAGGTGAGACGAGGTCACATTAGTGAGTGCTCAAACCCACCGCGCTAACATCCCTGCCCACAGATCCCAGTGTACAAGGTGAGACGAGATCACATTAGTGAGTGCATAAACCCACCGAACTAACATCCCTGCCCTTAGAGCCCAGAGTACGAGTTGAGACGAGATCACATTAATGAGTGCACAAACCCACTGCTCTAACATCCCTGCCCACATAGCCCAGAGTACATGGTGAGACGAGATCACAATAGTGAGTGCACAAACCCACCGCGCTAACATCCCTGCACACATAGGCCAGAGTACAAGGTGAGACAAGATCACATTAGTGAGTGCATTTCCCACCGCACTAACATCACTTCCCACTGATCCCAGAGCACAAGGTGACACGAGATCACATTAATGAGTGCACAAACCCACCGTGCTAACCTCCGCTCCCACAGATCCCAGTGTACAAGGTGAGGCAAGATCACCTTAGTGAGTGCACAAACCCACCGCGCTAACATCCCCGCCCAAAGAACCCAGAGTACAAGGTGAGACGAGATCACATTAGTGAGTGCACAAACACACTGCACTAACATCCCCGCCCAAAGAGACCAGAGCACAAGGTGAGACGAAATCACATTAGTGAGTAGACAAACCCACCGCGAAAACATCCCTGCCGACAGAGCGTAGAGTACAAGGTGGGACGAGGTCACATTAGTGAGTGCACAAACCCACCGCGCTAACATCTCTGCCCAAAATCGGCCAGGGTACAAGGTGGGACGAGATCACATTAGTGAGTGCACAAACCCACCGCGCTAACATCCCTGACCACAGAGCCCAGAGTACAAGGTGAGAGGAGATCACATTAGTGAGTGCACAAACCCACCACGCTAACATCCCTGCCCACAGAGTCCAGAGTCCAAGGTGAGACGAGGTCACATTAGTGAGTACACAAACCCACTGCGCTAACATCCCTGCCCACAGAGCCCAGAGCACAAGATGAGATGAGATCACATTAGTGAGTGCACAAACCCACCACGCTAACATCCCTGCCCACAGAGTCCAGAGTCCAAGGTGAGACGAGGTCACATTAGTGAGTTCACACACCCACCGCGCTAACATCCCTGCCCACAGAGCCCAGAGTACAAGGTGAGACGAGATCATATTAGTGAGTGCACAAACCCACCGCGCTAACATCCCTGCCCACAGATCCCAGTGTACAAGGTGAGATGAGATCACATTAGTGAGGGCACAAACCCACCGCGCTAACATCCCCGCCCACATAGCCCAGAGTACAAGGTGAGACAAGATCACATTAGTGAGTGCACAAACACACCGCGCCAACACCCCTGCCCACAGAGCCAAGAGCACAAGGTGAGACGAGATCACATTAGTGAGTGCACAAACCCACCGCGCTAACATCCCCCCCCACAGAGCCCAGAACAGAAAGTGAGACGAGATCACATTAGTGAGTGCACAAACCCACTGCACTAACATCCCCACCCACAGAGCCCAGTGTACAAGGTGAGATGATATCACATTAGTGAGTGCACAAACCCACCGTGCTAACATCCCTGCCCCCAGAGCACAAGGTGAGATGAGATCACATTAGTGAGTGCACAAACCCACTGAACTAACATCTCTGCCCACAGAGGCCAGAGTACAAGGTGAGATGAGATCACATTAGTGAGTGCACAAACCCACAACACTAACATCCCTGCCCTCAGAGCCCAGAGCACAAGGTGAGACGAGATCACATTAGTGACTGCACACAACCACTGTGCTAACATCCCTGCCCACAGAGCCCAGAGCACAAGGTGAGAAGAGATCACATTAGTGAGTGCATAAACCCAATTCTCTAACATCCCTGCCCAGAGGACCCAGAGCACAAGGTGATACGAGATCACATTAGTGAGTGCACAGACCCACCGTGCAAACATCCCTGCCCACAGAACCCAGAGCACAAGGTGAGACGAGATCACATTAGTTAGTGCACAAACGCACGGCGCTAACCCCTCTGCCCACAGAGCCCAGTGTACAAGGTGAGACGAGATCACATTAGTGAGTGCACAAACCCACCATGCTAACATCCCTGCCCACAGAGCCCAGAGCACAAGGTGAGATGAGATCACATTAGTGAGTGCACAAACCCACCGCGCTAACATCCCTGCCCACAGAGTCCAGAGTACAAGGTGAGACGAGGTCACATTAGTGAGTACACAAACCCACTGCGCTAACATCCCTGCCCACAGAGCCCAGAGCACAAGGTGAGATGAGATCACATTAGTGAGTACACAAACCCACTGCGCTAACATCCCCACCCACAGAGCCCAGAGTACAAGGTGAGACGAGATCACATTAGTGAATGCGCAAACCCACCGCGCTAACATCCCTGCCCACAGAGCCCAGAACAGAAAGTGAGACGAGATCACATTAGTGAGTGCACAAACCCACTGCACTAACATCCCCACCCACAGTGCCAGTGTACAAGGTGAGATGAGATCACATTAGTGAGTGCACAAACCCACAGTGCTATCATCCCTGCCACAGAACTCAGAGCACAAGGTGAGACGAGATCACATTAGTGAGTGCACAAACCCACTGAACTAACATCTCTGCCCACAGAGGCCAGAGTACAAGGTGAGATGAGATTACATTAGTGAGTGCACAAACCCACAGCACTAACATCCCTGCCCTCAGAGCCCAGAGCACAAGGTGAGACGAGATCACATTAGTGAGTGCACAGACCCACCGCGCAAACATCCCTGCCCACAGAACCCAGAGCACAAGGTGAGACGAGATCACATTAGTGAGTGTGCAAACCCACCGCTCTAACATCCCTGCCCACAGAGCCCAGAGTACGAGGAGAGACGAGATCACATTAATGAGTGCACAAACGCACCTCGCTAACCCCTCCGCCCACAGAGCCCAGTGTACAAGGTGAGACGAAATCACATTAGTGAGTGCACAAACCCACCATGCTAACATCCCTGCCCACAGAGCCCAGAGCACAAGGTGAGACGAGATCACATTAGTGAGTGCTCAAACCCATCATGCTAACATCCCTGCCCACAGAGCCCAGAGCACAAGGTGAGACGAGGTCACATTAGTGAGTGCTCAAACCCACCGCGCTAACATCCCTGCCCACAGAGCCCAGAGCACAAGGTGAGACGAAATCACATTAGAGAGTGCATTTCCCACCGCACTAACATCACTTCCCACTGATCCCAGAGCACAAGGTGACACGAGATCACATTAATGAGTGCACAAACCCACCGTGCTAACCTCCGCGCCCACAGATCCCAGTGTACAAGGTGAGACGAGATCACATTAGTGAGTGCACAAACCCACCGCGCTAACATCCGCGCCCAAAGAACCCAGAGTACAAGGTGAGACGAGATCACATTAGTGAGTGCACAAACCCACTGCACTAACATCCCCGCCCAAAGAGCCCAGAGCACAAGGTGAGACGAGATCACCTAAATGAGTGCACAAACCCACTGTGCTAACTTCCCCGCCCATAGAGTCCAGAGTACAAGGTGAGACGGAATCACTTTAGTGAGTGCACAAACCCATTACGCTAACATCCCTGCCCACAGAGCCCAGAGCACAAGGTGAGAGGAGATCACATTAGTGATTGCATAAACCCACTGCACTAACATCCCTGCCCAGAGTACCCAGAGCACAAGGTGAGACGAGATCACATTAGTGAGTGCACAAACCCACGGCACTAACATCCCCACCCACAGAGCCCAGAGTACAAGGTGAGACGAGATCACATTAGTGAGTGTGCAAACCCACCGCGCTAACATCCCTGCCCACAGAGCCCAGAACAGAAAGTGAGACGAGATCACATTAGTGAGTGCACAAACCCACTGCACTAACATCCCCACCCACAGTGCCAGTGTACAAGGTGAGATGAGATCACATTAGTGAGTGCACAAACCCACCGTGCTATCATCCCTGCCACAGAACTCAGAGCACAAGGTGAGACGAGATCACATTAGTGAGTGCACAAACCCACTGAACTAACATCTCTGCCCACAGAGGCCAGAGTACAAGGTGAGATGAGATCACATTAGTGAGTGCACAAACCCACAGCACTAACATCCCTGCCCTCAGAGCCCAGAGCACAAGGTGAGACGAGATCACATTAGTGAGTGCACAGACCCACCGCGCAAACATCCCTGCCCACAGAACCCAGAGCACAAGGTGAGACGAGATCACATTAGTGAGTGTGCAAACCCACCGCTCTAACATCCCTGCCCACAGAGCCCAGAGTACGAGGAGAGACGAGATCACATTAATGAGTGCACAAACGCACCTCGCTAACCCCTCCGCCCACAGAGCCCAGTGTACAAGGTGAGACGAAATCACATTAGTGAGTGCACAAACCCACCATGCTAACATCCCTGCCCACAGAGCCCAGAGCACAAGGTGAGACGAGATCACATTAGTGAGTGCTCAAACCCATCATGCTAACATCCCTGCCCACAGAGCCCAGAGCACAAGGTGAGACGAGGTCACATTAGTGAGTGCTCAAACCCACCGCGCTAACATCCCTGCCCACAGAGCCCAGAGCACAAGGTGAGACGAAATCACATTAGAGAGTGCATTTCCCACCGCACTAACATCACTTCCCACTGATCCCAGAGCACAAGGTGACACGAGATCACATTAATGAGTGCACAAACCCACCGTGCTAACCTCCGCGCCCACAGATTGGGATGTGTACAAGGTGAGACGAGATCACATTAGTGAGTGCACAAACCCACCGCGCTAACATCCCCGCCCAAAGAACCCAGAGTACAAGGTGAGACGAGATCACATTAGTGAGTGCACAAACCCACTGCACTAACATCCCCGCCCAAAGAGCCCAGAGCACAAGGTGAGACGAGATCACCTAAATGAGTGCACAAACCCACTGTGCTAACTTCCCCGCCCATAGAGTCCAGAGTACAAGGTGAGACGGAATCACTTTAGTGAGTGCACAAACCCATTACGCTAACATCCCTGCCCACAGAGCCCAGAGCACAAGGTGAGAAGAGATCACATTAGTGATTGCATAAACCCACTGCACTAACATCCCTGCCCAGAGTACCCAGAGCACAAGGTGAGACGAGATCAAATTAGTGAGTGCACAAACCCAACACGCTAACATCCCCGCCCACCGAGCCCAGAGCAAAAGGTTAGACGAGATCACATTAGTGAGTGCACAAACCCCCCGCACTAACATCCCTGCCCACAGAACCCAGAGTACAAGGTGAGACGAGATCACATTAGTGAGTGCACAAACCCACCACACTAACATCCCTGCCCACTGTGCCCAGAGTACAAGGTGAGACGAGATCACATTAGTGAGTGCACAAACCCACCGTGCTAACATCCCTGCCCACAGAACCCAGAGCACAAGGTGAGACGAGATCACATTAGTGAGTGCACAAACCCACCACACTAACATCCCTGCCCACAGTGCCCAGAGTACAAGGTGAGACGAGATCACATTAGTGAGTGCACAAACCCACCGCGCTAACATCTCTGCCCAAAATCGGCCAGAGTACAAGGTGAGAGGAGTTCACATTAGTGAGTGCGCAAACCCACCGCGCTAACATCCCTGCCCACAAATCCCAGAGCACAAGGTGAGACGAGATCACTTTAGTGAATGGACAAACCCACTGCGCTAACATCCCTGCTCACATAGCCCAGAGTACAAGGTGAGACGAGGTCACATTAGTGAGTGCTCAAACCCACCGCGCTAACATCCCTGCCCACAGAGCCCGGAGCACAAGGTGAGACGAAATCACATTAGTGAGTGCATTTCCCACCGCACTAACATCGCTTCCCACTGATCCCAGAGCACAAGGTGACACGAGATCACATTAGTGAGTGCACAGACCCACCGCGCAAACATCCCTGCCCACAGAACCCAGAGCACAAGGTGAGACGAGATCACATTAGTGAGTGTGCAAACCCACCGCTCTAACATCCCTGCCCACAGAGCCCAGAGTACGAGGTGAGACGAGATCACTTTAGTGAGTGCACAAACGCACCTCGCTAACCCCTCCGCCCACAGATCCCAGTGTACAAGGTGAGATGAAATCACATTAGTGAGTGCACAAACCTACCATGCTAACATCCCTGCCCGCAGAGCCCAGAGCACAAGGTGAGACGAGATCACATTAGTGAGAGCTCAAACCCATCATGCTAACATCCCTGCCCACAGAGCCCAGAGCACAAGGTGAGACCAGGTCACATTAGTGAGTGCTCAAACCCACCGCGCTAACATCCCTGCCCACAGAGCCCAGAGCACAAGGTGAGACGAAATCACATTAGAGAGTGCATTTCCCACCGCACTAACATCACTTCCCACTGATCCCAGAGTACAAGGTGACACGAGATCACATTAATGAGTGCACAAACCCACCGTGCTAACCTCCGTGCCCACAGATCCCAGTGTACAAGGTGAGACGAGATCACATTAGTGAGTGCACAAACCCACCGCGCTAACATCCCCGCCCAAAGAACCCAGAGTACAAGGTGAGACGAGATCACATTAGTGAGTGCACAAACCCAACACGCTAACATCCCCGCCCACCGAGCCCAGAGCAAAAGGCGAGACGAGATCACATTAGTGAGTGCACAAACCCCCGCACTAACATCCCTGCCCACAGAACCCAGAGTACAAGGTGAGACGAGATCACATTAGTGAGTGCACAAACCCACCACACTAACATCCCTGCCCACAGTGCCCAGAGTACAAGGTGAGACGAGATCACATTAGTGAGTGCACAAACCCACCGTGCTAACATCCCTGCCCACAGAACCCAGAGTACAAGGTGAGACGAGATCACATTAGTGAGTGCACAAACCCACCACACTAACATCCCTGCCCACAGGGCCAAGAGTACAAGGTGAGACGAGATCACATTAGTGAGTGCACAAACCCACCGCGCTAACATCTCTGCCCAAAATCGGCAAGAGTACAAGGTGAGACGAGATCACATTAGTGAGTGCACAAACCCACCACACTAACATCCCTGCCCACAGGGCCAAGAGTACAAGGTGAGACGAGATCACATTAGTGAGTGCACAAACCCACCATGCTAACATCCCTGCCCACAGAACCCAGAGTACAAGGTGAGACGAGATCACATTAGTGAGTGCACAAACCCACCACACTAACATCCCTGCCCACAGGGCCAAGAGTACAAGGTGAGACGAGATCACATTAGTGAGTGCACAAACCCACCACACTAACATCCCTGCCCACAGGGCCAAGAGTACAAGGTGAGACGAGATCACATTAGTGAGTGCACAAACCCACCACACTAACATCCCTGCCCACAGGGCCAAGAGTACAAGGTGAGACGAGATCACATTAGTGAGTGCACAAACCCACCACACTAACATCCCTGCCCACAGAGCCCAGAGCACAAGGTGAGACGAAATCACATTAGAGAGTGCATTTCCCACCGCACTAACATCACTTCCCACTGATCCCAGAGCACAAGGTGACACGAGATCACATTAATGAGTGCACAAACCCACCGTGCTAACCTCCGCGCCCACAGATCCCAGTGTACAAGGTGAGACGAGATCACATTAGTGAGTGCACAAACCCACCGCGCTAACATCCCCGCCCAAAGAACCCAGAGTACAAGGTGAGACGAGATCACATTAGTGAGTGCACAAACCCACTGCACTAACATCCCCGCCCAAAGAGCCCAGAGCACAAGGTGAGACGAGATCGCCTAAATGAGTGCACAAACCCCTTGTGCTAACTTCCCCGCCCACAGAGTCCAGAGTACAAGGTGAGACGGAATCACTTAAGTGAGTGCACAAACCCATTACGCTAACATCCCTGCCCACAGAGCCCAGAGCACAAGGTGAGAGGAGATCACATTAGTGATTGCATAAACCCACTGCACTAACATCCCTGCCCAGAGTACCCAGAGCACAAGGTGAGACGAGATCACATTAGTGAGTGCACAAACCCAACACGCTAACATCCCCGCCCACCGAGCCCAGAGCAAAAGGTGAGACGAGATCACATTAGTGAGTGCACAAACCCCCCGCACTAACATCCCTGCCCACAGAACCCAGAGTACAAGGTGAGACGAGATCACATTAGTGAGTGCACAAACCCACCACACTAACATCCCTACCCACAGTGCCCAGAGTACAAGGTGAGACGAGATCACATTAGTGAGTGCACAAACCCACCG
The DNA here is from genome assembly GCF_040938575.1 of Ambystoma mexicanum. NCBI lineage: Eukaryota > Metazoa > Chordata > Amphibia > Caudata > Ambystomatidae > Ambystoma > Ambystoma mexicanum. The sequence continues at coordinate 1,399,593,201 of NC_090933.1, forward strand.
TGCTAACATCCCTGCCCACAGAACCCAGAGAACAAGGTGAGACGAGATCACATTAGTGAGTGCACAAACCCACCACACTAACATCCCTGCCCACAGTGCCCAGAGTACAAGGTGAGACGAGATCACATTAGTGAGTGCACAAACCCACCGTGCTAACATCCCTGCCCACAGAACCCAGAGAACAAGGTGAGACGAGATCACATTAGTGAGTGCACAAACCCACCACACTAACATCCCTGCCCACAGTGCCCAGAGTACAAGGTGAGAGGAGTTCACATTAGTGAGTGCGCAAACCCACCGCGCTAACATCCCTGCCCACAGAGCCCAGAGCACAAGGTGAGACGAGATCACATTAGTGAGTGCTCAAATCCACCATGCTAACATCCCTGCCCACAGAGCCCAGAGCACAAGGTGAGACGAGATCACATTAGTGAGTGTGCAAACCCACCGCGCTAACATCCCTGCCCACAGAGCCCAGAGTACAAGGTGGGACGAGGTCACATTAGGGGGTGCACAAACCCACCGCGCTAACATCTCTGTCCAAAATCGGCCATGGTACAAGGTGAGACGAGATCACATTAGTGAGTGCACAAACCCATGGCGCTCACATCCCTGACCACAGAGCCCCGAGTACAAGGTGAGAGGAGATCACATTAGGGAGTGCACAAACCCACCGCGCTAACATCCCTGCCCACAGAGTCCAGAGTACAAGGTGAGACGAGGTCACATTAGTGAGTACACAAACCCACTGCGCTAACATCCCTGCCCACAGAGCCCAGAGTACAAGGTGAGACGAGATCACATTAGTGAGTGCATTTCCCACCGCACTAACATCACTGCCCACAGATCCCAGAGCACAAGGTGAGACGAGATCACATTAGTGAGTGCACAAACCCACCGCGCCAACACCCCTGCCCACAGAGCCCAGAGCACAAGGTGAGACGAGATCACATTAGTGAGTGCACAAACCCACCGCGCTAACATCCCCGCCCACATAGCCCAGAGTACAAGGTGAGACAAGATCACATTAGTGAGTAGACAAACCCACGACACTAACATCTCTGTCCACAGAGCCCAGAGCACACGGTGAGACGAGATCACATTAGTGAGTGCACAAACCCACCGCACTAACATCCCTGCCCACAGAGCCCAGAACAGAAAGTGAGACGAGATCACATTAGTGAGTAGACAAACCCACCACACTAACATCTCTGTCCACAGAGCCCAGAGCACAAGGTGAGACGAGATCACATTAGTGAGTGCTCAAACCCACGGCACTAACATCCCCGCCCACAGAGCCCAGTGTACAAGGTGAGATGAGATCACATTAGTGAGTGCACAAACCCACCGTGCTAACCTCCTCACCCACAGAGCCAAGTGTACAAGGTGTAACGAGATCACATTAGTGAGTGCGCAAACCCACTGCACTAACATCCCCACCCACAGAGCCCAGTGTACAAGGTGAGACGAGATCACATTAGTGAGTGCTCAAACCCGCTGCGCTAACATCCCTGCCCACAGAGCCCAGAGCACAAGGTGAGACGAGATCACATTAGTGAGTGTGCAAACCCACCGCGCTAACATCCCTGCCCACAGAGCCCAGAGTACAAGGTGAGACGAGATCACATTAGTGAGTGCACAAACCCACTGAACTAACATCTTGCCCACAGAGGCCAGAGTACAAGGTGAGATGAGATCACATTAGTGAGTGCACAAACCCACCGCACTAACATCCCTGCCCTCAGAGCCCAGAGCACAAGGTGAGACGAGATCACATTAGTGAGTGCTCAAACCCACCATGCTAACATCCTTGCCGACAGAGCCCAGAGCGCAAGGTGAGACGAGATCACATTAGTGAGTGCTCAACCCCACCATGCTAACATCCCTGCCGACAGAGCCCAGAGCACAAGGTGAGACGAGATCACATTAGTGAGTGCACAAACCCACCATGCTAACATCCCTGCCCACAGAGCCCAGAGTACAAGGTGAGACGAGATCACATTAGTGAGTTCACAAACCCACCGCACTAACATCCCTGCCCACAGAGCCCAGAGTGCAAGATGGGATTAGATCACATTAGTCAGTGCACAGAGCCACCGCGCGAACATCCCTGTCCACAGAACCCAGAATACAAGGTGAGACGAGATCACATTAGTGAGTGCACAAACGCACCGCGCTAACCCCTCCACCCACAGAGCCCAGTGTACAAGGTGAGAAGAGATCACATTAGTGAGTGCACAAACCCACCATGCTAACATCCCTGCCCACAGAGCCCAGAGCACAAGGTGAGACGAGATCACATTAGTGAGTGCACAAACCCACCGAACTAACATCCCTGCCCTTAGAGCCCAGAGTACGAGTTAAGACGAGATCACATTAATGAGTGCACAAACCCAATGCGCTAACATCCCTGCCCACATAGCCCAGAGTACATGGTGAGACGAGATCACAATAGTGAGTGCACAAACCCACCGCGCTAACATCCCTGCACACATAGGCCAGAGTACAAGGTGAGACAAGATCACATTAGTGAGTGCATTTCCCAACGCACTAACATCACTTCCCACTGATCCCAGAGCACAAGGTGACACGAGATCACATTAATGAGTGCACAAACCCACCGTGCTAACCTCCGCTCCCACAGATCCCAGTGTACAAGGTGAGGCAAGATCACCTTAGTGAGTGCACAAACCCACCGCGATAACATCCCCGCCCAAAGAACCCAGAGTACAAGGTGAGACGAGATCACATTAGTGAGTGCACAAACCCACTGCACTAACATCCCCGCCCAAAGAGACCAGAGCACAAGGTAAGACGAAATCACATTAGTGAGTAGACAAACCCACCGCGAAAACATCCCTGCCGACAGAGCGTAGAGTACAAGGTGGGACGAGGTCACATTAGTGAGTGCACAAACCCACCGCGCTAACATCTCTGCCCAAAATCGGCCAGGGTACAAGGTGGGACGAGATCACATTAGTGAGTGCACAAACCCACCGCGCTAACATCCCTGACCACAGAGCCCAGAGTACAAGGTGAGAGGAGATCACATTAGTGAGTGCACAAACCCACCGCGCTAACATCCCTGCCCACAGAGTCCAGAGTCCAAGGTGAGACGAGGTCACATTAGTGAGTACACAAACCCACTGCGCTAACATCCCTGCCCACAGAGCCCAGAGCACAAGGTGAGACGAGATCACATTAGTGAGTGCACAAACCCACCGCCCTAACATCCCTGTCCACAGATACCAGAGTACAAGGTGAGACAAGATCACATTAGTGAGTGCTCAAACCCACTGCGCTAACATCCCTGCCCACAGAGCCCAGAGCACAAGGTGAGACGAGATCACATTAGTGAGTGCACAAACCCACCGCCCTAACATCCCTGTCCACAGATACCAGAGTACAAGGTGAGACAAGATCACATTAGTGAGTGCTCAAACCCACTGCGCTAACATCCCTGCCCACAGAGCCCAGAGCACAAGGTGAGACGAGATCACATTAGTGAGTGCACAAACCCACCGCCCTAACATCCCTGTCCACAGATACCAGAGTACAAGGTGAGACGAGATCATATTAGTGAGTGCACAAACACACCGCGCCAACACCCCTGCCCACAGAGCCAAGAGCACAAGGTGAGACGAGATCACATTAGTGAGTGCACAAACCCACCGCGCTAACATCCCCACCCACAGAGCCCAGAACAGAAAGTGAGACGAGATCACATTAGTGAGTGCACAAACCCACTGCACTAACATCCCCACCCACAGAGCCCAGTGTACAAGGTGAGATGATATCACATTAGTGAGTGCACAAACCCACTGAACTAACATCTTGCCCACAGAGGCCAGAGTACAAGGTGAGATGAGATCACATTAGTGAGTGCACAAACCCACCGCACTAACATCCCTGCCCTCAGAGCCCAGAGCACAAGGTGAGACGAGATCACATTAGTGAGTGCTCAAACCCACCATGCTAACATCCCTGCCGACAGAGCCCAGAGCACAAGGTGAGACGAGATCACATTAGTGAGTGCTCAAACCCACCATGCTAACATCCCTGCCGACAGAGCCCAGAGCACAAGGTGAGACGAGATCACATTAGTGAGTGCACAAACCCACCATGCTAACATCCCTGCCCACAGAGCCCAGAGTACAAGGTGAGACGAGATCACATTAGTGAGTTCACAAACCCACCGCACTAACATCCCTGCCCACAGAGCCCAGAGTGCAAGATGGGATTAGATCACATTAGTCAGTGCACAGACCCACCGCGCGAACATCCCTGTCCACAGAACCCAGAATACAAGGTGAGACGAGATCACATTAGTGAGTGCACAAACGCACCGCGCTAACCACTCCACCCACAGAGCCCAGTGTACAAGGTGAGAAGAGATCACATTAGTGAGTGCACAAACCCACCATGCTAACATCCCTGCCCACAGAGCCCAGAGCACAAGGTGAGACGAGATCACATTAGTGAGTCCTCAAAACCACCGTGCTAACATCCCTCGCCACAGAGCCCAGAACACAAGGTGAGACGAGATCACATTAGTGAGTGCACAAACCCACCGTACTAACATCCCTGCCCTTAGAGCCCAGAGTACGAGTTGAGACGAGATCACATTAATGAGTGCACAAACCCACTGCGCTAACATCCCTGCCCACATAGCCCAGAGTACATGGTGAGACGAGATCACAATAGTGAGTGCACAAACCCACCGCGCTAACATCCCTGCACACATAGGCCAGAGTACAAGGTGAGACAAGATCACATTAGTGAGTGCATTTCCCACCGCACTAACATCACTTCCCACTGATCCCAGAGTACAAGGTGACACGAGATCACATTAATGAGTGCACAAACCCACCGTGCTAACCTCCGCTCCCACAGATCCCAGTGTACAAGGTGAGGCAAGATCACCTTAGTGAGTGCACAAACCCACCGCGATAACATCCCCGCCCAAAGAACCCAGAGTACAAGGTGAGACGAGATCACATTAGTGAGTGCACAAACCCACTGCACTAACATCCCCGCCCAAACAGACCAGAGCACAAGGTAAGACGAAATCACATTAGTGAGTAGACAAACCCACCGCGAAAACATCCCTGCCGACAGAGCGTAGAGTACAAGGTGGGACGAGGTCACATTAGTGAGTGCACAAACCCACCGCGCTAACATCTCTGCCCAAAATCGGCCAGGGTACAATGTGGGACGAGATCACATTAGTGAGTGCACAAACCCACCGCACTAACATCCCTGACCACAGAGCCCAGAGTACAAGGTGAGAGGAGATCACATTAGTGAGTGCACAAACCCACCGCGCTAACATCCCTGCCCACAGAGTCCAGAGTCCAAGGTGAGACGAGGTCACATTAGTGAGTACACAAACCCACTGCGCTAACATCCCTGCCCACAGAGCCCAGAGTACAAGGTGAGACGAGATCACATTAGTGAGTGCACAAACACACCGCCCTAACATCACTGTCCACAGATCCCAGAGCACAAGGTGAGACGAGATCACATTAGTGAGTGCACAAACACACCGCGCCAACACCCCTGCCCACAGAGCCAAGAGCACAAGGTGAGATGAGATCACATTAGTGAGTGCACAAACCCACCGCGCTAACATCCCCGCCCACAGAGCCCAGAACAGAAAGTGAGACGAGATCACATTAGTGAGTGCACAAACCCACTGCACTAACATCCCCACCCACAGAGCCCAGTGTACAAGGTGAGATGATATCACATTAGTGAGTGCACAAACCCACCGTGCTAACATCCCTGCCCCCAGAGCACAAGGTGAGATGAGATCACATTAGTGAGTGCACAAACCCACTGAACTAACATCTCTGCCCACAGAGGCCAGAGTACAAGGTGAGATGAGATCACATTAGTGAGTGCACAAACCCACAACACTAACATCCCTGCCCTCAGAGCCCAGAGTACAAGGTGAGACGAGATCACATTAGTGAGTGCGCAAACCCACCGCGCTAACATCCCCGCCCACATAGCCCAGAGTACAAGGTGAGACAAGATCACATTAGTGAGTAGACAAACCCTCCACACTAACATCTCTGTCCACAGAGCCCAGAGCACAAGGTGAGACGAGATCACATTAGTGAGTGCGCAAACCCACCGCGCTAACATCCCTGCCCACAGAGCCCAGAACAGAAAGTGAGACGAGATCACATTAGTGAGTGCACAAACCCACTGCACTAACATCCCTACCCACAGTGCCAGTGTACAAGGTGAGATGAGATCACATTAGTGAGTGCACAAACCCACCGTGCTATCATCCCTGCCACAGAACTCAGAGCACAAGGTGAGACGCGATCACATTAGTGAGTGTACAAACCCACTGAACTAACATCTCTGCCCACAGAGGCCAGAGTACAAGGTGAGATGAGATCACATTAGTGAGTGCACAAACCCACAGCACTAACATCCCTGCCCTCAGAGCCCAGAGCACAAGGTGAGACGAGATCACATTAGTGAGTGCACAGACCCACCGCGCAAACCCCTCCGCCAACAGAGCCCAGTGTACAAGGTGAGACGAGATCACATTAGTGAGTGCACAAACCCACCATGCTAACATCCCTGCCCACAGAGCCCAGAGTACAAGGTGAGACGAGATCATATTAGTGAGTGCATTTCCCACAGCACTAACATCACTGCCCACAGATCCCAGAGCACAAGGTGAGACGAGATCACATTAGTGAGTGCACAAACCCAACGCGCTAACATCCCCGCCCACATAGCCCAGAGTACAAGGTGAGACAAGATCACATTAGTGAGTAGACAAACCCACCACACTAACATCTCTGTCCACAGAGCCCAGAGCACAAGGTGAGACGAGATCACATTAGTGAGTGCGCAAACCCACCGCGCTAACATCCCTGCCCACAGAGCCCAGAACAGAAAGTGAGACGAGATCACATTAGTGAGTGCACAAACCCACTGCACTAACATCCCCACCCACAGTGCCAGTGTACAAGGTGAGATGAGATCACATTAGTGAGTGCACAAACCCACCGTGCTATCATCCCTGCCACAGAACTCAGAGCACAAGGTGAGACGAGATCACATTAGTGAGTGCACAAACCCACTGAACTAACATCTCTGCCCACAGAGGCCAGAGTACAATGTGAGATGAGATCACATTAGTGAGTGCACAAACCCACAGCACTAACATCCCTGCCCTCAGAGCCCAGAGCACAAGGTGAGACGAGATCACATTAGTGAGTGCACAGACCCACCGCGCAAACATCCCTGCCCACAGAACCCAGAGTACAAGGTGAGACGAGATCACATTAGTGAGTGTGCAAACCCACCGCTCTAACATCCCTGCCCATAGAGCCCAGAGTACGAGGTGAGACGAGATCACATTAGTGAGTGCACAAACGCACCTCGCTAACCCCTCCGCCCACAGAGCCCAGTGTACAAGGTGAGACGAAATCACATTAGTGAGTGCACAAACCCACCATGCTAACATCCCTGCCCACAGAGCCCAGAGCACAAGGTGAGACGAGATCACATTAGTGAGTGCACAAACCCACCTCACTAACATCCCTGCCCACAGAGCCCAGAGTACAAGGTGAGACGAGATCACATTAGTGAGTGCACAAACCCACCGCACTACCATCCCTGACCACATAGCCCAGAATACAAGGTGAGACGAGGTCACAATAGTGAGTACACAAACCCACCGCCCTAACATCACTGCCCACATATCCCAGAGCACAAGGTGAGACGAGAACACATTAATGATTGCACAAACCCACTGCGCTAACATCCCTGTCCACAGAGCCCAGAGCACAAGGTGAGACGAGATCACATTAGTGAGTGCACAAACCCACCGCGCTAACATCCCTGCCCACAGAGCCCAGAACAGAAAGTGAGACGAGATCACATTAGTGAGTGCACAAACCCACTACACTAACATCCCTACCCACATAGCCCAGTGTACATGGTGAGATAAGATCACATTAGTGAGTGCACAAACCCACCGCGCTAACATCCCCGCCCACATAGCCCAGAGTACAAGGTGAGACAAGATCACATTAGTGAGTAGACAAACCCACCGCACTAACATCTCTGTCCACAGAGCCCAGAGCACAAGGTGAGACGAGATCACATTAGTGAGTGCTCAAACCCACGGCACTAACATCCCCGCCCACAGAGCCCAGAGTACAGGGTGAGACGAGATCACATTAGTGAGTGCTCAAACTCACGGCACTAACATCGCCGCCCACAGAGCCCAGAGTACAAGGTGAGACGAGATCACATTAGTGAGTGCACAAACCCACTGCACTAACATCCCCACCCACAGAGCCCAGTGTACAAGGTGAGATGAGATCACATTAGTGAGTGCACAAACCCACCGTGCTAACCTCCTCACCCACAGAGCCAAGTGTACAAGGTGAAACGAGATCTCATTAGTGAGTGCACAAACCCACCATGCTAACATCCCTGCCCACAAAGCCCAGAGCACAAGGTGAGACGAGATCACATTAATGAGTGCTCAAACCCACCATGCTAACATCCCTGCCCACAGAGCCCAGAGCACAAGGTGAGACGAGATCACATTAGTGAGTGCACAAACCCACTGAACTAACATCTCTGCCCACAGAGGCCAGAGTACATGGTGAGATGAGATCACATTAGTGAGTGCACAAACCGACCGCCCTAACATCCCTGCCCTCAGAGCCCAGAGCACAAGGTGGGACGAGATCACATTAGTGAGTGCATAAACCCACTGCGCTAACATTCCCGCCCAGAGGACCCAGAGCACAAGGTGAGACGAGATCACATTAGTGAGAGCACCAACCCACCGCGCTAACATCCCTGCCCACAGAGCCCAGAGAATATGGTGAGAAGAGATCACATTAGTGAGTGCATAAACCCACTACGTTAACATCCCTGCCCACAGAATCCAGAGTACAAGGTGAGACGAGATCACATTAGTGAGTGCACAAACCCACTACGCTAACATCCCTGCCCACAGAAGCCAGAGTACAAGGTGAGACGAGATCACATTAGTGAGTGCACAAACCCACTGAACTAACATCTCTGCCCATAGAGGCCAGAGTACAAGGTCAGATGAGATCACATTAGTGAGTGAGAAAACCCACCGCACTAACATCCCCGCCCACAGAGCCCAGAGTTACATGGTGAGACGAGATCACATTAGTGAGTGCATTTCCCACCACACTAACATCCCTGCTCACAGATCCCAGTGTACAGGGTGAGACGAGATCACATTAGTGAGTGCACAAACCCACTGCGCTAACTTCCCTGCCCAGAAGACCCAGAGCACAAGGTGAGACGAGATCACATTAGTGAATGCGCAAACCCACAGCACTAACATCCCTGCCCTCAGAGCCCAGAGTACAAGGTGAGACGAAATCACATTAGTGAGTGCACAAACCCACTAACATCCCTGCCCAAAAAGCCCAGAGCACAAGGTGACACAAGATCACATTAGTGAGTGCACAAACACACTGTACTAAATCCTTGCCTACAGAGTCAGAGTACAAGGTGAGACACGATCAAATTAGTGAGTGCACAAACCCACCACACTAACATCCCTGCCCACAGAGCCCAGAGTACAAGGTGAGACGAGATCACATTAGTGAGTGCACAAACGCACCGCGCTAACCCCTCCGCCCACAGAGCCCAGTGTACAAGGTGAGACGAGATCACATGAGTGAGTGTGCAAACCCACCATGCTAACATCCCTGCCCACAGAGCTCAGAGCACAAGGTGAGACGAGATCACATTAGTGAGTGCACAAACCACCGCGCTAACATTCCCGCCCACAGAGCCAAGAGTACAAGGTGACACGAGATCACATTAGGGAGTACACAAACCACCGCACTACCATCCCTGACTACATAGCCCAGAGTACAAGGTGAGACGAGAACACATTAGTGAGCGCACAAACCCACCGCACCAACATCCCTGCCCACAAAGCCAAGAGTACAAGGTGACACGAGATCACATTAGTGAGTGCACAAACCACCGCACTACCATCCCTGACCACATAGCCCAGAGTACAAGGTGAGACGAGGTCACATTAGTGAGTACACAAACCCGCCGCACTAACATCCCTGCCCACAGAGCCCAGAGTACAAGGTGAGACGAGATCACATTAGTGAGTGCACAAACCCACCGCACTACCATCCCTGACCACATAGCCCAGAGTACAAGGTGAGACGAGATCACATTAGTGAGTGCACAAACCCACCGCACTACCATCCCTGACCACATAGCCCAGAGTACAAGGTGAGACGAGGTCACAATAGTGAGTACAAACCCACCGCCCTAACATCACTGCCCACATATCCCAGAGCACAAGGTGAAACGAGAACACATTAATGATTGCACAAACCCACTGCGCTAACATCCCTGTCCACAGTGCCCAGAGCACAAGGTGAGACGAGATCACATTAATGAGTGCACAAACCCACCGCGCTAACATCCCTGTCCACAGATCCCAGAGCACAAGGTGATACGAGATCAAATTAGTGAGTGCACAAACCCACCTCACTAACATCCCCGACCAAAGAGCCCAGAGAACAAGGTGAGATGAGATCACATTAGTGAGTGCACAAACCCACCGCGCTAACATCCATGTCCACAGATCCCAGAGCACAAGGTGATGCAAGATCAAATTAGTGAGTGCACAAACCCACCTCACTAACATCCCCGACCAAAGAGCCCAGAGAACAAGGTGAGACGAGATCACATTAGTGAGTGCACAAACCCACCGCGCTAACATCCCTGCCCACAGAGCCCAGAACAGAAAGTGAGACGAGATCACATTAGTGAGTGCACAAACCCACTACACTAACATCCCTACCCACATAGCCCAGTGTACAAGGTGAGACAAGATCACATTAGTGAGTGCTCAAACCCACTGCGCTAACATCCCTGCCCACAGAGCCCAGAGCACAAGGTGAGACGAGATCACATTAGTGAGTGCACAAACCCACCGCCCTAACATCCCTGTCCACAGATACCAGAGTACAAGGTGAGACAAGATCACATTAGTGAGTGCTCAAACCCACTGCGCTAACATCCCTGCCCACAGAGCCCAGAGCACAAGGTGAGACGAGATCACATTAGTGAGTGCACAAACCCACCGCCCTAACATCCCTGTCCACAGATACCAGAGTACAAGGTGAGACGAGATCATATTAGTGAGTGCACAAACACACCGCGCCAACACCCCTGCCCACAGAGCCAAGAGCACAAGGTGAGACGAGATCACATTAGTGAGTGCACAAACCCACCGCGCTAACATCCCCACCCACAGAGCCCAGAACAGAAAGTGAGACGAGATCACATTAGTGAGTGCACAAACCCACTGCACTAACATCCCCACCCACAGAGCCCAGTGTACAAGGTGAGATGATATCACATTAGTGAGTGCACAAACCCACTGAACTAACATCTTGCCCACAGAGGCCAGAGTACAAGGTGAGATGAGATCACATTAGTGAGTGCACAAACCCACCGCACTAACATCCCTGCCCTCAGAGCCCAGAGCACAAGGTGAGACGAGATCACATTAGTGAGTGCTCAAACCCACCATGCTAACATCCCTGCCGACAGAGCCCAGAGCACAAGGTGAGACGAGATCACATTAGTGAGTGCTCAAACCCACCATGCTAACATCCCTGCCGACAGAGCCCAGAGCACAAGGTGAGACGAGATCACATTAGTGAGTGCACAAACCCACCATGCTAACATCCCTGCCCACAGAGCCCAGAGTACAAGGTGAGACGAGATCACATTAGTGAGTTCACAAACCCACCGCACTAACATCCCTGCCCACAGAGCCCAGAGTGCAAGATGGGATTAGATCACATTAGTCAGTGCACAGACCCACCGCGCGAACATCCCTGTCCACAGAACCCAGAATACAAGGTGAGACGAGATCACATTAGTGAGTGCACAAACGCACCGCGCTAACCCCTCCACCCACAGAGCCCAGTGTACAAGGTGAGAAGAGATCACATTAGTGAGTGCACAAACCCACCGTGCTAACCTCCCCACCCACAGAGCCCAGTGTACAAGGTGAAACGAGATCACATTTGTTCGTGCACAAACCCACTGCACTAACATCCCCACCCACAGAGCCCAGTGTACAAGGTGAGATGAGATCATATTAGTGAGTGCACAAACCCACCGTACTAACATCCCTGCCCTTAGAGCCCAGAGTACGAGTTGAGACGAGATCACATTAATGAGTGCACAAACCCACTGCGCTAACATCCCTGCCCACATAGCCCAGAGTACATGGTGAGACGAGATCACAATAGTGAGTGCACAAACCCACCGCGCTAACATCCCTGCACACGTAGGCCAGAGTACAAGGTGAGACAAGATCACATTAGTGAGTGCATTTCCCACCGCACTAACATCACTTCCCACTGATCCCAGAGTACAAGGTGACACGAGATCACATTAATGAGTGCACAAACCCACCGTGCTAACCTCCGCTCCCACAGATCCCAGTGTACAAGGTGAGGCAAGATCACCTTAGTGAGTGCACAAACCCACCGCGATAACATCCCCGCCCAAAGAACCCAGAGTACAAGGTGAGACGAGATCACATTAGTGAGTGCACAAACCCACTGCACTAACATCCCCGCCCAAACAGACCAGAGCACAAGGTAAGACGAAATCACATTAGTGAGTAGACAAACCCACCGCGAAAACATCCCTGCCGACAGAGCGTAGAGTACAAGGTGGGACGAGGTCACATTAGTGAGTGCACAAACCCACCGCGCTAACATCTCTGCCCAAAATCGGCCAGGGTACAATGTGGGACGAGATCACATTAGTGAGTGCACAAACCCACCGCACTAACATCCCTGACCACAGAGCCCAGAGTACAAGGTGAGAGGAGATCACATTAGTGAGTGCACAAACCCACCGCGCTAACATCCCTGCCCACAGAGTCCAGAGTCCAAGGTGAGACGAGGTCACATTAGTGAGTACACAAACCCACTGCGCTAACATCCCTGCCCACAGAGCCCAGAGTACAAGGTGAGACGAGATCACATTAGTGAGTGCACAAACACACCGCCCTAACATCACTGTCCACAGATCCCAGAGCACAAGGTGAGACGAGATCACATTAGTGAGTGCACAAACACACCGCGCCAACACCCCTGCCCACAGAGCCAAGAGCACAAGGTGAGATGAGATCACATTAGTGAGTGCACAAACCCACCGCGCTAACATCCCCGCCCACAGAGCCCAGAACAGAAAGTGAGACGAGATCACATTAGTGAGTGCACAAACCCACTGCACTAACATCCCCACCCACAGAGCCCAGTGTACAAGGTGAGATGATATCACATTAGTGAGTGCACAAACCCACCGTGCTAACATCCCTGCCCCCAGAGCACAAGGTGAGATGAGATCACATTAGTGAGTGCACAAACCCACTGAACTAACATCTCTGCCCACAGAGGCCAGAGTACAAGGTGAGATGAGATCACATTAGTGAGTGCACAAACCCACAACACTAACATCCCTGCCCTCAGAGCCCAGAGTACAAGGTGAGACGAGATCACATTAGTGAGTGCGCAAACCCACCGCGCTAACATCCCCGCCCACATAGCCCAGAGTACAAGGTGAGACAAGATCACATTAGTGAGTAGACAAACCCTCCACACTAACATCTCTGTCCACAGAGCCCAGAGCACAAGGTGAGACGAGATCACATTAGTGAGTGCGCAAACCCACCGCGCTAACATCCCTGCCCACAGAGCCCAGAACAGAAAGTGAGACGAGATCACATTAGTGAGTGCACAAACCCACTGCACTAACATCCCTACCCACAGTGCCAGTGTACAAGGTGAGATGAGATCACATTAGTGAGTGCACAAACCCACCGTGCTATCATCCCTGCCACAGAACTCAGAGCACAAGGTGAGACGCGATCACATTAGTGAGTGTACAAACCCACTGAACTAACATCTCTGCCCACAGAGGCCAGAGTACAAGGTGAGATGAGATCACATTAGTGAGTGCACAAACCCACAGCACTAACATCCCTGCCCTCAGAGCCCAGAGCACAAGGTGAGACGAGATCACATTAGTGAGTGCACAGACCCACCGCGCAAACCCCTCCGCCAACAGAGCCCAGTGTACAAGGTGAGACGAGATCACATTAGTGAGTGCACAAACCCACCATGCTAACATCCCTGCCCACAGAGCCCAGAGTACAAGGTGAGACGAGATCATATTAGTGAGTGCATTTCCCACAGCACTAACATCACTGCCCACAGATCCCAGAGCACAAGGTGAGACGAGATCACATTAGTGAGTGCACAAACCCAACGCGCTAACATCCCCGCCCACATAGCCCAGAGTACAAGGTGAGACAAGATCACATTAGTGAGTAGACAAACCCACCACACTAACATCTCTGTCCACAGAGCCCAGAGCACAAGGTGAGACGAGATCACATTAGTGAGTGCGCAAACCCACCGCGCTAACATCCCTGCCCACAGAGCCCAGAACAGAAAGTGAGACGAGATCACATTAGTGAGTGCACAAACCCACTGCACTAACATCCCCACCCACAGTGCCAGTGTACAAGGTGAGATGAGATCACATTAGTGAGTGCACAAACCCACCGTGCTATCATCCCTGCCACAGAACTCAGAGCACAAGGTGAGACGAGATCACATTAGTGAGTGCACAAACCCACTGAACTAACATCTCTGCCCACAGAGGCCAGAGTACAAGGTGAGATGAGATCACATTAGTGAGTGCACAAACCCACAGCACTAACATCCCTGCCCTCAGAGCCCAGAGCACAAGGTGAGACGAGATCACATTAGTGAGTGCACAGACCCACTGCGCAAACATCCCTGCCCACAGAACCCAGAGTACAAGGTGAGACGAGATCACATTAGTGAGTGTGCAAACCCACCGCTCTAACATCCCTGCCCATAGAGCCCAGAGTACGAGGTGAGACGAGATCACATTAGTGAGTGCACAAACGCACCTCGCTAACCCCTCCGCCCACAGAGCCCAGTGTACAAGGTGAGACGAAATCACATTAGTGAGTGCACAAAACCACCATGCTAACATCCCTGCCCACAGAGCCCAGAGCACAAGGTGAGACGAGATCACATTAGTGAGTGCACAAACCCACCTCACTAACATCCCTGCCCACAGAGCCCAGAGTACAAGGTGAGACGAGATCACATTAGTGAGTGCACAAACCCACCGCACTACCATCCCTGACCACATAGCCCAGAATACAAGGTGAGACGAGGTCACAATAGTGAGTACACAAACCCACCGCCCTAACATCACTGCCCACATATCCCAGAGCACAAGGTGAGACGAGAACACATTAATGATTGCACAAACCCACTGCGCTAACATCCCTGTCCACAGAGCCCAGAGCACAAGGTGAGACGAGATCACATTAGTGAGTGCACAAACCCACCGCGCTAACATCCCTGCCCACAGAGCCCAGAACAGAAAGTGAGACGAGATCACATTAGTGAGTGCACAAACCCACTACACTAACATCCCTACCCACATAGCCCAGTGTACATGGTGAGATAAGATCACATTAGTGAGTGCACAAACCCACCGCGCTAACATCCCCGCCCACATAGCCCAGAGTACAAGGTGAGACAAGATCACATTAGTGAGTAGACAAACCCACCGCACTAACATCTCTGTCCACAGAGCCCAGAGCACAAGGTGAGACGAGATCACATTAGTGAGTGCTCAAACCCACGGCACTAACATCCCCGCCCACAGAGCCCAGAGTACAGGGTGAGACGAGATCACATTAGTGAGTGCTCAAACTCACGGCACTAACATCGCCGCCCACAGAGCCCAGAGTACAAGGTGAGACGAGATCACATTAGTGAGTGCACAAACCCACTGCACTAACATCCCCACCCACAGAGCCCAGTGTACAAGGTGAGATGAGATCACATTAGTGAGTGCACAAACCCACCGTGCTAACCTCCTCACCCACAGAGCCAAGTGTACAAGGTGAAACGAGATCTCATTAGTGAGTGCACAAACCCACCATGCTAACATCCCTGCCCACAAAGCCCAGAGCACAAGGTGAGACGAGATCACATTAATGAGTGCTCAAACCCACCATGCTAACATCCCTGCCCACAGAGCCCAGAGCACAAGGTGAGACGAGATCACATTAGTGAGTGCACAAACCCACTGAACTAACATCTCTGCCCACAGAGGCCAGAGTACATGGTGAGATGAGATCACATTAGTGAGTGCACAAACCGACCGCCCTAACATCCCTGCCCTCAGAGCCCAGAGCACAAGGTGGGACGAGATCACATTAGTGAGTGCATAAACCCACTGCGCTAACATTCCCGCCCAGAGGACCCAGAGCACAAGGTGAGACGAGATCACATTAGTGAGAGCACCAACCCACCGCGCTAACATCCCTGCCCACAGAGCCCAGAGAATATGGTGAGAAGAGATCACATTAGTGAGTGCATAAACCCACTACGTTAACATCCCTGCCCACAGAATCCAGAGTACAAGGTGAGACGAGATCACATTAGTGAGTGCACAAACCCACTACGCTAACATCCCTGCCCACAGAAGCCAGAGTACAAGGTGAGACGAGATCACATTAGTGAGTGCACAAACCCACTGAACTAACATCTCTGCCCATAGAGGCCAGAGTACAAGGTCAGATGAGATCACATTAGTGAGTGAGAAAACCCACCGCACTAACATCCCCGCCCACAGAGCCCAGAGTTACATGGTGAGACGAGATCACATTAGTGAGTGCATTTCCCACCACACTAACATCCCTGCTCACAGATCCCAGTGTACAGGGTGAGACGAGATCACATTAGTGAGTGCACAAACCCACTGCGCTAACTTCCCTGCCCAGAAGACCCAGAGCACAAGGTGAGACGAGATCACATTAGTGAATGCGCAAACCCACAGCACTAACATCCCTGCCCTCAGAGCCCAGAGTACAAGGTGAGACGAAATCACATTAGTGAGTGCGCAAACCCACTAACATCCCTGCCCAAAAAGCCCAGAGCACAAGGTGACACAAGATCACATTAGTGAGTGCACAAACACACTGTACTAAATCCTTGCCTACAGAGTCAGAGTACAAGGTGAGACACGATCAAATTAGTGAGTGCACAAACCCACCACACTAACATCCCTGCCCACAGAGCCCAGAGTACAAGGTGAGACGAGATCACATTAGTGAGTGCACAAACGCACCGCGCTAACCCCTCCGCCCACAGAGCCCAGTGTACAAGGTGAGACGAGATCACATGAGTGAGTGTGCAAACCCACCATGCTAACATCCCTGCCCACAGAGCTCAGAGCACAAGGTGAGACGAGATCACATTAGTGAGTGCACAAACCACCGCGCTAACATTCCCGCCCACAGAGCCAAGAGTACAAGGTGACACGAGATCACATTAGGGAGTACACAAACCACCGCACTACCATCCCTGACTACATAGCCCAGAGTACAAGGTGAGACGAGAACACATTAGTGAGCGCACAAACCCACCGCACCAACATCCCTGCCCACAAAGCCAAGAGTACAAGGTGACACGAGATCACATTAGTGAGTGCACAAACCACCGCACTACCATCCCTGACCACATAGCCCAGAGTACAAGGTGAGACGAGGTCACATTAGTGAGTACACAAACCCGCCGCACTAACATCCCTGCCCACAGAGCCCAGAGTACAAGGTGAGACGAGATCACATTAGTGAGTGCACAAACCCACCGCACTACCATCCCTGACCACATAGCCCAGAGTACAAGGTGAGACGAGATCACATTAGTGAGTGCACAAACCCACCGCACTACCATCCCTGACCACATAGCCCAGAGTACAAGGTGAGACGAGGTCACAATAGTGAGTACAAACCCACCGCCCTAACATCACTGCCCACATATCCCAGAGCACAAGGTGAAACGAGAACACATTAATGATTGCACAAACCCACTGCGCTAACATCCCTGTCCACAGTGCCCAGAGCACAAGGTGAGACGAGATCACATTAATGAGTGCACAAACCCACCGCGCTAACATCCCTGTCCACAGATCCCAGAGCACAAGGTGATACGAGATCAAATTAGTGAGTGCACAAACCCACCTCACTAACATCCCCGACCAAAGAGCCCAGAGAACAAGGTGAGATGAGATCACATTAGTGAGTGCACAAACCCACCGCGCTAACATCCATGTCCACAGATCCCAGAGCACAAGGTGATGCAAGATCAAATTAGTGAGTGCACAAACCCACCTCACTAACATTCCCGACCAAAGAGCCCAGAGAACAAGGTGAGACGAGATCACATTAGTGAGTGCACAAACCCACCGCGCTAACATCCCTGCCCACAGAGCCCAGAACAGAAAGTGAGACGAGATCACATTAGTGAGTGCACAAACCCACTACACTAACATCCCTACCCACATAGCCCAGTGTACAAGGTGAGATAAGATCACATTAGTGAGAGCACAAACCCACCGCGCTAACATCCCCGCCCACATAGCCCAGAGTACAAGGTGAGACAAGATCACATTAGTGAGTAGACAAACCCACCGCACTAACATCTCTGTCCACAGAGCCCAGAGCACAAGGTGAGACGAGATCACATTAGTGAGTGCTCAAACCCACGGCACTAACATCCCCGCCCACAGAGCCCAGAGTACAGGGTGAGACGAGATCACATTAGTGAGTGCTCAAACTCACGGCACTAACATCGCCGCCCACAGAGCCCAGAGTACAAGGTGAGACGAGATCACATTAGTGAGTGCACAAACCCACTGCACTAACATCCCCACCCACAGAGCCCAGTGTACAAGGTGAGATGAGATCACATTAGTGAGTGCACAAACCCACCGTGCTAACCTCCTCACCCACAGAGCCAAGTGTACAAGGTGAAACGAGATCTCATTAGTGAGTGCACAAACCCACCATGCTAACATCCCTGCCCACAAAGCCCAGAGCACAAGGTGAGACGAGATCACATTAATGAGTGCTCAAACCCACCATGCTAACATCCCTGCCCACAGAGCCCAGAGCACAAGGTGAGACGAGATCACATTAGTGAGTGCACAAACCCACTGAACTAACATCTCTGCCCACAGAGGCCAGAGTACATGGTGAGATGAGATCACATTAGTGAGTGCACAAACCGACCGCCCTAACATCCCTGCCCTCAGAGCCCAGAGCACAAGGTGGGACGAGATCACATTAGTGAGTGCATAAACCCACTGCGCTAACATTCCCGCACAGAGGACCCAGAGCACAAGGTGAGACGAGATCACATGAGTGAGAGCACCAACCCACCGCGCTAACATCCCTGCCCACAGAGCCCAGAGCATATGGTGAGAAGAGATCACATTAGTGAGTGCATAAACCCACTACGTTAACATCCCTGCCCACAGAAGCCAGAGTACAAGGTGAGACGAGATCACATTAGTGAGTGCACAAACCCACTACGCTAACATCCCTGCCCGCAGAAGCCAGAGTACAAGGTAAGACGAGATCACATTAGTGAGTGCACAAACCCACTGAACTAACATCTCTGCCCATAGAGGCCAGAGTACAAGGTCAGATGAGATCACATTAGTGAGTGAGCAAACCCACCGCACTAACATCCCCGCCCACAGAGCCCAGAGTTACATGGTGAGACGAGATCACATTAGTGAGTGCATTTCCCACCACACTAACATCCCTGCTCACAGATCCCAGTGTACCGGGTGAGACGAGATCACATTAGTGAGTGCACAAACCCACTGCGCTAACTTCCCTGCCCAGAGGACCCAGAGCACAAGGTGAGACGAGATCACATTAGTGAGTGCGCAAACCCACCGCACTAACATCCCTGCCCTCAGAGCCCAGAGTACAAGGTGAGACGAAATCACATTAGTGAGTGCACAAACCCACTAACATCCCTGCCCAAAAAGCCCAGAGCACAAGGTGACACAAGATCACATTAGTGAGTGCACAAACACACTGTACTAAATCCTTGCCTACAGAGTCAGAGTACAAGGTGATACACGATCAAATTAGTGAGTGCACAAACCCACCACACTAACATCCCTGCCCACAGAGCCCAGAGTACAAGGTGTGACGAGATCACATTAGTGAGTGCACAAACGCACCGCGCTAACCCCTCCGCCCACAGAGCCCAGTGTACAAGGTGAGACGAGATCACATGAGTGAGTGTGCAAACCCACCATGCTAACATCCCTGCCCACAGAGCTTAGAGCACAAGGTGAGACGAGATCACATTAGTGAGTGCACAAACCACCGCGCTAACATCCCCGCCCACAGAGCCAAGAGTACAAGGTGACACGAGATCACATTAGGGAGTGCACAAACCACCGCACTACCATCCCTGACCACATAGCCCAGAGTACAAGGTGAGACGAGGTCACATTAGTGAGTGCACAAACCCGCCGCACTAACATCCCTGCCCACAGAGCCCAGAGTACAAGGTGAGACGAGATCACATTAGTGAGTGCACAAACCCACCGCACTACCATCCCTGACCACATAGCCCAGAGTACAAGGTGAGACGAGATCACATTAGTGAGTGCACAAACCCACCGCACTACCATCCCTGACCACATAGCCCAGAGTACAAGGTGAGACGAGGTCACAATAGTGAGTACAAACCCACCGCCCTAACATCACTGCCCACATATCCCAGAGCACAAGGTGAGACGAGAACACATTAATGATTGCACAAACCCACTGCGCTAACATCCCTGTCCACAGTGCCCAGAGCACAAGGTGAGACGAGATCACATTAATGAGTGCACAAACCCACCGCGCTAACATCCCTGTCCACAGATCCCAGAGCACAAGGTGATACGAGATCAAATTAGTGAGTGCACAAACCCACCTCACTAACATCCCCGACCAAAGAGCCCAGAGAACAAGGTGAGATGAGATCACATTAGTGAGTGCACAAACCCACCGCGCTAACATCCCTGTCCACAGATCCCAGAGCACAAGGTGATGCAAGATCAAATTAGTGAGTGCACAAACCCACCTCACTAACATCCCCGACCAAAGAGCCCAGAGAACAAGGTGAGATGAGATCACATTAGTGAGTGCACAAACCCACCGCGCTAACATCCCTGCCCACAGAGCCCAGAACAGAAAGTGAGACGAGATCACATTAGTGAGTGCACAAACCCACTACACTAACATCCCTACCCACATAGCCCAGTGTACAAGGTGAGATAAGATCACATTAGTGAGTGCACAAACCCACCGCGCTAACATCCCCGCCCACATAGCCCAGAGTACAAGGTGAGACAAGATCACATTAGTGAGTAGACAAACCCACCGCACTAACATCTCTGTCCACAGAGCCCAGAGCACAAGGTGAGACGAGATCACATTAGTGAGTGCTCAAACCCACGGCACTAACATCCCCACCCACAGAGCCCAGAGTACAAGGTGGGACGAGATCACATTAGTGAGTGCTCAAACCCACGGCACTAACATCGCCGCCCACAGAGCCCAGAGTACAAGGTGGGACGAGATCACATTAGTGAGTGCACAAACCCACTGCACTAACATCCCCACCCACAGAGCCCAGTGTACAAGGTGAGATGAGATCACATTAGTGAGTGCACAAACCCACCGTGCTAACCTCCTCACCCACAGAGCCAAGTGTACAAGGTGAAACGAGATCTCATTAGTGAGTGCACAAACCCACCGTGCTAACATCCCTGCCCACAAAGCCCAGAGCACAAGGTGAGACGAGATCACATTAATGAGTGCTCAAACCCACCATGCTAACATCCCTGCCCACAGAGCCCAGAGCACAAGGTGAGACGAGATCACATTAGTGAGTGCACAAACCCACCGCGCTAACATCTCTGCCCGAAATCGGTAGAGTACAAGGTGAGACGAGATCACATTAGTGAGTGCACAAACCCACCGCGCCAACATCCCTGCCCAAAGAGTCCATAGTACAAGGTGAGACGAGATCACCTTAGTGAGTTCGCAAACCCACCGCGCTAACATCCCTGCCCACAGAGCCCAGAGTACAAGGTGAGAAGAGATCACATTAGTGAGTGCATAAACCCACTGCGCTAACATCCCCGCCCAGAGGACCCAGAGCACAAGGTGAGACGAGATCACATTAGTGAGAGCACCAACCCACCGCGCTAACATCCCTGCCCACAGAGCCCAGATCACAAGGTGAGAAGAGATCACATTAGTGAGTGCATAAACCCACTGCGCTAACATCCCTGACCGGAGGACCCAGAGCACAAGGTGAGACGAGATCACATTAGTGAGAGCACCAACCCATATCACTAACATCCCTGCCCACATAGCCCAGAGTACAAGATGGGACGAGATCACATTAGTGAGTGCACAGACCCACCGCGCGAACATCCCTGCCCACAGAACCCAGAGCACAAGGTGAGACGAGATCACATTAGTGAGTGCACAAACCCACCGCGCCAACATCCCTGCCCAAAGAGTCCATAGTACAAAGGTGAGACGAGATCACCTTAGTGAGTTCGCAAACCCACCGCGCTAACATCCCTGCCCACAGACCCCAGAGTACAAGGTGAGACGAGATCACATTAGTGAGTGCACAAACGCACCGCGCTAACCCCTCCGCCCACAGAGCCCTTTGTACAAGGTGAGACGAGATCACATTAGTGAGTGCACAAACCCACCATGCTAACATCCCTGCCCACAGAGCCCAGAGCACAAGGTGAGACGAGATCACATTAGTGAGTGCACAAACCCACCATGCTAACATCCCTGCCCACAGATCTCAGAGCACAAGGTGAGACGAGAACACATTAATGAGTGCACCAACTCACCGCGCTAACCTCTCCGCCCACAGAGCCCAGTGTACAAGGTGAGACGAGATCACATTAGTGAGTGCACAAACCCACCGCGCTAACATCCCTGCCTTCAGAGAACAGAGTACACGGTGAGACGAGATCACATTAGTGAGTGCATAAACCCACCGCGCTATCCTCACCGCCCACAGAGCAAAGTGTACAAGGTGAGACGAGATCACATTAATGAGTGCACAAACCCACCGGGCTAACCTACCCGCTCCCACAGAGCCCAGTGTACAAGGTGAGATGAGATCACATTAGTGAGTGCACAAACCCACCGCGCTAACATCCACGCCAAAAGAGCCCATAGTACAAAGAGAGGCGAGATCACATTAGTGAGTGCATTTCCCACCACACTAACATCTCTGCCCACAGATCCCAGAACACAAGGTGAGACGAAATCACATTAGTGAGTGCTCAAACCCACCGCGCTAACATCCGCACCCACAGAACCCATAGTACAAAGAGAGGCGAGATCACATTAGTGAGTGCATTTCCCACCACACTAACATCTCTGCCCACAGATCCCAGAACACAAGGTGAGACGAAATCACATTAGTGAGTGCTCAAACCCACCGCGCTAACATCCGCACCCACAGAACCCGGAGGACAAGGTGAGACGAGATCACATTAGTGAGTGCTCAAACCCACCGCGCTAACATCTCTGCCCACAGAGCCCAGAGTACAAGGTGAGACGAGATCACATTAGTGAGTGCACAAACCCACCGCGCTAACATCCCTGTCCACAGATCCCAGAGCACAAGGTGATGCAAGATCAAATTAGTGAGTGCACAAACCCACCTCACTAACATCCCCGACCAAAGAGCCCAGAGAACAAGGTGAGATGAGATCACATTAGTGAGTGCACAAACCCACCGCGCTAACATCCCTTCCCACAGAGCCCAGAACAGAAAGTGAGACGAGATCACATTAGTGAGTGCACAAACCCACTACACTAACATCCCTACCCACATAGCCCAGTGTACAAGGTGAGATAAGATCACATTAGTGAGTGCACAAACCCACCGCGCTAACATCCCCGCCCACATAGCCCAGAGTACAAGGTGAGACAAGATCACATTAGTGAGTAGACAAACCCACCGCACTAACAT
The DNA here is from genome assembly GCF_040938575.1 of Ambystoma mexicanum. Classification (NCBI taxonomy): domain Eukaryota; kingdom Metazoa; phylum Chordata; class Amphibia; order Caudata; family Ambystomatidae; genus Ambystoma; species Ambystoma mexicanum. The sequence continues at coordinate 1,399,617,224 of NC_090933.1, forward strand.
CTCTGTCCACAGAGCCCAGAGCACAAGGTGAGACGAGATCACATTAGTGAGTGCTCAAACCCACGGCACTAACATCCCCACCCACAGAGCCCAGAGTACAAGGTGGGACGAGATCACATTAGTGAGTGCTCAAACCCACGGCACTAACATCGCCGCCCACAGAACCCAGAGTACAAGGTGGGACGAGATCACATTAGTGAGTGCACAAACCCACTGCACTAACATCCCCACCCACAGAGCCCAGTGTACAAGGTGAGATGAGATCACATTAGTGAGTGCACAAACCCACCGTGCTAACCTCCTCACCCACAGAGCCAAGTGTACAAGGTGAAACGAGATCTCATTAGTGAGTGCACAAACCCACCGTGCTAACATCCCTGCCCACAAAGCCCAGAGCACAAGGTGAGACGAGATCACATTAATGAGTGCTCAAACCCACCATGCTAACATCCCTGCCCACAGAGCCCAGAGCACAAGGTGAGACGAGATCACATTAGTGAGTGCACAAACCCACTGAACTAACATCTCTGCCCACAGAGGCCAGAGTACATGGTGAGATGAGATCACATTAGTGAGTGCACAAACCGACCGCCCTAACATCCCTGCCCTCAGAGCCCAGAGCACAAGGCGGGACGAGATCACATTAGTGAGTGCATAAACCCACTGCGCTAACATCCCCGCCCAGAGGACCCAGAGCACAAGGTGAGACGAGATCACATTAGTGAGAGCACCAACCCACCGCGCTAACATCCCTGCCCACAGAGCCCAGAGCACAAGGTGAGAAGAGATCACATTAGTGAGTGCATAAACCAACTGCGCTAACATCCCTGACCAGAGGACCCAGAGCACAAGGTGAGACGAGATCACATTAGTGAGAGCACCAACCCACATCACTAACATCCCTGCCCACAGAGCCCAGAGTACAAGATGGGACGAGATCACATTAGTGAGTGCACAGACCCACCGCGCGAACATCCCTGCCCACAGAACCCAGAGCACAAGGTGAGACGAGATCACATTAGTGAGTGCACAAACCCACCGCGCTAACATCTCTGCCCGAAATCGGTAGAGTACAAGGTGAGACGAGATCACATTAGTGAGTGCACAAACCCACCGCGCCAACATCCCTGCCCAAAGAGTCCATAGTACAAGGTGAGACGAGATCACCTTAGTGAGTTCGCAAACCCACCGCGCTAACATCCCTGCCCACAGAGCCCAGAGTACAAGGTGAGAAGAGATCACATTAGTGAGTGCATAAACCCACTGCGCTAACATCCCCGCCCAGAGGACCCAGAGCACAAGGTGAGACGAGATCACATTAGTGAGAGCACCAACCCACCGCGCTAACATCCCTGCCCACAGAGCCCAGAGCACAAGGTGAGAAGAGATCACATTAGTGAGTGCATAAACCCACTGCGCTAACATCCCTGACCGGAGGACCCAGAGCACAAGGTGAGACGAGATCACATTAGTGAGAGCACCAACCCACATCACTAACATCCCTGCCCACATAGCCCAGAGTACAAGATGGGACGAGATCACATTAGTGAGTGCACAGACCCACCGCGCGAACATCCCTGCCCACAGAACCCAGAGCACAAGGTGAGACGAGATCACATTAGTGAGTGCACAAACCCACCGCGCCAACATCCCTGCCCAAAGAGTCCATAGTACAAGGTGAGACGAGATCACCTTAGTGAGTTCGCAAACCCACCGCGCTAACATCCCTGCCCACAGACCCCAGAGTACAAGGTGAGACGAGATCACATTAGTGAGTGCACAAACGCACCGCGCTAACCCCTCCGCCCACAGAGCCCTTTGTACAAGGTGAGACGAGATCACATTAGTGAGTGCACAAACCCACCATGCTAACATCCCTGCCCACAGAGCCCAGAGCACAAGGTGAGACGAGATCACATTAGTGAGTGCACAAACCCACCATGCTAACATCCCTGCCCACAGATCTCAGAGCACAAGGTGAGACGAGAACACATTAATGAGTGCACCAACTCACCGCGCTAACCTCTCCGCCCACAGAGCCCAGTGTACAAGGTGAGACGAGATCACATTAGTGAGTGCACAAACCCACCGCGCTAACATCCCTGCCTTCAGAGAACAGAGTACACGGTGAGACGAGATCACATTAGTGAGTGCACAAACCCACCGCGCTATCCTCACCGCCCACAGAGCAAAGTGTACAAGGTGAGACGAGATCACATTAATGAGTGCACAAACCCACCGCGCTAACCTACCCGCTCCCACAGAGCCCAGTGTACAAGGTGAGATGAGATCACATTAGTGAGTGCACAAACCCACCGCGCTAACATCCACGCCAAAAGAGCCCATAGTACAAAGAGAGGCGAGATCACATTAGTGAGTGCATTTCCCACCACACTAACATCTCTGCCCACAGATCCCAGAACACAAGGTGAGACGAAATCACATTAGTGAGTGCACAAACGCACCGCGCTAACCCCTCCACCCACAGAGCCCAGTGTACAAGGTGAGACGAGATCACATGAGTGAGTGTGCAAACCCACCATGCTAACATCCCTGCCCACAGAGCTCAGAGCACAAGGTGAGACGAGATCACATTAGTGAGTGCACAAACCACCGCGCTAACATTCCCGCCCACAGAGCCAAGAGTACAAGGTGACACGAGATCACATTAGTGAGTGCACAAACCACCGCACTACCATCCCTGACCACATAGCCCAGAGTACAAGGTGAGACGAGGTCACATTAGTGAGTACACAAACCCGCCGCACTAACATCCCTGCCCACAGAGCCCAGAGTACAAGGTGAGACGAGATCACATTAGTGAGTGCACAAACCCACCGCACTACCATCCCTGACCACATAGCCCAGAGTACAAGGTGAGACGAGATCACATTAGTGAGTGCACAAACGCACCGCGCTAACCCCTCCGCCCACAGAGCCCAGTGTACAAGGTGAGACGAGATCACATGAGTGAGTGTGCAAACCCACCATGCTAACATCCCTGCCCACAGAGCTCAGAGAACAAGGTGAGACGAGATCACATTAGTGAGTGCACAAACGCACCGCGCTAACCCCTCCGCCCACAGAGCCCTTTGTACAAGGTGAGACGAGATCACATTAGTGAGTGCACAAACCCACCATGCTAACATCCCTGCCCACAGAGCCCAGAGCACAAGGTGAGACGAGATCACATTAGTGAGTGCACAAACCCACCATGCTAACATCCCTGCCCACAGATCTCAGAGCACAAGGTGAGACGAGAACACATTAATGAGTGCACCAACTCACCGCGCTAACCTCTCCGCCCACAGAGCCCAGTGTACAAGGTGAGACGAGATCACATTAGTGAGTGCACAAACCCACCGCGCTAACATCCCTGCCTTCAGAGAACAGAGTACACGGTGAGACGAGATCACATTAGTGAGTGCACAAACCCACCGCGCTATCCTCACCGCCCACAGAGCAAAGTGTACAAGGTGAGACGAGATCACATTAATGAGTGCACAAACCCACCGCGCTAACCTACCCGCTCCCACAGAGCCCAGTGTACAAGGTGAGATGAGATCACATTAGTGAGTGCACAAACCCACCGCGCTAACATCCACGCCAAAAGAGCCCATAGTACAAAGAGAGGCGAGATCACATTAGTGAGTGCATTTCCCACCACACTAACATATCTGCCCACAGATCCCAGAACACAAGGTGAGACGAAATCACATTAGTGAGTGCTCAAACCCACCGCGCTAACATCCGCACCCACAGAACCCATAGTACAAAGAGAGGCGAGATCACATTAGTGAGTGCATTTCCCACCACACTAACATCTCTGCCCACAGATCCCAGAACACAAGGTGAGACAAAATCACATTAGTGAGTGCTCAAACCCACCGCGCTAACATCCGCACCCACAGAACCCGGAGGACAAGGTGAGACGAGATCACATTAGTGAGTGCTCAAACCCACCGCGCTAACATCCCCACCCACAGAGCCCAGAGTACAAGGTGAGACGAGATCACATTAGTGAGTGCACAAACCCACCGCGCTAACATCCCTGTCCACAGATCCCAGAGCACAAGGTGATGCAAGATCAAATTAGTGAGTGCACAAACCCACCTCACTAACATCCCCGACCAAAGAGCCCAGAGAACAAGGTGAGATGAGATCACATTAGTGAGTGCACAAACCCACCGCGCTAACATCCCCGCCCAGAGGACCCAGAGCACAAGGTGAGACGAGATCACATTAGTGAGAGCACCAACCCACCGCGCTAACATCCCTGCCCACAGAGCCCAGAGCACAATGTGAGAAGAGATCACATTAGTGAGTGCATAAACCCACTGCGCTAACATCCCTGACCGGAGGACCCAGAGCACAAGGTGAGACGAGATCACATTAGTGAGAGCACCAACCCACATCACTAACATCCCTGCCCACAGAGCCCAGAGTACAAGATGGGACGAGATCACATTAGTGAGTGCACAGACCCACCGCGCGAACATCCCTGCCCAAAGAGTCCATAGTACAAGGTGAGACGAGATCACCTTAGTGAGTTCGCAAACCCACCGCGCTAACATCCCTGCCCACAGACCCCAGAGTACAAGGTGAGACGAGATCACATTAGTGAGTGCACAAACGCACCGCGCTAACCCCTCCGCCCACAGAGCCCTTTGTACAAGGTGAGACGAGATCACATTAGTGAGTGCACAAACCCACCATGCTAACATCCCTGCCCACAGAGCCCAGAGCACAAGGTGAGACGAGATCACATTAGTGAGTGCACAAACCCACCATGCTAACATCCCTGCCCACAGATCTCAGAGCACAAGGTGAGACGAGAACACATTAATGAGTGCATCAACTCACCGCGCTAACCTCTCCGCCCACAGAGCCCAGTGTACAAGGTGAGACGAGATCACATTAGTGAGTGCACAAACCCACCGCGCTAACATCCCTGCCTTCAGAGAACAGAGTACACGGTGAGACGAGATCACATTAGTGAGTGCACAAACCCACCGCGCTATCCTCACCGCCCACAGAGCAAAGTGTACAAGGTGAGACGAGATCACATTAATGAGTGCACAAACCCACCGCGCTAACCTACCCGCTCCCACAGAGCCCAGTGTACAAGGTGAGATGAGATCACATTAGTGAGTGCACAAACCCACCGCGCTAACATCCACGCCAAAAGAGCCCATAGTACAAAGAGAGGCGAGATCACATTAGTGAGTGCATTTCCCACCACACTAACATCTCTGCCCACAGATCCCAGAACACAAGGTGAGACGAAATCACATTAGTGAGTGCACAAACGCACCGCGCTAACCCCTCCACCCACAGAGCCCAGTGTACAAGGTGAGACGAGATCACATGAGTGAGTGTGCAAACCCACCATGCTAACATCCCTGCCCACAGAGCTCAGAGCACAAGGTGAGACGAGATCACATTAGTGAGTGCACAAACCACCGCGCTAACATTCCCGCCCACAGAGCCAAGAGTACAAGGTGACACGAGATCACATTAGTGAGTGCACAAACCACCGCACTACCATCCCTGACCACATAGCCCAGAGTACAAGGTGAGACGAGGTCACATTAGTGAGTACACAAACCCGCCGCACTAACATCCCTGCCCACAGAGCCCAGAGTACAAGGTGAGACGAGATCACATTAGTGAGTGCACAAACCCACCGCACTACCATCCCTGACCACATAGCCCAGAGTACAAGGTGAGACGAGATCACATTAGTGAGTGCACAAACGCACCGCGCTAACCCCTCCGCCCACAGAGCCCAGTGTACAAGGTGAGACGAGATCACATGAGTGAGTGTGCAAACCCACCATGCTAACATCCCTGCCCACAGAGCTCAGAGAACAAGGTGAGACGAGATCACATTAGTGAGTGCACAAACGCACCGCGCTAACCCCTCCGCCCACAGAGCCCTTTGTACAAGGTGAGACGAGATCACATTAGTGAGTGCACAAACCCACCATGCTAACATCCCTGCCCACAGAGCCCAGAGCACAAGGTGAGACGAGATCACATTAGTGAGTGCACAAACCCACCATGCTAACATCCCTGCCCACAGATCTCAGAGCACAAGGTGAGACGAGAACACATTAATGAGTGCACCAACTCACCGCGCTAACCTCTCCGCCCACAGAGCCCAGTGTACAAGGTGAGACGAGATCACATTAGTGAGTGCACAAACCCACCGCGCTAACATCCCTGCCTTCAGAGAACAGAGTACACGGTGAGACGAGATCACATTAGTGAGTGCACAAACCCACCGCGCTATCCTCACCGCCCACAGAGCAAAGTGTACAAGGTGAGACGAGATCACATTAATGAGTGCACAAACCCACCGCGCTAACCTACCCGCTCCCACAGAGCCCAGTGTACAAGGTGAGATGAGATCACATTAGTGAGTGCACAAACCCACCGCGCTAACATCCACGCCAAAAGAGCCCATAGTACAAAGAGAGGCGAGATCACATTAGTGAGTGCATTTCCCACCACACTAACATATCTGCCCACAGATCCCAGAACACAAGGTGAGACGAAATCACATTAGTGAGTGCTCAAACCCACCGCGCTAACATCCGCACCCACAGAACCCATAGTACAAAGAGAGGCGAGATCACATTAGTGAGTGCATTTCCCACCACACTAACATCTCTGCCCACAGATCCCAGAACACAAGGTGAGACAAAATCACATTAGTGAGTGCTCAAACCCACCGCGCTAACATCCGCACCCACAGAACCCGGAGGACAAGGTGAGACGAGATCACATTAGTGAGTGCTCAAACCCACCGCGCTAACATCCCCACCCACAGAGCCCAGAGTACAAGGTGAGACGAGATCACATTAGTGAGTGCACAAACCCACCGCGCTAACATCCCTGTCCACAGATCCCAGAGCACAAGGTGATGCAAGATCAAATTAGTGAGTGCACAAACCCACCTCACTAACATCCCCGACCAAAGAGCCCAGAGAACAAGGTGAGATGAGATCACATTAGTGAGTGCACAAACCCACCGCGCTAACATCCCTGCCCACAGAGCCCAGAACAGAAAGTGAGACGAGATCACATTAGTGAGTGCACAAACCCACTACACTAACATCCCTACCCACATAGCCCAGTGTACAAGGTGAGATAAGATCACATTAGTGAGTGCACAAACCCACAGCGCTAACATCCCCGCCCACATAGCCCAGAGTACAAGGTGAGACAAGATCACATTAGTGAGTGCATAAACCCACTGCGCTAACATCCCCGCCCAGAGGACCCAGAGCACAAGGTGAGACGAGATCACATTAGTGAGAGCACCAACCCACCGCGCTAACATCCCTGCCCACAGAGCCCAGAGCACAATGTGAGAAGAGATCACATTAGTGAGTGCATAAACCCACTGCGCTAACATCCCTGACCGGAGGACCCAGAGCACAAGGTGAGACGAGATCACATTAGTGAGAGCACCAACCCACATCACTAACATCCCTGCCCACAGAGCCCAGAGTACAAGATGGGACGAGATCACATTAGTGAGTGCACAGACCCACCGCGCGAACATCCCTGCCCACAGAACCCAGAGCACAAGGTGAGACGAGATCACATTAGTGAGTGCACAAACCCACCGCGCTAACATCTCTGCCCGAAATCGGTAGAGTACAAGGTGAGACGAGATCACATTAGTGAGTGCACAAACCCACCGCGCCAACATCCCTGCCCAAAGTGTCCATAGTACAAGGTGAGACGAGATCACCTTAGTGAGTTCGCAAACCCACCGCGCTAACATCCCTGCCCACAGGGCCCAGAGTACAAGGTGAGAAGAGATCACATTAGTGAGTGCATAAACCCACTGCGCTAACATCCCCGCCCAGAGGACCCAGAGCACAAGGTGAGACGAGATCACATTAGTGAGAGCACCAACCCACCGCGCTAACATCCCTGCCCACAGAGCCCAGAGCACAAGGTGAGAAGAGATCACATTAGTGAGTGCATAAACCCACTGCGCTAACATCCCTGACCGGAGGACCCAGAGCACAAGGTGAGACGAGATCACATTAGTGAGAGCACCAACCCACATCACTAACATCCCTGCCCACATAGCCCAGAGTACAAGATGGGACGAGATCACATTAGTGAGTGCACAGACCCACCGCGCGAACATCCCTGCCCACAGAACCCAGAGCACAAGGTGAGACGAGATCACATTAGTGAGTGCACAAACCCACCGCGCCAACATCCCTGCCCAAAGAGTCCATAGTACAAGGTGAGACGAGATCACCTTAGTGAGTTCGCAAACCCACCGCGCTAACATCCCTGCCCACAGACCCCAGAGTACAAGGTGAGACGAGATCACATTAGTGAGTGCACAAACGCACCGCGCTAACCCCTCCGCCCACAGAGCCCTTTGTACAAGGTGAGACGAGATCACATTAGTGAGTGCACAAACCCACCATGCTAACATCCCTGCCCACAGAGCCCAGAGCACAAGGTGAGACGAGATCACATTAGTGAGTGCACAAACCCACCATGCTAACATCCCTGCCCACAGATCTCAGAGCACAAGGTGAGACGAGAACACATTAATGAGTGCACCAACTCACCGCGCTAACCTCTCCGCCCACAGAGCCCAGTGTACAAGGTGAGACGAGATCACATTAGTGAGTGCACAAACCCACCGCGCTAACATCCCTGCCTTCAGAGAACAGAGTACACGGTGAGACGAGATCACATTAGTGAGTGCACAAACCCACCGCGCTATCCTCACCGCCCACAGAGCAAAGTGTACAAGGTGAGACGAGATCACATTAATGAGTGCACAAACCCACCGCGCTAACCTACCCGCTCCCACAGAGCCCAGTGTACAAGGTGAGATGAGATCACATTAGTGAGTGCACAAACCCACCGCGCTAACATCCACGCCAAAAGAGCCCATAGTACAAAGAGAGGCGAGATCACATTAGTGAGTGCATTTCCCACCACACTAACATCTCTGCCCACAGATCCCAGAACACAAGGTGAGACGAAATCACATTAGTGAGTGCTCAAACCCACCGCGCTAACATCCGCACCCACAGAACCCATAGTACAAAGAGAGGCGAGATCACATTAGTGAGTGCATTTCCCACCACACTAACATCTCTGCCCACAGATCCCAGAACACAAGGTGAGACGAAATCACATTAGTGAGTGCTCAAACCCACCGCGCTAACATCCGCACCCACAGAACCCGGAGGACAAGGTGAGACGAGATCACATTAGTGAGTGCTCAAACCCACCGCGCTAACATCCCCACCCACAGAGCCCAGAGTACAAGGTGAGACGAGATCACATTAGTGAGTGCACAAACCCACCGCGCTAACATCCCTGTCCACAGATCCCAGAGCACAAGGTGATGCAAGATCAAATTAGTGAGTGCACAAACCCACCTCACTAACATCCCCGACCATAGAGCCCAGAGAACAAGGTGAGATGAGATCACATTAGTGAGTGCACAAACCCACCGCGCTAACATCCCTGCCCACAGAGCCCAGAACAGAAAGTGAGACGAGATCACATTAGTGAGTGCACAAACCCACTACACTAACATCCCTACCCACATAGCCCAGTGTACAAGGTGAGATAAGATCACATTAGTGAGTGCAAAAACCCACCGCGCTAACATCCCCGCCCACATAGCCCAGAGTACAAGGTGAGACAAGATCACATTAGTGAGTAGACAAACCCACCGCACTAACATCTCTGTCCACAGAGCCCAGAGCACAAGGTGAGACGAGATCACATTAGTGAGTGCTCAAACCCACGGCACTAACATCCCCACCCACAGAGCCCAGAGTACAAGGTGGGACGAGATCACATTAGTGAGTGCTCAAACCCACGGCACTAACATCGCCGCCCACAGAGCCCAGAGTACAAGGTGGGACGAGATCACATTAGTGAGTGCACAAACCCACTGCACTAACATCCCCACCCACAGAGCCCAGTGTACAAGGTGAGATGAGATCACATTAGTGAGTGCACAAACCCACCGTGCTAACCTCCTCACCCGCAGAGCCAAGTGTACAAGGTGAAACGAGATCTCATTAGTGAGTGCACAAACCCACCGTGCTAACATCCCTGCCCACAAAGCCCAGAGCACAAGGTGAGACGAGATCACATTAATGAGTGCTCAAACCCACCATGCTAACATCCCTGCCCACAGAGCCCAGAGCACAAGGTGAGACGAGATCACATTAGTGAGTGCACAAACCCACTGAACTAACATCTCTGCCCACAGAGGCCAGAGTACATGGTGAGATGAGATCACATTAGTGAGTGCACAAACCGACCGCCCTAACATCCCTGCCCTCAGAGCCCAGAGCACAAGGCGGGACGAGATCACATTAGTGAGTACATAAACCCACTGCGCTAACATCCCCGCCCAGAGGACCCAGAGCACAAGGTGAGACGAGATCACATTAGTGAGAGCACCAACCCACCGCGCTAACATCCCTGCCCACAGAGCCCAGAGCACAAGGTGAGAAGAGATCACATTAGTGAGTGCATAAACCCACTGCGCTAACATCCCTGACCAGAGGACCCAGAGCACAAGGTGAGACGAGATCACATTAGTGAGAGCACCAACCCACATCACTAACATCCCTGCCCACAGAGCCCAGAGTACAAGATGGGACGAGATCACATTAGTGAGTGCACAGACCCACCGCGCGAACATCCCTGCCCACAGAACCCAGAGCACAAGGTGAGACGAGATCACATTAGTGAGTGCACAAACCCACCGCGCTAACATCTCTGCCCGAAATCGGTAGAGTACAAGGTGAGACGAGATCACATTAGTGAGTGCACAAACCCACCGCGCCAACATCCCTGCCCAAAGAGTCCATAGTACAAGGTGAGACGAGATCACCTTAGTGAGTTCGCAAACCCACCGCGCTAACATCCCTGCCCACAGAGCCCAGAGTACAAGGTGAGAAGAGATCACATTAGTGAGTGCATAAACCCACTGCGCTAACATCCCCGCCCAGAGGACCCAGAGCACAAGGTGAGACGAGATCACATTAGTGAGAGCACCAACCCACCGCGCTAACATCCCTGCCCACAGAGCCCAGAGCACAAGGTGAGAAGAGATCACATTAGTGAGTGCATAAACCCACTGCGCTAACATCCCTGACCGGAGGACCCAGAGCACAAGGTGAGACGAGATCACATTAGTGAGAGCACCAACCCACATCACTAACATCCCTGCCCACATAGCCCAGAGTACAAGATGGGACGAGATCACATTAGTGAGTGCACAGACCCACCGCGCGAACATCCCTGCCCACAGAACCCAGAGCACAAGGTGAGACGAGATCACATTAGTGAGTGCACAAACCCACCGCGCCAACATCCCTGCCCAAAGAGTCCATAGTACAAGGTGAGACGAGATCACCTTAGTGAGTTCGCAAACCCACCGCGCTAACATCCCTGCCCACAGACCCCAGAGTACAAGGTGAGACGAGATCACATTAGTGAGTGCACAAACGCACCGCGCTAACCCCTCCGCCCACAGAGCCCTTTGTACAAGGTGAGACGAGATCACATTAGTGAGTGCACAAACCCACCATGCTAACATCCCTGCCCACAGAGCCCAGAGCACAAGGTGAGACGAGATCACATTAGTGAGTGCACAAACCCACCATGCTAACATCCCTGCCCACAGATCTCAGAGCACAAGGTGAGACGAGAACACATTAATGAGTGCACCAACTCACCGCGCTAACCTCTCCGCCCACAGAGCCCAGTGTACAAGGTGAGACGAGATCACATTAGTGAGTGCACAAACCCACCGCGCTAACATCCCTGCCTTCAGAGAACAGAGTACACGGTGAGACGAGATCACATTAGTGAGTGCACAAACCCACCGCGCTATCCTCACCGCCCACAGAGCAAAGTGTACAAGGTGAGACGAGATCACATTAATGAGTGCACAAACCCACCGCGCTAACCTACCCGCTCCCACAGAGCCCAGTGTACAAGGTGAGATGAGATCACATTAGTGAGTGCACAAACCCACCGCGCTAACATCCACGCCAAAAGAGCCCATAGTACAAAGAGAGGCGAGATCACATTAGTGAGTGCATTTCCCACCACACTAACATCTCTGCCCACAGATCCCAGAACACAAGGTGAGACGAAATCACATTAGTGAGTGCACAAACGCACCGTGCTAACCCCTCCACCCACAGAGCCCAGTGTACAAGGTGAGACGAGATCACATGAGTGAGTGTGCAAACCCACCATGCTAACATCCCTGCCCACAGAGCTCAGAGCACAAGGTGAGACGAGATCACATTAGTGAGTGCACAAACCACCGCGCTAACATTCCCGCCCACAGAGCCAAGAGTACAAGGTGACACGAGATCACATTAGGGAGTACACAAACCACCGCACTACCATCCCTGACTACATAGCCCAGAGTACAAGGTGAGACGAGATCACATTAGTGAGCGCACAAACCCACCGCACCAACATCCCTGCCCACAAAGCCAAGAGTACAAGGTGACACGAGATCACATTAGTGAGTGCACAAACCACCGCACTACCATCCCTGACCACATAGCCCAGAGTACAAGGTGAGACGAGGTCACATTAGTGAGTACACAAACCCGCCGCAATAACATCCCTGCCCACAGAGCCCAGAGTACAAGGTGAGACGAGATCACATTAGTGAGTGCACAAACCCACCGCACTACCATCCCTGACCACATAGCCCAGAGTACAAGGTGAGACGAGATCACATTAGTGAGTGCACAAACGCACCGCGCTAACCCCTCCGCCCACAGAGCCCAGTGTACAAGGTGAGACGAGATCACATGAGTGAGTGTGCAAACCCACCATGCTAACATCCCTGCCCACAGAGCTCAGAGCACAAGGTGAGACGAGATCACATTAGTGAGTGCACAAACGCACCGCGCTAACCCCTCCGCCCACAGAGCCCTTTGTACAAGGTGAGACGAGATCACATTAGTGAGTGCACAAACCCACCATGCTAACATCCCTGCCCACAGAGCCCAGAGCACAAGGTGAGACGAGATCACATTAGTGAGTGCACAAACCCACCATGCTAACATCCCTGCCCACAGATCTCAGAGCACAAGGTGAGACGAGAACACATTAATGAGTGCACCAACTCACCGCGCTAACCTCTCCGCCCACAGAGCCCAGTGTACAAGGTGAGACGAGATCACATTAGTGAGTGCACAAACCCACCGCGCTAACATCCCTGCCTTCAGAGAACAGAGTACACGGTGAGACGAGATCACATTAGTGAGTGCACAAACCCACCGCGCTATCCTCACCGCCCACAGAGCAAAGTGTACAAGGTGAGACGAGATCACATTAATGAGTGCACAAACCCACCGCGCTAACCTACCCGCTCCCACAGAGCCCAGTGTACAAGGTGAGATGAGATCACATTAGTGAGTGCACAAACCCACCGCGCTAACATCCACGCCAAAAGAGCCCATAGTACAAAGAGAGGCGAGATCACATTAGTGAGTGCATTTCCCACCACACTAACATCTCTGCCCACAGATCCCAGAACACAAGGTGAGACGAAATCACATTAGTGAGTGCTCAAACCCACCGCGCTAACATCCGCACCCACAGAACCCATATTACAAAGAGAGGCGAGATCACATTAGTGAGTGCATTTCCCACCACACTAACATCTCTGCCCACAGATCCCAGAACACAAGGTGAGACAAAATCACATTAGTGAGTGCTCAAACCCACCGCGCTAACATCCGCACCCACAGAACCCGGAGGACAAGGTGAGACGAGATCACATTAGTGAGTGCTCAAACCCACCGCGCTAACATCCCCACCCACAGAGCCCAGAGTACAAGGTGAGACGAGATCACATTAGTGAGTGCACAAACCCACCGCGCTAACATCCCTGTCCACAGATCCCAGAGCACAAGGTGATGCAAGATCAAATTAGTGAGTGCACAAACCCACCTCACTAACATCCCCGACCAAAGAGCCCAGAGAACAAGGTGAGATGAGATCACATTAGTGAGTGCACAAACCCACCGCGCTAACATCCCTGCCCACAGAGCCCAGAACAGAAGGTGAGACGAGATCACATTAGTGAGTGCACAAACCCACTACACTAACATCCCTACCCACATAGCCCAGTGTACAAGGTGAGATAAGAACACATTAGTGAGTGCACAAACCCACCGCGCTAACATCCCCGCCCACATAGCCCAGAGTACAAGGTGAGACAAGATCACATTAGTGAGTGCATAAACCCACTGCGCTAACATCCCCGCCCAGAGGACCCAGAGCACAAGGTGAGACGAGATCACATTAGTGAGAGCACCAACCCACCGCGCTAACATCCCTGCCCACAGAGCCCAGAGCACAAGGTGAGAAGAGATCATATTAGTGAGTGCATAAACCCACTGCGCTAACATCCCTGACCGGAGGACCCAGAGCACAAGGTGAGACGAGATCACATTAGTGAGAGCACCAACCCACATCACTAACATCCCTGCCCACAGAGCCCAGAGTACAAGATGGGACGAGATCACATTAGTGAGTGCACAGACCCACCGCGCGAACATCCCTGCCCACAGAACCCAGAGCACAAGGTGAGACGAGATCACATTAGTGAGTGCACAAACCCACCGCGCTAACATCTCTGCCCGAAATCGGTAGAGTACAAGGTGAGACGAGATCACATTAGTGAGTGCACAAACCCACCGCGCCAACATCCCTGCCCAAAGAGTCCATAGTACAAGGTGAGACGAGATCACCTTAGTGAGTTCGCAAACCCACCGCGCTAACATCCCTGCCCACAGAGCCCAGAGTACAAGGTGAGAAGAGATCACATTAGTGAGTGCATAAACCCACTGCGCTAACATCCCCGCCCAGAGGACCCAGAGCACAAGGTGAGACGAGATCACATTAGTGAGAGCACCAACCCACCGCGCTAACATCCCTGCCCACAGAGCCCAGAGCACAAGGTGAGAAGAGATCACATTAGTGAGTGCATAAACCCACTGCGCTAACATCCCTGACCGGAGGACCCAGAGCACAAGGTGAGACGAGATCACATTAGTGAGTGCACAAACCCACCGCGCCAACATCCCTGCCCAAAGAGTCCATAGTACAAGGTGAGACGAGATCACCTTAGTGAGTTCGCAAACCCACCGCGCTAACATCCCTGCCCACAGACCCCAGAGTACAAGGTGAGACGAGATCACATTAGTGAGTGCACAAACGCACCGCGCTAACCCCTCCGCCCACAGAGCCCTTAGTACAAGGTGAGACGAGATCACATTAGTGAGTGCACAAACCCACCATGCTAACATCCCTGCCCACAGAGCCCAGAGCACAAGGTGAGACGAGATCACATTAGTGAGTGCACAAACCCACCATGCTAACATCCCTGCCCACAGATCTCAGAGCACAAGGTGAGACGAGAACACATTAATGAGTGCACCAACTCACCGCGCTAACCTCTCCGCCCACAGAGCCCGGTGTACAAGGTGAGACGAGATCACATTAGTGAGTGCACAAACCCACCGCGCTAACATCCCTGCCTTCAGAGAACAGAGTACACGGTGAGACGAGATCACATTAGTGAGTGCACAAACCCACCGCGCTATCCTCACCGCCCACAGAGCAAAGTGTACAAGGTGAGACGAGATCACATTAATGAGTGCACAAACCCACCGCGCTAACCTACCCGCTCCCACAGAGCCCAGTGTACAAGGTGAGATGAGATCACATTAGTGAGTGCACAAACCCACCGCGCTAACATCCACGCCAAAAGAGCCCATAGTACAAAGAGAGGCGAGATCACATTAGTGAGTGCATTTCCCACCACACTAACATCTCTGCCCACAGATCCCAGAACACAAGGTGAGACGAAATCACATTAGTGAGTGCACAAACGCACCGCGCTAACCCCTCCGCCCACAGAGCCCAGTGTACAAGGTGAGTCGAGATCACATGAGTGAGTGTGCAAACCCACCATGCTAACATCCCTGCCCACAGAGCTCAGAGCACAAGGTGAGACGAGATCACATTAGTGAGTGCACAAACCACCGCGCTAACATTCCCGCCCACAGAGCCAAGAGTACAAGGTGACACGAGATCACATTAGGGAGTACACAAACCACCGCACTACCATCCCTGACTACATAGCCCAGAGTACAAGGTGAGACGAGATCACATTAGTGAGCGCACAAACCCACCGCACCAACATCCCTGCCCACAAAGCCAAGAGTACAAGGTGACACGAGATCACATTAGTGAGTGCACAAACCACCGCACTACCATCCCTGACCACATAGCCCAGAGTACAAGGTGAGACGAGGTCACATTAGTGAGTACACAAACCCGCCGCACTAACATCCCTGCCCACAGAGCCCAGAGTACAAGGTGAGACGAGATCACATTAGTGAGTGCACAAACCCACCGCACTACCATCCCTGACCACATAGCCCAGAGTACAAGGTGAGACGAGATCACATTAGTGAGTGCACAAACCCACCGCGCTAACATCTCTGCCCGAAATCGGTAGAGTACAAGGTGAGACGAGATCACATTAGTGAGTGCACAAACCCACCGCGCCAACATCCCTGCCCAAAGAGTCCATAGTACAAGGTGAGACGAGATCACCTTAGTGAGTTCGCAAACCCACCGCGCTAACACCCCTGCCCACAGAGCCCAGAGTACAAGGTGAGAAGAGATCACATTAGTGAGTGCATAAACCCACTGCGCTAACATCCCCGCCCAGAGGACCCAGAGCACAAGGTGAGACGAGATCACATTAGTGAGAGCACCAACCCACATCACTAACATCCCTGCCCACATAGCCCAGAGTACAAGATGGGACGAGATCACATTAGTGAGTGCACAGACCCACCGCGCGAACATCCCTGCCCACAGAACCCAGAGCACAAGGTGAAACGAGATCACATTAGTGAGTGCACAAACCCACCGCGCCAACATCCCTGCCCAAAGAGTCCATAGTACAAGGTGAGACGAGATCACCTTAGTGAGTTCGCAAACCCACCGCGCTAACATCCCTGCCCACAGACCCCAGAGTACAAGGTGAGACGAGATCACATTAGTGAGTGCACAAACGCACCGCGCTAACCCCTCCGCCCACAGAGCCCTTTGTACAAGGTGAGACGAGATCACATTAGTGAGTGCACAAACCCACCATGCTAACATCCCTGCCCACAGAGCCCAGAGCACAAGGTGAGACGAGGTCACATTAGTGAGTGCTCAAACCCACCGCGCTAACATCCCTGCCCACAGATCTCAGAGCACAAGGTGAGACGAGAACACATTAATGAGTGCACCAACTCACCGCGCTAACCTCTCCGCCCACAGAGCCCAGTGTACAAGGTGAGACGAGATCACATTAGTGAGTGCACAAACCCACCGCGCTAACATCCCTGCCTTCAGAGAACAGAGTACACGGTGAGACGAGATCACATTAGTGAGTGCACAAACCCACCGCGCTATCCTCACCGCCCACAGAGCAAAGTGTACAAGGTGAGACGAGATCACATTAATGAGTGCACAAACCCACCGCGCTAACCTACCCGCTCCCACAGAGCCCAGTGTACAAGGTGAGATGAGATCACATTAGTGAGTGCACAAACCCACCGCGCTAACATCCACGCCAAAAGAGCCCATAGTACAAAGAGAGGCGAGATCACATTAGTGAGTGCATTTCCCACCACACTAACATCTCTGCCCACAGATCCCAGAACACAAGGTGAGACGAAATCACATTAGTGAGTGCTCAAACCCACCGCGCTAACATCCGCACCCACAGAACCCGGAGGACAAGGTGAGACGAGGTCACATTAGTGAGTGCTCAAACCCACCGCGCTAACATCCCCACCCACAGAGCCCAGAGTACAAGGTGAGACGAGATCACATTAGTGAGTGCACAAACCCACCGCGCTAACATCCCTGTCCACAGATCCCAGAGCACAAGGTGATGCAAGATCAAATTAGTGAGTAGACAAACCCACCGCACTAATATCTCTGTCCACAGAGCCCAGAGCACAAGGTGAGACGAGATCACATTAGTGAGTGCTCAAACCCACGGCACTAACATCCCCACCCACAGAGCCCAGAGTACAAGGTGGGACGAGATCACATTAGTGAGTGCACAAACCCACCGCGCTAACATCCCTGCCCACAGAGCCCAGAACAGAAAGTGAGACGAGATCACATTAGTGAGTGCACAAACCCACTACACTAACATCCCTACCCACATAGCCCAGTGTACAAGGTGAGATAAGATCACATTAGTGAGTGCACAAACCCACCGCGCTAACATCCCCGCCCACATAGCCCAGAGTACAAGGTGAGACAAGATCACATTAGTGAGTAGACAAACCCACCGCACTAATATCTCTGTCCACAGAGCCCAGAGCACAAGGTGAGACGAGATCACATTAGTGAGTGCTCAAACCCACGGCACTAACATCCCCACCCACAGAGCCCAGAGTACAAGGTGGGACGAGATCACATTAGTGAGTGCTCAAACCCACGGCACTAACATCGCCGCCCACAGAGCCCAGAGTACAAGGTGGGACGAGATCACATTAGTGAGTGCACAAACCCACTGCACTAACATCCCCACCCACAGAGCCCAGTGTACAAGGTGAGATGAGATCACATTAGTGAGTGCACAAACCCACCGTGCTAACCTCCTCACCCACAGAGCCAAGTGTACAAGGTGAAACGAGATCTCATTAGTGAGTGCACAAACCCACCGTGCTAACATCCCTGCCCACAAAGCCCAGAGCACAAGGTGAGACGAGATCACATTAATGAGTGCTCAAACCCACCATGCTAACATCCCTGCCCACAGAGCCCAGAGCACAAGGTGAGACGAGATCACATTAGTGAGTGCACAAACCCACTGAACTAACATCTCTGCCCACAGAGGCCAGAGTACATGGTGAGATGAGATCACATTAGTGAGTGCACAAACCGACCGCCCTAACATCCCTGCCCTCAGAGCCCAGAGCACAAGGCGGGACGAGATCACATTAGTGAGTGCATAAACCCACTGCGCTAACATCCCCGCCCAGAGGACCCAGAGCACAAGGTGAGACGAGATCACATTAGTGAGAGCACCAACACACCGCGCTAACATCCCTGCCCACAGAGCCCAGAGCACAAGGTGAGAAGAGATCACATTAGTGAGTGCATAAACCCACTGCGCTAACATCCCTGACCGGAGGACCCAGAGCACAAGGTGAGACGAGATCACATTAGTGAGAGCACCAACCCACATCACTAACATCCCTGCCCACAGAGCCGAGAGTACAAGATGGGACGAGATCACATTAGAAAGTGCACAGACCCACCGCGCGAACATCCCTGTCCACAGAACCCAGAGCACAAGGTGAGACGAGATCACATTAGTGAGAGCACCAACACACCGCGCTAACATCCCTGCCCACAGAGCCCAGAGCACAAGGTGAGAAGAGATCACATTAGTGAGTGCATAAACCCACTGCGCTAACATCCCTGACCGGAGGACCCAGAGCACAAGGTGAGACGAGATCACATTAGTGAGAGCACCAACCCACATCACTAACATCCCTGCCCACAGAGCCCAGAGTACAAGATGGGACGAGATCACATTAGAAAGTGCACAGACCCACCGCGCGAACATCCCTGTCCACAGAACCCAGAGCACAAGGTGAGACGAGATCACATTAGTGAGTGCACAAACCCACCGCGCTAACATCTCTGCCCGAAATCGGTAGAGTACAAGGTGAGACGAGATCACATTAGTGAGTGCACAAACCCACCGCGCCAACATCCCTGCCCAAAGAGTCCATAGTACAAGGTGAGACGAGATCACCTTAGTGAGTTCGCAAACCCACCGCGCTAACATCCCTGCCCACAGAGCCCAGAGTACAAGGTGAGACGAGATCACATTAGTGAGTGCACAAACGCACCGCGCTAACCCCTCCGCCCACAGAGCCCTTTGTACAAGGTGAGACGAGATCACATTAGTGAGTGCACAAACCCACCATGCTAACATCCCTGCCCACAGAGCCCAGAGCACAAGGTGAGACGAGATCACATTAGTGAGTGCACAAACCCACCATGCTAACATCCCTGCCCACAGATCTCAGAGCACAAGGTGAGACGAGAACACATTAATGAGTGCACCAACTCACCGCGCTAACCTCTCCGCCCACAGAGCCCAGTGTACAAGGTGAGACGAGATCACATTAGTGAGTGCACAAACCCACCGCGCTAACATCCCTGCCTTCAGAGAACAGAGTACACGGTGAGACGAGATCACATTAGTGAGTGCACAAACCCACCGCGCTATCCTCACCGCCCACAGAGCAAAGTGTACAAGGTGAGACGAGATCACATTAATGAGTGCACAAACCCACCGCGCTAACCTACCCGCTCCCACAGAGCCCAGTGTACAAGGTGAGATGAGATCACATTAGTGAGTGCACAAACCCACCGCGCTAACATCCTCGCCAAAAGAGCCCATAGTACAAAGAGAGGCGAGATCACATTAGTGAGTGCATTTCCCACCACACTAACATCTCTGCCCACAGATCCCAGAACACAAGGTGAGACGAAATCACATTAGTGAGTGCTCAAACCCACCGCGCTAACATCCGCACCCACAGAACCCGGAGGACAAGGTGAGACGAGATCACATTAGTGAGTGCTCAAACCCACCGCGCTAACATCCCCACCCACAGAGCCCAGAGTACAAGGTGAGACGAGATCACATTAGTGAGTGCACAAACCCACCGCGCTAACATCCCTGCCCACAGAGCCCAGAACATAAGGTGAGACGAAATCACATTAGTGAATGCACAACCCATTGTGCTAACATCCCTGCCCACTGGGCCCAGAGCAGAAGATGAGAAGAGATCACATTAGTGAGCGCACAAACCCACCGCACCAACATCCCTGCCCACAAAGCCAAGAGTACAAGGTGACACGAGATCATATTAGTGAGTGCACAAACCACCGCACTACCATCCCTGACCACATAGCCCAGAGTACAAGGTGAGACGAGGTCACATTAGTGAGTACACAAACCCGCCGCACTAACATCCCTGCCAACAGAGCCCCGAGTACAAGGTGAGACGAGATCACATTAGTGAGTGCACAAACCCACCGCACTAACATCCCTGACCACATAGCCCAGAGTACAAGGTGAGACGAGATCACATTAGTGAGTGCACAAACCCACCGCACTACCATCCCTGATCACATAGCCCTGAGTACAAGGTGAGACGAGGTCACAATAGTGAGTACACAAACCCACCGCCCTAACATCACTGCCCACATATCCCAGAGCACAAGGTGAGACGAGAACACATTAATGATTGCACAAACCCACTGCGCTAACATCCCTGTCCACAGTGCCCAGAGCACAAGGTGAGACGAGATCACATTAATGAGTGCACAAACCCGCCGCGCTAACATCCCTGTCCACAGATCCCAGAGCACAAGGTGATACGAGATCAAATTATTGAGTGCACAAACCCACCTCACTTACATCCCCGACCAAAGAGCCCAGAGAACAAGGTGAGATGAGATCACATTAGTGAGTGCACAAACCCACCGCGCTAACATCCCTGTCCACTGATCACAAAGCACAAGGTGAGACGAAATCACATTAGTGAGTGCTCAAACCCACCGCGCTAACATCCGCACCCACAGAACCCGGAGGACAAGGTGAGACGAGATCACATTAGTGAGTGCTCAAACCCACCGCGCTAACATCCCCACCCACAGAGCCCAGAGTACAAGGTGAGACGAGATCACATTAGTGAGTGCACAAACCCACCGCGCTAACATCCCTGCCCACAGAGCCCAGAGCACAAGGTGATACGAGATCAAATTAGTGAGTGCACAAACCCACTGCGCTAACATCCCTGCCCACAGAGCCCAGAACATAAGGTGAGACGAAATCACATTAGTGAATGCACAACCCACTGTGCTAACATCAATGCCCGCTGGGCCCAGAGCAGAAGATGAGAAGAGATCACATTAGTGAGCGCACAAACCCACCGCACCAACATCCCTGCCCACAAAGCCAAGAGTACAAGGTGACACGAGATCACATTAGTGAGTGCACAAACCACCGCACTACCATCCCTGACCACATAGCCCAGAGTACAAGGTGAGACGAGGTCACATTAGTGAGTACACAAACCCGCCGCACTAACATCCCTGCCAACAGAGCCCCGAGTACAAGGTGAGACGAGATCACATTAGTGAGTGCACAAACCCACCGCACTACCATCCCTGACCACATAGCCCAGAGTACAAGGTGAGACGAGATCACATTAGTGAGTGCACAAACCCACCGCACTACCATCCCTGATCACATAGCCCTGAGTACAAGG
Organism: Ambystoma mexicanum; assembly: GCF_040938575.1. Lineage (NCBI taxonomy): Eukaryota > Metazoa > Chordata > Amphibia > Caudata > Ambystomatidae > Ambystoma > Ambystoma mexicanum. The sequence goes on from NC_090933.1 coordinate 1,399,639,669, forward strand.
TGAGACGAGGTCACAATAGTGAGTACACCAACCCACCGCCCTAACATCACTGCCCACATATCCCAGAGCACAAGGTGAGACGAGAACACATTAATGATTGCACAAACCCACTGCGCTAACATCCCTGCCCACAGAGCCCAGAGTACAAGATGGGACGAGATCACATTAGTGAGTGCACAGACCCACCGCGCGAACATCCCTGCCCACAGAACCCAGAGCACAAGGTGAGACGAGATCACATTAGTGAGTGCACAAACCCACCGCGCTAACATCTCTGCCCGAAATCGGTAGAGTACAAGATGAGACGAGATCACATTAGTGAGTGCACAAACCCACCGCGCCAACATCCCTGCCCAAAGAGTCCATAGTACAAGGTGAGACGAGATCACCTTAGTGAGTTCGCAAACCCACCGCGCTAACATCCCTGCCCACAGAGCCCAGAGTACAAGGTGAGAAGAGATCACATTAGTGAGTGCATAAACCCACTGCGCTAACATCCCCGCCCAGAGGACCCAGAGCACAAGGTGAGACGAGATCACATTAGTGAGAGCACCAACCCACATCACTAACATCCCTGCCCACATAGCCCAGAGTACAAGATGGGACGAGATCACATTAGTGAGTGCACAGACCCACCGCGCGAACATCCCTGCCCACAGAACCCAGAGCACAAGGTGAGACGAGATCACATTAGTGAGTGCACAAACCCACCGCGCCAACATCCCTGGCCAAAGAGTCCATAGTACAAGGTGAGACGAGATCACCTTAGTGAGTTCGCAAACCCACCGCGCTAACATCCCTGCCCACAGACCCCAGAGTACAATGTGAGACGAGATCACATTAGTGAGTGCACAAACGCACCGCGCTAACCCCTCCGCCCACAGAGCCCTTTGTACAAGGTGAGACGAGATCACATTAGTGAGTGCACAAACCCACCATGCTAACATCCCTGCCCACAGAGCCCAGAGCACAAGGTGAGACGAGATCACATTAGTGAGTGCACAAACCCACCATGCTAACATCCCTGCCCACAGATCTCAGAGCACAAGGTGAGACGAGAACACATTAATGAGTGCACCAACTCACCGCGCTAACCTCTCCGCCCACAGAGCCCAGTGTACAAGGTGAGACGAGATCACATTAGTGAGTGCACAAACCCACCGCGCTAACATCCCTGCCTTCAGAGAACAGAGTACACGGTGAGACGAGATCACATTAGTGAGTGCACAAACCCACCGCGCTATCCTCACCGCCCACAGAGCAAAGTGTACAAGGTGAGACGAGATCACATTAATGAGTGCACAAACCCACCGCGCTAACCTACCCGCTCCCACAGAGCCCAGTGTACAAGGTGAGATGAGATCACATTAGTGAGTGCACAAACCCACCGCGCTAACATCCACGCCAAAAGAGCCCATAGTACAAAGAGAGGCGAGATCACATTAGTGAGTGCATTTCCCACCACACTAACATCTCTGCCCACAGATCCCAGAACACAAGGTGAGACGAAATCACATTAGTGAGTGCTCAAACCCACCGCGCTAACATCCGCACCCACAGAACCCGGAGGACAAGGTGAGACGAGATCACATTAGTGAGTGCTCAAACCCACCGCGCTAACATCCCCACCCACAGAGCCCAGAGTACAAGGTGAGACGAGATCACATTAGTGAGTGCACAAACCCACCGCGCTAACATCCCTGTCCACAGATCCCAGAGCACAAGGTGATGCAAGATCAAATTAGTGAGTGCACAAACCCACCTCACTAACATCCCCGACCAAAGAGCCCAGAGAACAAGGTGAGATGAGATCACATTAGTGAGTGCACAAACCCACCGCGCTAACATCCCTGCCCACAGAGCCCAGAACAGAAAGTGAGACGAGATCACATTAGTGAGTGCACAAACCCACCGCACTAACATCTCTGTCCACAGAGCCCAGAGCACAAGGTGAGACGAGATCACATTAGTGAGTGCTCAAACCCACGGCACTAACATCCCCACCCACAGAGCCCAGAGTACAAGGTGGGACGAGATCACATTAGTGAGTGCTCAAACCCACGGCACTAACATCGCCGCCCACAGAGCCCAGAGTACAAGGTGGGACGAGATCACATTAGTGAGTGCACAAACCCACTGCACTAACATCCCCACCCACAGAGCCCAGTGTACAAGGTGAGATGAGATCACATTAGTGAGTGCACAAACCCACCGTGCTAACCTCCTCACCCACAGAGCCAAGTGTACAAGGTGAAACGAGATCTCATTAGTGAGTGCACAAACCCACCGTGCTAACATCCCTGCTCACAAAGCCCAGAGCACAAGGTGAGACGAGATCACATTAATGAGTGCTCAAACCCACCATGCTAACATCCCTGCCCACAGAGCCCAGAGCACAAGGTGAGACGAGATCACATTAGTGAGTGCACAAACCCACTGAACTAACATCTCTGCCCACAGAGGCCAGAGTACATGGTGAGATGAGATCACATTAGTGAGTGCACAAACCGACCGCCCTAACATCCCTGCCCTCAGAGCCCAGAGCACAATGCGGGACGAGATCACATTAGTGAGTGCATAAACCCACTGCGCTAACATCCCCGCCCAGAGGACCCAGAGCACAAGGTGAGACGAGATCACATTAGTGAGAGCACCAACCCACCGCGCTAACATCCCTGCCCACAGAGCCCAGAGCACAAGGTGAGAAGAGATCACATTAGTGAGTGCATAAACCCACTGCGCTAACATCCCTGACCGGAGGACCCAGAGCACAAGGTGAGACGAGATCACATTAGTGAGAGCACCAACCCACATCACTAACATCCCTGCCCACAGAGCCCAGAGTACAAGATGGGACGAGATCACATTAGAAAGTGCACAGACCCACCGCGCGAACATCCCTGCCCACAGAACCCAGAGCACAAGGTGAGACGAGATCACATTAGTGAGTGCACAAACCCACCGCGCTAACATCTCTGCCCGAAATCGGTAGAGTACAAGGTGAGACGAGATCACATTAGTGAGTGCACAAACCCACCGCGCCAACATCCCTGCCCAAAGAGTCCATAGTACAAGGTGAGACGAGGTCACATTAGTGAGTACACAAACCCGCCACACTAACATCCCTGCCAACAGAGCCCCGAGTACAAGGTGAGACGAGATCACATTAGTGAGTGCACAAACCCACCGCACTAACATCCCTGACCACATAGCCCAGAGTACAAGGTGAGACGAGATCACATTAGTGAGTGCACAAACCCAGCGCACTACCATCCCTGATCACATAGCCCTGAGTACAAGGTGAGACGAGGTCACAATAGTGAGTACACAAACCCACCGCCCTAACATCACTGCCCACATATCCCAGAGCACAATGTGAGACGAGAACACATTAATGATTGCACAAACCCACTGCGCTAACATCCCTGTCCACAGTGCCCAGAGCACAAGGTGAGACGAGATCACATTAATGAGTGCACAAACCCACCGCGCTAACATCCCTGTCCACAGATCCCAGAGCACAAGGTGATACGAGATCAAATTATTGAGTGCACAAACCCACCTCACTAACATCCCCGACCAAAGAGCCCAGAGAACAAGGTGAGATGAGATCACATTAGTGAGTGCACAAACCCACCGCGCTAACATCCCTGTCCACTGATCACAAAGCACAAGGTGAGACGAAATCACATTAGTGAGTGCTCAAACCCACCGCGCTAACATCCGCACCCACAGAACCCAGAGGACAAGGTGAGACGAGATCACATTAGTGAGTGCTCAAACCCACCGCGCTAACATCCCCACCCACAGAGCCCAGAGTACAAGGTGAGACGAGATCACATTAGTGAGTGCACAAACCCACCGCGCTAACATCCCTGCCCACAGAGCCCAGAGCACAAGGTGATACGAGATCAAATTAGTGAGTGCACAAACCCACCGCGCTAACATCCCTGCCCACAGAGCCCAGAACATAAGGTGAGACGAAATCACATTAGTGAATGCACAACCCACTGTGCTAACATCAATGCCCGCTGGGCCCAGAGCAGAAGATGAGAAGAGATCACATTAGTGAGCGCACAAACCCACCGCACCAACATCCCTGCCCACAAAGCCAAGAGTACAAGGTGACACGAGATCACATTAGTGAGTGCACAAACCACCGCACTACCATCCCTGACCACATAGCCCAGAGTACAAGGTGAGACGAGGTCACATTAGTGAGTACACAAACCCGCCGCACTAACATCCCTGCCAACAGAGCCCCGAGTACAAGGTGAGACGAGATCACATTAGTGAGTGCACAAACCCACCGCACTACCATCCCTGACCACATAGCCCAGAGTACAAGGTGAGACGAGATCACATTAGTGAGTGCACAAACCCACCGCACTACCATCCCTGATCACATAGCCCTGAGTACAAGGTGAGACGAGGTCACAATAGTGAGTACACAAACCCACCGCCCTAACATCACTGCCCACATATCCCAGAGCACAAGGTGAGACGAGAACACATTAATGATTGCACAAACCCACTGCGCTAACATCCCTGCCCACAGAGCCCAGAGTACAAGATGGGACGAGATCACATTAGTGAGTGCACAGACCCACCGCGCGAACATCCCTGCCCACAGAACCCAGAGCACAAGGTGAGACGAGATCACATTAGTGAGTGCACAAACCCACCGCGCTAACATCTCTGCCCGAAATCGGTAGAGTACAAGGTGAGACGAGATCACATTAGTGAGTGCACAAACCCACCGCGCCAACATCCCTGCCCAAAGAGTCCATAGTACAAGGTGAGACGAGATCACCTTAGTGAGTTCGCAAACCCACCGCGCTAACATCCCTGCCCACAGAGCCCAGAGTACAAGGTGAGAAGAGATCACATTAGTGAGTGCATAAACCCACTGCGCTAACATCCCCGCCCAGAGGACCCAGAGCACAAGGTGAGACGAGATCACATTAGTGAGAGCACCAACCCACATCACTAACATCCCTGCCCACATAGCCCAGAGTACAAGATGGGACGAGATCACATTAGTGAGTGCACAGACCCACCGCGCGAACATCCCTGCCCACAGAACCCAGAGCACAAGGTGAGACGAGATCACATTAGTGAGTGCACAAACCCACCGCGCCAACATCCCTGCCCAAAGAGTCCATAGTACAAGGTGAGACGAGATCACCTTAGTGAGTTCGCAAACCCACCGCGCTAACATCCCTGCCCACAGACCCCAGAGTACAAGGTGAGACGAGATCACATTAGTGAGTGCACAAACGCACCGCGCTAACCCCTCCGCCCACAGAGCCCTTTGTACAAGGTGAGACGAGATCACATTAGTGAGTGCACAAACCCACCATGCTAACATCCCTGCCCACAGAGCCCAGAGCACAAGGTGAGACCAGATCACATTAGTGAGTGCACAAACCCACCATGCTAACATCCCTGCCCACAGATCTCAGAGCACAAGGTGAGACGAGAACACATTAATGAGTGCACCAACTCACCGCGCTAACCTCTCCGCCCACAGAGCCCAGTGTACAAGGTGAGACGAGATCACATTAGTGAGTGCACAAACCCACCGCGCTAACATCCCTGCCTTCAGAGAACAGAGTACACGGTGAGACGAGATCACATTAGTGAGTGCACAAACCCACCGCGCTATCCTCACCGCCCACAGAGAAAAAGTGTACAAGGTGAGACGAGATCACATTAATGAGTGCACAAACCCACCGCGCTAACCTACCCGCTCCCACAGAGCCCAGTGTACAAGGTGAGATGAGATCACATTAGTGAGTGCACAAACCCACCGCGCTAACATCCACGCCAAAAGAGCCCATAGTACAAAGAGAGGCGAGATCATATTAGTGAGTGCTCAAACCCACGGCGCTAACATCCCCACCCACAGAGCCCAGAGTACAAGGTGAGACGAAATCACATTAGTGAGTGCTCAAACCCACCGCGCTAACATCCGCACCCACAGAACCCGGAGGACAAGGTGAGACGAGATCACATTAGTGAGTGCTCAAACCCACGGCGCTAACATCCCCACCCACAGAGCCCAGAGTACAAGGTGAGACGAGATCACATTAGTGAGTGCACAAACCCACCGCGCTAACATCCCTGTCCACAGATCCCAGAGCACAAGGTGATGCAAGATCAAATTAGTGAGTGCACAAACCCACCTCACTAACATCCCCGACCAAAGAGCCCAGAGAACAAGGTGAGATGAGATCACATTAGTGAGTGCACAAACCCACCGCGCTAACATCCCTGCCCACAGAGCCCAGAACAGAAAGTGAGACGAGATCACATTAGTGAGTGCACAAACCCACTACACTAACATCCCTACCCACATAGCCCAGTGTACAAGGTGAGATAAGATCACATTTGTGAGTGCACAAACCCACCGCGCTAACATCCCCGCCCACATAGCCCAGAGTACAATGTGAGACAAGATCACATTAGTGAGTAGACAAACCCACCGCACTAACATCTCTGTCCACAGAGCCCAGAGCACAAGGTGAGACGAGATCACATTAGTGAGTGCTCAAACCCACGGCACTAACATCCCCACCCACAGAGCCCAGAGTACAAGGTGGGACGAGATCACATTAGTGAGTGCTCAAACCCACGGCACTAACATCGCCGCCCACAGAGCCCAGAGTACAAGGTGGGACGAGATCACATTAGTGAGTGCACAAACCCACTGCACTAACATCCCCACCCACAGAGCCCAGTGTACAAGGTGAGATGAGATCACATTAGTGAGTGCACAAACCCACCGTGCTAACCTCCTCACCCACAGAGCCAAGTGTACAAGGTGAAACGAGATCTCATTAGTGAGTGCACAAACCCACCGTGCTAACATCCCTGCTCACAAAGCCCAGAGCACAAGGTGAGACGAGATCACATTAATGAGTGCTCAAACCCACCATGCTAACATCCCTGCCCACAGAGCCCAGAGCACAAGGTGAGACGAGATCACATTAGTGAGTGCACAAACCCACTGAACTAACATCTCTGCCCACAGAGGCCAGAGTACATGGTGAGATGAGATCACATTAGTGAGTGCACAAACCGACCGCCCTAACATCCCTGCCCTCAGAGCCCAGAGCACAAGGCGGGACGAGATCACATTAGTGAGTGCATAAACCCACTGCGCTAACATCCCCGCCCAGAGGACCCAGAGCACAAGGTGAGACGAGATCACATTAGTGAGAGCACCAACCCACCGCGCTAACATCCCTGCCCACAGAGCCCAGAGCACAAGGTGAGAAGAGATCACATTAGTGAGTGCATAAACCCACTGCGCTAACATCCCTGACCGGAGGACCCAGAGCACAAGGTGAGACGAGATCACATTAGTGAGAGCACCAACCCACATCACTAACATCCCTGCCCACAGAGCCCAGAGTACAAGATGGGACGAGATCACATTAGAAAGTGCACAGACCCACCGCGCGAACATCCATGCCCACAGAACCCAGAGCACAAGGTGAGACGAGATCACATTAGTGAGTGCACAAACCCACCGCGCTAACATCTCTGCCCGAAATCGGTAGAGTACAAGGTGAGACGAGATCACATTAGTGAGTGAACAAACCCACCGCGCCAACATCCCTGCCCAAAGAGTCCATAGTACAAGGTGAGACGAGATCACCTTAGTGAGTTCGCAAACCCACCGCGCTAACATCCCTGCCCACAGAGCCCAGAGTACAAGGTGAGACGAGATCACATTAGTGAGTGCACAAACGCACCGCGCTAACCCCTCCGCCCACAGAGCCCTTTGTACAAGGTGAGACGAGATCACATTAGTGTGTGCACAAACCCACCATGCTAACATCCCTGCCCACAGAGCCCAGAGCACAAGGTGAGACGAGATCACATTAGTGAGTGCACAAACCCACCATGCTAACATCCCTGCCCACAGATCTCAGAGCACAAGGTGAGACGAGAACACATTAATGAGTGCACCAACTCTCCGCGCTAACCTCTCCGCCCACAGAGCCCAGTGTACAAGGTGAGACGAGATCACATTAGTGAGTGCACAAACCCACCGCGCTAACATCCCTGCCTTCAGAGAACAGAGTACACGGTGAGACGAGATCACATTAATGAGTGCACAAACCCACCGCGCTAACCTACCCGCTCCCACAGAGCCCAGTGTACAAGGTGAGATGAGATCACATTAGTGAGTGCACAAACCCACCGCGCTAACATCCACGCCAAAAGAGCCCATAGTACAAAGAGAGGCGAGATCACATTAGTGAGTGCATTTCCCACCACACTAACATCTCTGCCCACAGATCCCAGAACACAAGGTGAGACGAAATCACATTAGTGAGTGCTCAAACCCACCGCGCTAACATCCGCACCCACAGAACCCGGAGGACAAGGTGAGACGAGATCACATTAGTGAGTGCTCAAACCCACCGCGCTAACATCCCCACCCACAGAGCCCAGAGTACAAGGTGAGACGAGATCACATTAGTGAGTGCACAAACCCACCGCGCTAACATCCCTGCCCACAGAGCCCAGAACATAAGGTGAGACGAAATCACATTAGTGAATGCACAACCCACTGTGCTAACATCCCTGCCCACTGGGCCCAGAGCAGAAGATGAGAAGAGATCACATTAGTGAGCGCACAAACCCACCGCACCAACATCCCTGCCCACAAAGCCAAGAGTACAAGGTGACACGAGATCACATTAGTGAGTGCACAAACCACCGCACTACCATCCCTGACCACATAGCCCAGAGTACAAGGTGAGACGAGGTCACATTAGTGAGTACACAAACCCGCCGCACTAACATCCCTGCCAAAAGAGCCCCGAGTACAAGGTGAGACGAGATCACATTAGTGAGTGCACAAACCCACCGCACTAACATCCCTGACCACATAGCCCAGAGTACAAGGTGAGACGAGATCACATTAGTGAGTGCACAAACCCACCGCACTACCATCCCTGATCACATAGCCCTGAGTACAAGGTGAGACGAGGTCACAATAGTGAGTACACAAACCCACCGCCCTAACATCACTGCCCACATATCCCAGAGCACAAGGTGAGACGAGATCACATTAATGAGTGCACAAACCCACCGCGCTAACATCCCTGTCCACAGATCCCAGAGCAAAAGGTGATACGAGATCAAATGAGTGAGTGCACAAACCCACCTCACTAACATCCCCGACCAAAGAGCCCAGAGAACAAGGTGAGATGAGATCACATTAGTGAGTGCACAAACCCACCGCGCTAACATCCCTGTCCACTGATCACAAAGCACAAGGTGAGACGAAATCACATTAGTGAGTGCTCAAACCCACCGCGCTAACATCCGCACCCACAGAACCCGGAGGACAAGGTGAGACGAGATCACATTAGTGAGTGCTCAAACCCACCGCGCTAACATCCCCACCCACAGAGCCCAGAGTACAAGGTGAGACGAGATCACATTAGTGAGTGCACAAACCCACCGCGCTAACATCCCTGCCCACAGAGCCCAGAGCACAAGGTGATACGAGATCAAATTAGTGAGTGCACAAACCCACCGCGCTAACATCCCTGCCCACAGAGCCCAGAACATAAGGTGAGACGAAATCACATTAGTGAATGCACAACCCACTGTGCTAACATCAATGCCCGCTGGGCCCAGAGCAGAAGATGAGAAGAGATCACATTAGTGAGCGCACAAACCCACCGCACCAACATCCCTGCCCACAAAGCCAAGAGTACAAGGTGACACGAGATCACATTAGTGAGTGCACAAACCACCGCACTACCATCCCTGACCACATAGCCCAGAGTACAAGGTGAGACGAGGTCACATTAGTGAGTACACAAACCCGCCGCACTAACATCCCTGCCAACAGAGCCCCGAGTACAAGGTGAGACGAGATCACATTAGTGAGTGCACAAACCCACCGCACTACCATCCCTGACCACATAGCCCAGAGTACAAGGTGAGACGAGGTCACAATAGTGAGTACACAAACCCACCGCCCTAACATCACTGCCCACATATCCCAGAGCACAAGGTGAGACGAGAACACATTAATGATTGCACAAACCCACTGCGCTAACATCCCTGTCCACAGTGCCCAGAGCACAAGGTGAGACGAGATCACATTAATGAGTGCACAAACCCACCGCGCTAACATCCCTGTCCACAGATCCCAGAGCACAAGGTGATACGAGATCAAATTAGTGAGTGCACAAACCCACCTCACTAACATCCCCGACCAAAGAGCCCAGAGAACAAGGTGAGATGAGATCACATTAGTGAGTGCACAAACCCACCGCGCTAACATCCCTGTCCACTGATCACAGAGCACAAGGTGAGACGAGATCACATTAGTGAGTGCACAAACCCACCGCGCTAACATCTCTGCCCGAAATCGGTAGAGTACAAGGTGAGAAGAGATCACATTAGTGAGTGCACAAACTCACCGCTCCAACATCCCTGCCCAAAGAGTCCATAGTACAAGGTGAGACGAGATCACCTTAGTGAGTGCGTAAACACACCGCGCTAACATCCCTGCCCACAGAGCCCAGAGTACAAGGTGAGACGAGATCACATTAGTGAGTGCACAAACGCACCGCGCTAACCCCTCCGCCCACAGAGCCCTTTGTACAAGGTGAGACGAGATCACATTAGTGAGTGCACAAACCCACCATGCTAACATCCCTGCCCACAGAGCCCAAAGCACAAGGTGAGACGAGATCACATTAGTGAGTGCACGAACCCACCATGCTAACATCCCTGCCCACAGATCTCAGAGCACAAGGTGAGACGAGAACACATTAATGAGTGCACAAACTCACCGCGCTAACATCCCTGCCTTCAGAGAACAGTGTACAAGGTGAGACGAGATCACATTAATGAGTGCACAAACCCACCGCGCTAACCTCCCCGCTCCCACAGAGCCCAGTGTACAAGGTGAGATGAGAGCACATTAGTGAGTGCACAAACCCACCGCGCTAACATCCACGCCAAAGGAGCCCATAGTACAAAGAGAGGCGAGATCACATTAGTGAGTGCATTTCCCACCACACTAACATCTCTGCCCACAGATCCCAGAACACAAGGTGAGACGAAATCACATTAGTGAGTGCTCAAACCCACCGCGCTAACATCCGCACCCACAGAACCCGGAGGACAAGGTGAGACGAGATCACATTAGTGAGTGCTCAAACCAACCGCGCTAACATCCCTACCCACAGAGCCCAGAGTACAAGGTGAGACGAGATCACATTAGTGAGTGCACAAACCCACCGCGCTAACATCCCTGCCCACAGAGCCCAGAACATAAGGTGAGACGAAATCACATTAGTGAATGCACAACCCACTGTGCTAACATCCCTGCCCACAGAGACCAGAGCACAAGGTGAGACGAGATCACATTAGTGACTGCACAAACCCACCGCGCTAACATCCCTGACCACAGAGCCCAGAGTACAAGTTGAGAGGAGATCACATTAGTGAGTGCACAAACCCACCGCGCTAACATCACTGCCCACAGAGCCCAGTGTACAAGGTGAGATGAGATCACATTAGTGAGTGCACAAACCCACCGCGCTAACATCCACGCCAAAAGAGCCCATAGTACAAAGAGAGGCGAGATCACATTAGTGAGTGCATTTCCCACCACACTAACATCTCTGCCCACAGATCCCAGAACACAAGGTGAGACGAAATCACATTAGTGAGTGCTCAAACCCACCGCGCTAACATCCGCACCCACAGAACCCGGAGGACAAGGTGAGACAAGATCACATTAGTGAGTGCTCAAACCCACCGCGCTAACATCCCCACCCACAGAGCCCAGAGTACAAGGTGAGACGAGATCACATTAGTGAGTGCACAAACCCACCGCGCTAACATCCCTGCCCACAGAGCCCAGAACATAAGGTGAGACGAAATCACATTAGTGAATGCACAACCCACTGTGCTAACATCCCTGCCCACTGGGCCCAGAGCACAAGATGAGAAGAGATCACATTAGTGAGTGCACAAACCCACCGCGCCAACACCCCTGCCCACAGAGCCCAGAGCACAAGGTGAGACGAGATCACATTAGTGAGTGCACAAACCACTGCGCTAACATCCCTGCCCACAGAAACCAGAGCACAAGGTGAGACGAGATCACATTAGTGAGTGCACAAACCCACCGCGCTAACATCCCTGACCACAGAGCCCAGAGTACAAGTTGAGAGGAGATCACATTAGTGAGTGCACAAACCCACCGCGCTAACATCCCTGCCCACAGAGCCCGGTGTACAAGGTGAGATGAGATCACATTAGTGAGTGCACAAACCCACCGCGCTAACATCCACGCCAAAAGAGCCCATAGTACAAAGAGAGGCGAGATCACATTAGTGAGTGCATTTCCCACCACACTAACATCTCTGCCCACAGAGCCCAGAGCACAAGGTGAGACGAGATCACTTTAGTGAGTGCACAAACCACTGCGCTAACATCCCTGCCCACAGAGACCAGAGCACAAGGTGAGACGAGATCACATTAGTGAGTGCACAAACCCACCGCGCTAACATCCCTGCCCACAGAGCCCAGAACATAAGGTGAGACGAAATCACATTAGTGAATGCACAACCCACTGTGCTAACATCCCTGCCCACTGGGCCCAGAGCACAAGATGAGAAGAGATCACATTAGTGAGTGCACAAACCCACCGCGCCAACACCCCTGCCCACAGAGCCCAGAGCACAAGGTGAGACGAGATCACATTAGTGAGTGCTCAAACCCACCGCGCTAACATCCCCACCCACAGAGCCCAGAGTACAAGGTGAGACGAGATCACATTAGTGAGTGCACAAACCCACCGCGCTTACATCCCTGCCCACAGAGCCCAGAACATAAGGTGAGACGAAATCACATTAGTGAATGCACAACCCACTGTGCTAACATCCCTGCCCACTGGGCCCAGAGCACAAGATGAGAAGAGATCACATTAGTGAGTGCACAAACCCACCGCGCCAACACCCCTGCCCACAGAGCCCAGAGCACAAGGTGAGACGAGATCACATTAGTGAGTGCACAAACCACTGCGCTAACATCCCTGCCCACAGAAACCAGAGCACAAGGTGAGACGAGATCACATTAGTGAGTGCACAAACCCACCGCGCTAACATCCCTGACCACAGAGCCCAGAGTACAAGTTGAGAGGAGATCACATTAGTGAGTGCACAAACCCACCGCGCTAACATCCCTGCCCACAGAGCCCGGTGTACAAGGTGAGATGAGATCACATTAGTGAGTGCACAAACCCACCGCGCTAACATCCCCGACCAAAGAGCCCAGAGAACAAGGTGAGATGAGATCACATTAGTGAGTGCATAAACCCATTGCGCTAACATCCCTGCCCATAGGACCCAGAGCACAAGGTGAGACGAGATCACGTTAGTGAGAGCACCAACCCACCGCACTAACATCCCTGCCCACAGAGCCCAGAGCACAAGGTGAGATGAGATCACATTAATGAGTGCACAAACCCACCGCGCTAACATCCCTGTCCACAGATCCCAGAGCACAAGGTGATACGAGATCAAATTAGTGAGTGTACAAACCCACCATGCTAACATCCCTGCCCACAGAGCCCAGAGCACAAGGTGAGAAGAGATCACATTAGTGAGTGCATAAACCTACTGCGCTAACATCCCTGCCCACAGAGGCCAGAGTACAGGGTGAGACGAGATCACATTAGTGAGTGCACAAACCCACCGCACCAACATCCCGGACCACAGAGCCCAGAGTACAAGGTGAGACGAGATCACATTATTGAGTGCACAAACCCACCGCGCCAACATCCCTGCCCAAAGAGTCCATAGTACAAGGTGAGACGAGATCACCTTAGTGAGTTCGCAAACCCACCGCGCTAACATCCCTGCCCACAGAGCCCAGAGTACAAGGTGAGACGAGATCACCTTAGTGAGTTCGCAAACCCACCGCACTAACATCCCTGCCCACAGAGCCCAGAGCACAAGGTGAGATGAGATCACATTAATGAGTGCACAAACCCACCGCGCTAACATCCCTGTCCACAGATCCCAGAGCACAAGGTGATACGAGATCAAATTAGTGAGTGTACAAACCCACCATGCTAACATCCCTGCCCACAGAGCCCAGAGCACAAGGTGAGATGAGATCACATTAGTGAGTGCACAAACCCACTGCGCAAACATCCCTGCCTTCAGAGAACAGAGTACAAGGTGAGACGAGATCACATTAGTGAGGGCACAAACCCACCGCGCTAACATCCCTACCCACATAGCCCAGTGTACAAGGTGAGATAAGATCACATTAGTGAGTGCACAAACCCACCGCGCTAACATCCCCGCCCACATAGCCCAGAGTACAAGGTGAGACAAGATCACATTAGTGAGTAGACAAACCCACCGCACAAACATCTCTGTCCACAGAGCCCAGAGCACAAGGTGAGACGAGATCACATTAGTGAGTGCACAAACCCACTGCACTAACATCCCCACCCACAGAGCCCAGTGTACAAGGTGAGATGAGATCACATTAGTGAGTGCACAAACCCACCGTGCTAACCTCCTCACCCACAGAGCCAAGTGTACAAGGTGAAACGAGATCTCATTAGTGAGTGCACAAACCCACCGTGCTAACATCCCTGCCCACAAAGCCCAGAGCACAAGGTGAGACGAGATCACATTAATGAGTGCTCAAACCCACCATGCTAACATCCCTGCCCACAGAGCCCAGAGCACAAGGTGAGACGAGATCACATTAGTGAGTGCACAAACCCACTGAACTAACATCTCTGCCCACAGAGGCCAGAGTACATGGTGAGATGAGATCACATTAGTGAGTGCACAAACCGACCGCCCTAACATCCCTGCCCTCAGAGCCCAGAGCACAAGGCGGGACGAGATCACATTAGTGAGTGCATAAACCCACTGCGCTAACATCCCCGCCCAGAGGACCCAGAGCACAAGGTGAGACGAGATCACATTAGTGAGAGCACCAACCCACCGCGCTAACATCCCTGCCCACAGAGCCCAGAGCACAAGGTGAGAAGAGATCACATTAGTGAGTGCATAAACCCACTGCGCTAACATCCCTGACCGGAGGACCCAGAGCACAAGGTGAGACGAGATCACATTAGTGAGTTCGCAAACCCACCGCGCTAACATCCCTGCCCACAGAGCCCAGAGTACAAGGTGAGACGAGATCACATTAGTGAGTGCACAAACGCACCGCGCTAACCCCTCCGCCCACAGAGCCCTTTGTACAAGGTGAGACGAGATCACATTAGTGAGTGCACAAACCCACCATGCTAACATCCCTGCCCACAGAGCCCAGAGCACAAGGTGAGACGAGATCACATTAGTGAGTGCACAAACCCACCATGCTAACATCCCTGCCCACAGATCTCAGAGCACAAGGTGAGACGAGAACACATTAATGAGTGCACCAACTCACCGCGCTAACCTCTCCGCCCACAGAGCCCAGTGTACAAGGTGAGACGAGATCACATTAGTGAGTGCACAAACCCACCGCGCTAACATCCCTGCCTTCAGAGAACAGAGTACACGGTGAGACGAGATCACATTAGTGAGTGCACAAACCCACCGCGCTATCCTCACCGCCCACAGAGCAAAGTGTACAAGGTGAGACGAGATCACATTAATGAGTGCACAAACCCACCGCGCTAACCTACCCGCTCCCACAGAGCCCAGTGTACAAGGTGAGATGAGATCACATTAATGAGTGCACAAACCCACCGCGCTAACATCCACGCCAAAAGAGCCCATAGTACAAAGAGAGGCGAGATCACATTAGTGAGTGCATTTCCCACCACACTAACATCTCTGCCCACAGAACCCGGAGGACAAGGTGAGACGAGATCACATTAGTGAGTGCACAAACCCACCGCGCTAACATCCCTGTCCACTGATCACAGAGCACAAGGTGAGACGAGATCACATTAGTGAGTGCACAAACCCACCGCGCTAACATCTCTGCCCGAAATCGGTAGAGTACAAGGTGAGAAGAGATCACATTAGTGAGTGCACAAACTCACCGCTCCAACATCCCTGCCCAAAGAGTCCATAGTACAAGGTGAGACGAGATCACCTTAGTGAGTGCGTAAACACACCGCGCTAACATCCCTGCCCACAGAGCCCAGAGTACAAGGTGAGACGAGATCACATTAGTGAGTGCACAAACGCACCGCGCTAACCCCTCCGCCCACAGAGCCCTTTGTACAAGGTGAGACGAGATCACATTAGTGAGTGCACAAACCCACCATGCTAACATCCCTGCCCACAGAGCCCAAAGCACAAGGTGAGACGAGATCACATTAGTGAGTGCACGAACCCACCATGCTAACATCCCTGCCCACAGATCTCAGAGCACAAGGTGAGACGAGAACACATTAATGAGTGCACAAACTCACCGCGCTAACATCCCTGCCTTCAGAGAACAGTGTACAAGGTGAGACGAGATCACATTAATGAGTGCACAAACCCACCGCGCTAACCTCCCCGCTCCCACAGAGCCCAGTGTACAAGGTGAGATGAGAGCACATTAGTGAGTGCACAAACCCACCGCGCTAACATCCACGCCAAAGGAGCCCATAGTACAAAGAGAGGCGAGATCACATTAGTGAGTGCATTTCCCACCACACTAACATCTCTGCCCACAGATCCCAGAACACAAGGTGAGACGAAATCACATTAGTGAGTGCTCAAACCCACCACGCTAACATCCGCACCCACAGAACCCGGAGGACAAGGTGAGACGAGATCACATTAGTGAGTGCTCAAACCAACCGCGCTAACATCCCTACCCACAGAGCCCAGAGTACAAGGTGAGACGAGATCACATTAGTGAGTGCACAAACCCACCGCGCTAACATCCCTGCCCACAGAGCCCAGAACATAAGGTGAGACGAAATCACATTAGTGAATGCACAACCCACTGTGCTAACATCCCTGCCCACAGAGACCAGAGCACAAGGTGAGACGAGATCACATTAGTGACTGCACAAACCCACCGCGCTAACATCCCTGACCACAGAGCCCAGAGTACAAGTTGAGAGGAGATCACATTAGTGAGTGCACAAACCCACCGCGCTAACATCACTGCCCACAGAGCCCAGTGTACAAGGTGAGATGAGATCACATTAGTGAGTGCACAAACCCACCGCGCTAACATCCACGCCAAAAGAGCCCATAGTACAAAGAGAGGCGAGATCACATTAGTGAGTGCATTTCCCACCACACTAACATCTCTGCCCACAGATCCCAGAACACAAGGTGAGACGAAATCACATTAGTGAGTGCTCAAACCCACCGCGCTAACATCCGCACCCACAGAACCCGGAGGACAAGGTGAGACAAGATCACATTAGTGAGTGCCCAAACCCACCGCGCTAACATCCCCACCCACAGAGCCCAGAGTACAAGGTGAGACGAGATCACATTAGTGAGTGCACAAACCCACCGCGCTAACATCCCTGCCCACAGAGCCCAGAACATAAGGTGAGACGAAATCACATTAGTGAATGCACAACCCACTGTGCTAACATCCCTGCCCACTTGCCCCAGAGCACAAGATGAGAAGAGATCACATTAGTGAGTGCACAAACCCACAGCGCCAACACCCCTGCCCACAGAGCCCAGAGCACAAGGTGAGACGAGATCACATTAGTGAGTGCACAAACCACTGCGCTAACATCCCTGCCCACAGAAACCAGAGCACAAGGTGAGACGAGATCACATTAGTGAGTGCACAAACCCACCGCGCTAACATCCCTGACCACAGAGCCCAGAGTACAAGTTGAGAGGAGATCACATTAGTGAGTGCACAAACCCACCGCGCTAACATCCCTGCCCACAGAGCCCGGTGTACAAGGTGAGATGAGATCACATTAGTGAGTGCACAAACCCACCGCGCTAACATCCACGCCAAAAGAGCCCATAGTACAAAGAGAGGCGAGATCACATTAGTGAGTGCATTTCCCACCACACTAACATCTCTGCCCACAGAGCCCAGAGCACAAGGTGAGACGAGATCACTTTAGTGAGTGCACAAACCACTGCGCTAACATCCCTGCCCACAGAGACCAGAGCACAAGGTGAGACGAGATCACATTAGTGAGTGCACAAACCCACCGCGCTAACACCCCTGCCCACAGAGCCCAGAGCACAAGGTGAGACGAGATCACTTTAGTGAGTGCACAAACCACTGCGCTAACATCCCTGACCACAGAGCCCAGAGCACAATGTGAGAGGAGATCACATTAATGAGTGCACAAACCCACCTCACTAACATCCCCGACCAAAGAGCCCAGAGAACAAGGTGAGATGAGATCACATTAGTGAGTGCATAAACCCATTGCGCTAACATCCCTGCCCATAGGACCCAGAGCACAAGGTGAGACGAGATCACGTTAGTGAGAGCACCAACCCACCGCACTAACATCCCTGCCCACAGAGCCCAGAGCACAAGGTGAGATGAGATCACATTAATGAGTGCACAAACCCACCGCGCTAACATCCCTGTCCACAGATCCCAGAGCACAAGGTGATACGAGATCAAATTAGTGAGTGTACAAACCCACCATGCTAACATCCCTGCCCACAGAGCCCAGAGCACAAGGTGAGAAGAGATCACATTAGTGAGTGCATAAACCTACTGCGCTAACATCCCTGCCCACAGAGGCCAGAGTACAGGGTGAGACGAGATCACATTAGTGAGTGCACAAACCCACCGCGCCAACATCCCGGACCACAGAGCCCAGAGTACAAGGTGAGACGAGATCACATTATTGAGTGCACAAACCCACCGCGCCAACATCCCTGCCCAAAGAGTCCATAGTACAAGGTGAGACGAGATCACCTTAGTGAGTTCGCAAACCCACCGCGCTAACATCCCTGCCCACAGAGCCCAGAGTACAAGGTGAGACGAGATCACCTTAGTGAGTTCGCAAACCCACCGCACTAACATCCCTGCCCACAGAGCCCAGAGCACAAGGTGAGATGAGATCACATTAATGAGTGCACAAACCCACCGCGCTAACATCCCTGTCCACAGATCCCAGAGCACAAGGTGATACGAGATCAAATTAGTGAGTGTACAAACCCACCATGCTAACATCCCTGCCCACAGAGCCCAGAGCACAAGGTGAGATGAGATCACATTAGTGAGTGCACAAAACCACTGCGCAAACATCCCTGCCTTCAGAGAACAGAGTACAAGGTGAGACGAGATCACATTAGTGAGGGCACAAACCCACCGCGCTAACATCCCTACCCACATAGCCCAGTGTACAAGGTGAGATAAGATCACATTAGTGAGTGCACAAACCCACCGCGCTAACATCCCCGCCCACATAGCCCAGAGTACAAGGTGAGACAAGATCACATTAGTGAGTAGACAAACCCACCGCACTAACATCTCTGTCCACAGAGCCCAGAGCACAAGGTGAGACGAGATCACATTAGTGAGTGCACAAACCCACTGCACTAACATCCCCACCCACAGAGCCCAGTGTACAAGGTGAGATGAGATCACATTAGTGAGTGCACAAACCCACCGTGCTAACCTCCTCACCCACAGAGCCAAGTGTACAAGGTGAAACGAGATCTCATTAGTGAGTGCACAAACCCACCGTGCTAACATCCCTGCCCACAAAGCCCAGAGCACAAGGTGAGACGAGATCACATTAATGAGTGCTCAAACCCACCATGCTAACATCCCTGCCCACAGAGCCCAGAGCACAAGGTGAGACGAGATCACATTAGTGAGTGCACAAACCCACTGAACTAACATCTCTGCCCACAGAGGCCAGAGTACATGGTGAGATGAGATCACATTAGTGAGTGCACAAACCGACCGCCCTAACATCCCTGCCCTCAGAGCCCAGAGCACAAGGCGGGACGAGATCACATTAGTGAGTGCATAAACCCACTGCGCTAACATCCCCGCCCAGAGGACCCAGAGCACAAGGTGAGACGAGATCACATTAGTGAGAGCACCAACCCACCGCGCTAACATCCCTGCCCACAGAGCCCAGAGCACAAGGTGAGAAGAGATCACATTAGTGAGTGCATAAACCCACTGCGCTAACATCCCTGACCGGAGGACCCAGAGCACAAGGTGAGACGAGATCACATTAGTGAGAGCACCAACCCACATCACTAACATCCCTGCCCACAGAGCCCAGAGTACAAGATGGGACGAGATCACATTAGAAAGTGCACAAACCCACTGCACTAACATCCCCACCCACAGAGCCAGTGTACAAGGTGAGATGAGATCACATTAGTGAGTGCACAAACCCACCGCGCCAACATCCCTGCCCAAAGAGTCCATAGTACAAGGTGAGACGAGATCACCTTAGTGAGTTCGCAAACCCACCGCGCTAACATCCCTGCCCACAGAGCCCAGAGTACAAGGTGAGACGAGATCACATTAGTGAGTGCACAAACGCACCGCGCTAACCCCTCCGCCCACAGAGCCCTTTGTACAAGGTGAGACGAGATCACATTAGTGAGTGCACAAACCCACCATGCTAACATCCCTGCCCACAGAGCCCAGAGCACAAGGTGAGACGAGATCACATTAGTGAGTGCACAAACCCACCATGCTAACATCCCTGCCCACAGATCTCAGAGCACAAGGTGAGACGAGAACACATTAATGAGTGCACCAACTCACCGCGCTAACCTCTCCGCCCACAGAGCCCAGTGTACAAGGTGAGACGAGATCACATTAGTGAGTGCACAAACCCACCGCGCTAACATCCCTGCCTTCAGAGAACAGAGTACACGGTGAGACGAGATCACATTAGTGAGTGCACAAACCCACCGCGCTATCCTCACCGCCCACAGAGCAAAGTGTACAAGGTGAGACGAGATCACATTAATGAGTGCACAAACCCACCGCGCTAACCTACCCGCTCCCACAGAGCCCAGTGTACAAGGTGAGATGAGATCACATTAATGAGTGCACAAACCCACCGCGCTAACATCCACGCCAAAAGAGCCCATAGTACAAAGAGAGGCGAGATCACATTAGTGAGTGCATTTCCCACCACACTAACATCTCTGCCCACAGAACCCGGAGGACAAGGTGAGACGAGATCACATTAGTGAGTGCTCAAACCCACCGCGCTAACATCCCCACCCATAGAGCCCAGAGTACAAGGTGAGACGAGATCACATTAGTGAGTGCACAAACCCACCGCGCTAACATCCCTGCCCACAGAGCCCAGAACATAAGGTGAGACGAAATCACATTACTGAATGCACAACCCACTGTGCTAACATCCCTGCCCACTGGGCCCAGAGCACAAGATGAGAAGAGATCACATTAGTGAGTGCACAAACCCACCGCGCCAACACCCCTGCCCACAGAGCCCAGAGCACAAGGTGAGACGAGATCACTTTAGTGAGTGCACAAACCACTGCGCTAACATCCCTGCCCACAGAGACCAGAGCACAAGGTGAGACGAGATCACATTAGTGAGTGCACAAACCCACCGCGCTAACATCCCTGACCACAGAGCCCAGAGTACAAGGTGAGAGGAGATCACATTAGTGAGTGCACAAACCCACCGCGCTAACATCCCTGCCCACAGAGCCCAGAGCACAAGATGAGATGAGATCAAATTAGTGAGTGCACAAACCCACCGCGCCAACACTACTGCCCACAGAGCCCAGAGCACAAGGTGAGACGAGATCACATTAGTGAGTGCACAAACCCAACGCGCTAACATCCCCGCCCCAATAGCCCACAGTACAAGGTGAGACGAGGTCACATTAGTGAGTGCACAAACCCGCCGCACTAACATCCTTGCCCACAGAGCCCAGAGTACAAGGTGAGACGAGGTCACATTAGTGAGTACACAAACCCACTGCCCTAACATCACTGCCCACAGATCCCAGAGCACAAGGTGAGACGAGAACACATTAATGATTGCACAAACCCACTGCGCTAACATCCCTGTCCACGGAGCCCAGAGCACAATGTGAGAGGAGATCACATTAATGAGTGCACAAACCCACCTCACTAACATCCCCGACCAAAGAGCCCAGAGAACAAGGTGAGATGAGAACACATTAGTGAGTGCATAAACCCATTGCGCTAACATCCCTGCCCAGAGGACCCAGAGCACAAGGTGAGACGAGATCACGTTAGTGAGAGCACCAACCCACCGCACTAACATCCCTGCCCACAGAGCCCAGAGCACAAGGTGAGATGAGATCACATTAATGAGTGCACAAACCCACCGCGCTAACATCCCTGTCCACAGATCCCAGAGCACAAGGTGATACGAGATCAAATTAGTGAGTGTACAAACCCACCATGCTAACATCCCTGCCCACAGAGCCCAGAGCACAAGGTGAGATGAGATCACATTAGTGAGTGCACAAACCCACTGCGCAAACATCCCTGCCTTCAGAGAACAGAGTACAAGGTGAGACGAGATCACATTAGTGAGGGCACAAACCCACCGCGCTAACATCCCTGCCCACTGGGCCCAGAGCACAAGGTGAGAAGAGATCACATTAGTGAGTGCATAAACCTACTGCGCTAACATCCCTGCCCACAGAGGCCAGAGTACAGGGTGAGACGAGATCACATTAGTGAGTGCACAAACCCACCGCGCCAACATCCCGGACCACACAGCCCAGAGTACAAGGTGAGACGAGATCACATTAGTGAGTGCACAAACCCACCGCGCCAACATCCCTGCCCAAAGAGTCCATAGTACAACTGAGACGAGATCACCTTAGTGAGTTCACAAACCCACCGCGCTAACATCCCTGCCCACAGAGCCCAGAGTACAAGGTGAGACGAGATCACCTTAGTGAGTTCGCAAACCCACCGCGCTAACATCCCTGCCCACAGAGCCCAGAGCACAAGGTGAGATGAGATCACATTAATGAGTGCACAAACCCACCGCGCTAACATCCCTGTCCACAGATCCCAGAGCACAAGGTGATACGAGATCAAATTAGTGAGTGTACAAACCCACCATGCTAACATCCCTGCCCACAGAGCCCAGAGCACAAGGTGAGATGAGATCACATTAGTGAGTGCACAAACCCACTGCGCAAACATCCCTGCCTTCAGAGAACAGAGTACAAGGTGAGACGAGATCACATTAGTGAGGGCACAAACCCACCGCGCTAACATCCCTACCCACATAGCCCAGTGTACAAGGTGAGATAAGATCACATTAGTGAGTGCACAAACCCACCGCGCTAACATCCCCGCCCACATAGCCCAGAGTACAAGGTGAGACAAGATCACATTAGTGAGTAGACAAACCCACCGCACTAACATCTCTGTCCACAGAGCCCAGAGCACAAGGTGAGACGAGATCACATTAGTGAGTGCTCAAACCCACGGCACTAACATCCCCACCCACAGAGCCCAGAGTACAAGGTGGGACGAGATCACATTAGTGAGTGCTCAAACCCACGGCACTAACACCGCCGCCCACAGAGCCCAGAGTACAAGGTGGGACGAGATCACATTAGTGAGTGCACAAACCCACTGCACTAACATCCCCACCCACAGAGCCCAGTGTACAAGGTGAGATGAGATCACATTAGTGAGTGCACAAACCCACCGTGCTAACCTCCTCACCCACAGAGCCAAGTGTACAAGGTGAAACGAGATCTCATTAGTGAGTGCACAAACCCACCGTGCTAACATCCCTGCCCACAAAGCCCAGAGCACAAGGTGAGACGAGGTCACATTAATGAGTGCTCAAACCCACCATGCTAACATCCCTGCCCACAGAGCCCAGAGCACAAGGTGAGACGAGATCACATTAGTGAGTGCACAAACCCACTGAACTAACATCTCTGCCCACAGAGGCCAGAGTACATGGTGAGATGAGATCACATTAGTGAGTGCACAAACCGACCGCCCTAACATCCCTGCCCTCAGAGCCCAGAGCACAAGGCGGGACGAGATCACATTAGTGAGTGCATAAACCCACTGCGCTAACATCCCCGCCCAGAGGACCCAGAGCACAAGGTGAGACGAGATCACATTAGTGAGAGCACCAACCCACCGCGCTAACATCCCTGCCCACAGAGCCCAGAGCACAAGGTGAGAAGAGATCACATTAGTGAGTGCATAAATCCACTGCGCTAACATCCCTGACCGGAGGACCCAGAGCACAAGGTGAGACGAGATCACATTAGTGAGAGCACCAACCCACATCACTAACATCCCTGCCCACAGAGCCCAGAGTACAAGATGGGACGAGATCACATTAGAAAGTGCACAGACCCACGCGCGAACATCCCTGCCCACAGAACCCAGAGCACAAGGTGAGACGAGATCACATTAGTGAGTGCACAAACCCACCGCGCTAACATCTCTGCCCGAAATCGGTAGAGTACAAGGTGAGACGAGATCACATTAGTGAGTGCACAAACCCACCGCGCCAACATCCCTGCCCAAAGAGCCCAGAGCACAAGGTGATACGAGATCAAATTAGTGAGTGCACAAACCCACAGCGCTAACATCCCTGCCCACAGAGCCCAGAACATAAGGTGAGACGAAATCACATTAGTGAATGCACAACCCACTGTGCTAACATCAATGCCCGCTGGGCCCAGAGCAGAAGATGAGAAGAGATCACATTAGTGAGCGCACAAACCCACCGCACCAACATCCCTGCCCACAAAGCCAAGAGTACAAGGTGACACGAGATCACATTAGTGAGTGCACAAACCACCGCACTACCATCCCTGACCACATAGCCCAGAGTACAAGGTGAGACGAGGTCACATTAGTGAGTACACAAACCCGCCGCACTAACATCCCTGCCAACAGAGCCCCGAGTACAAGGTGAGACGAGATCACATTAGTGAGTGCACAAACCCACCGCACTACCATCCCTGACCACATAGCCCAGAGTACAAGGTGAGACGAGATCACATTAGTGAGTGCACAAACCCACCGCCCTAACATCACTGCCCACATATCCCAGAGCACAAGGTGAGACGAGATCACATTAGTGAGTGCACAAACCCACCGCGCTAACATCTCTGCCCGAAATCGGTAGAGTACAAGGTGAGACGAGATCACATTAGTGAGTGCACAAACTCACCGCGCCAACATCCCTGCCCAAAGAGTCCATAGTACAAGGTGAGACGAGATCACATTAGTGAGTGCACAAACTCACCGCGCCAACATCCCTGCCCAAAGAGTCCATAGTACAAGGTGAGACGAGGTCACATTAGTGAGTACACAAACCCGCCGCACTAACATCCCTGCCAACAGAGCCCCGAGTACAAGGTGAGACGAGATCACATTAGTGAGTGCACAAACCCACCGCACTACCATCCCTGACCACATAGCCCAGAGTACAAGGTGAGACGAGATCACATTAGTGAGTGCACAAACCCACCGCACTACCATCCCTGATCACATAGCCCTGAGTACAAGGTGAGATGAGATCACATTAGTGAGTGCACAAACCCACCGCGCTAACATCCCTGTCCACTGATCACAGAGCACAAGGTGAGACGAGATCACATTAGTGAGTGCACAAACCCACCGCGCTAACATCTCTGCCCGAAATCGGTAGAGTACAAGGTGAGACGAGATCACATTAGTGAGTGCACAAACTCACCGCGCCAACATCCCTGCCCACAGAGCCCAGAGTACAAGGTGAGACGAGATCACATTAGTGAGTGCACAAACGCACCGCGCTAACCCCTCCGCCCACAGAGCCCTTTGTACAAGGTGAGACGAGATCACATTAGTGAGTGCACAAACCCACCATGCTAACATCCCTGCCCACAGAGCCCAAAGCACAAGGTGAGACGAGATCACATTAGTGAGTGCACGAACCCACCATGCTAACATCCCTGCCCACAGATCTCAGAGCACAAGGTGAGACGAGAACACATCAATGAGTGCACAAACTCACCGCGCTAACATCCCTGCCTTCAGAGAACAGAGTACACGGTGAGACGAGATCACATTAGTGAGTGCACAAACCCACCGCGCTAACCTCACCGCCCACAGAGCCCAGTGTACAAGGTGAGACGAGATCACATTAATGAGTGCACAAACCCACCGCGCTAACCTCCCCGCTCCCACAGAGCCCAATGTACAAGGTGAGATGAGATCACATTAGTGAGTGCCCAAACCCACCGCGCTAACATCCACGCCAAAAGAGCCCATAGTACAAAGAGAGGCGAGATCACATTAGTGAGTGCATTTCCCACCACACTAACATCTCTGCCCACAGATCCCAGAACACAAGGTGAGACGAAATCACATTAGTGAGTGCTCAAACCCACCGCGCTAACATCCGCACCCACAGAACCCGGAGGACAAGGTGAGACGAGATCACATTAGTGAGTGCTCAAACCCACCGCGCTAACATCCCCACCCACAGAGCCCAGAGTACAAGGTGAGACGAGATCACATTAGTGAGTGCACAAACCCACCGCGCTAACATCCCTGCCCACAGAGCCCAGAACATAAGGTGAGACGAAATCACATTAGTTAATGCACAACCCACTGTGCTAACATCCCTGCCCACAGAGACCAGAGCACAAGGTGAGACGAGATCACATTAGTGAGTGCACAAACCCACCGCGCTAACATCCCTGACCACAGAGCCCAGAGTACAAGTTGAGAGGAGATCACATTAGTGAGTGCACAAACCCACCGCGCTAACATCCCTGCCCACAGAGCCCAGTGTACAAGGTGAGATGAGATCACATTAGTGAGTGCACAAACCCACCGCGCTAACATCCACGCCAAAAGAGCCCATAGTACAAAGAGAGGCGAGATCACATTAGTGAGTGCATTTCCCACCACACTAACATCTCTGCCCACAGATCCCAGAACACAAGGTGAGACGAAATCACATTAGTGAGTGCTCAAACCCACCGCGCTAACATCCGCACCCACAGAACCCGGAGGACAAGGTGAGACGAGATCACATTAGTGAGTGCTCAAACCCACCGCGCTAACATCCCCACCCACAGAGCCCAGAGTACAAGGTGAGACGAGATCACATTAGTGAGTGCACAAACCCACCGCGCTAACATCCCTGCCCACAGAGCCCAGAACATAAGGTGAGACGAAATCACATTAGTGAATGCACAACCCACTGTGCTAACATCCCTGCCCACTGGGCCCAGAGCACAAGATGAGAAGAGATCACATTAGTGAGTGCACAAACCCACCGCGCCAACACCCCTGCCCACAGAGCCCAGAGCACAAGGTGAGACGAGATCACTTTAGTGAGTGCACAAACCACTGCGCTAACATCCCTGCCCACAGAGACCAGAGCACAAGGTGAGAGGAGATCACATTAGTGAGTGCACAAACCCACCGCGCTAACATCCCTGCCCACAGAGCCCAGAGCACAAGATGAGATGAGATCAAATTAGTGAGTGCACAAACCCACCGCGCCAACACTACTGCCCACAGAGCCCAGAGCACAAGGTGAGACGAGATCACATTAGTGAGTGCACAAACCCAACGCGCTAACATCCCCGCCCCAATAGCCCACAGTACAAGGTGAGACGAGGTCACTTTAGTGAGTACACAAACCCACTGCGCTAACATCCCCGCCCAGAGGAACCAGAGCACAAGGTGAGACGAGATCACATTAGTGAGAGCACCAACCCACATCACTAACATCCCTGCCCACATAGCCCAGAGTACAAGATGGGACGAGATCACATTAGTGAGTGCACAGACCCACCGCGCGAACATCCCTGCCCACAGAACCCAGAGCACAAGGTGAGACGAGATCACATTAGTGAGTGCACAAACCCACCGCGCCAACATCCCTGCCCAAAGAGTCCATAGTACAAGGTGAGACGAGATCACCTTAGTGAGTTCGCAAACCCACCGCGCTAACATCCCTGCCCACAGAGCCCAGAGTACAAATTGAGACGAGATCACCTTAGTGAGTTCGCAAACCCACCGCACTAACATCCCTGCCCACAGAGCCCAGAGCACAAGGTGAGATGAGATCACATTAATGAGTGCACAAACCCACCGCGCTAACATCCCTGTCCACAGATCCCAGAGCACAAGGTGATACGAGATCAAATTAGTGAGTGCACAAACCCACTGCGCAAACATCCCTGCCTTCAGAGAACAGAGTACAAGGTGAGACGAGATCACATTAGTGAGGGCACAAACCCACCGCGCTAACATCCCTGCCCACTGGGCCCAGAGCACAAGGTGAGAAGAGATCACATTAGTGAGTGCATAAACCTACTGCGCTAACATCCCTGCCCACAGAGCCCAGAGTACAAGGTGAGACGAGATCACATTAGTGAGTGCACAAACCCACCGCGCCAAAATCCCTGCCCAAAGAGTCCATAGTACAAGGTGAGACGAGATCACCTTAGTGAGTTCGCAAACCCACCGCGCTAACATCCCTGCCCACAGAGCCCAGAGTACAAGGTGAGACGAGATCACATTAATGAGTGCACAAACCCACCGCGCTAACCTACCCGCTCCCACAGAGCCCAGTGTACAAGGTGAGATGAGATCACATTAGTGAGTGCACAAACCCACCGCGCTAACATCCACGCCAAAAGAGCCCATAGTACAAAGAGAGGCGAGATCACATTAGTGAGTGCATTTCCCACCACACTAACACCTCTGCCCACAGATCCCAGAACACAAGGTGAGACGAAATCACATTAGTGAGTGCTCAAACCCACCGCGCTAACATCCCCACCCACAGAGCCCAGAGTACAAGGTGAGACGAGATCACATTAGTGAGTGCACAAACCCACCGCGCTAACATCCCTGCCCACAGAGCCCAGAACATAAGGTGAGACGAAATCACATTAGTGAATGCACAACCCACTGTGCTAACATCCCTGCCCACTGGGCCCAGAGCAGAAGATGAGAAGAGATCACATTAGTGAGCGCACAAACCCACCGCACCAACATCCCTGCCCACAAAGCCAAGAGTACAAGGTGACACGAGATCACATTAGTGAGTGCACAAACCACAGCACTACCATCCCTGACCACATAGCCCAGAGTACAAGGTGAGACGAGGTCACATTAGTGAGTACACAAACCCGCCGCACTAACATCCCTGCCAACAGAGCCCCGAGTACAAGGTGAGACGAGATCACATTAGTGAGTGCACAAACCTACCGCACTACCATCCCTGATCACATAGACCTGAGTACAAGGTGAGACTAGGTCACAATAGTGAGTACACAAACCCACCGCCCTAACATCACTGCCCACATATCCCAGAGCACAAGGTGAGACGAGAACACATTAATGATTGCACAAACCCACTGCGCTAACATCCCTGTCCACAGTGCCCAGAGCACAAGGTGAGACGAGATCACATTAATGAGTGCACAAACCCACCGCGCTAACATCCCTGTCCACAGATCCCAG
This sequence comes from Ambystoma mexicanum, assembly GCF_040938575.1. NCBI lineage: Eukaryota > Metazoa > Chordata > Amphibia > Caudata > Ambystomatidae > Ambystoma > Ambystoma mexicanum. Next base: position 1,399,669,111 of record NC_090933.1, read on the forward strand.
AGCACAAGGTGATACGAGATCAAATTAGTGAGTGCACAAACCCACCTCACTAACATCCCCGACCAAAGAGCCCAGAGAACAAGGTGAGATGAGATCACATTAGTGAGTGCACAAACCCACCGCGCTAACATCCCTGTCCACTGATCACAGAGCACAAGGTGAGACGAGATCACATTAGTGAGTGCACAAACCCACCGCGCTAACATCTCTGCCCGAAATTGGTAGAGTACAAGGTGAGACGAGATCACATTAGTGAGTGCACAAACTCACCACGCCAACATCCCTGCCCAAAGAGTCCATAGTACAAGGTGAGTCGAGATCACCTTAGTGAGTGCGCAAACACACCGCGCTAACATCCCTGCCCACAGAGCCCAGAGTACAAGGTGAGACGAGATCACATTAGTGAGTGCACAAACGCACCGCGCTAACCCCTCCGCCCACAGAGCCCTTTGTACAAGGTGAGACGAGATCACATTAGTGAGTGCACAAACCCACCATGCTAACATCCCTGCCCACAGAGCCCAAAGCACAAGGTGAGACGAGATCACATTAGTGAGTGCACGAACCCACCATGCTAACATCCCTGCCCACAGATCTCAGAGCACAAGGTGAGACGAGAACACATTAATGAGTGCACAAACTCACCGCGCTAACATCCCTGCCTTCAGAGAACAGAGTACACGGTGAGACGAGATCACATTAGTGAGTGCACAAACCCACCGCGCTAACCTCACCGCCCACAGAGCCCAGGGTACAAGGTGAGACGAGATCACATTAATGATTGCACAAACCCACCGCGCTAACCTCCCCGCTCCCACAGAGCCCAGTGTACAAGGTGAGATGAGATCACATTAGTGAGTGCACAAACCCACCGCGCTAACATCCACGCCAAAAGAGCCCATAGTACAAAGAGAGGCGAGATCACATTAGTGAGTGCATTTCACACCACACTAACATCTCTGCCCACAGATCCCAGAACACAAGGTGAGACGAAATCACATTAGTGCGTGCTCAAACCCACCGCGCTAACATCCGCACCCACAGAACCCGGAGGACAAGGTGAGACGAGATCACATTAGTGAGTGCTCAAACCCACCGCGCTAACATCCCCACCCACAGAGCCCAGAGTACAAGGTGAGACGAGATCACATTAGTGAGTGCACAAACCCACCGCGCTAACATCCCTGCCCACAGAGCCCAGAACATAAGGTGAGACGAAATCACATTAGTGAATGCACAACCCACTGTGCTAACATCCCTGCCCACTGGGCCCAGAGCACAAGATGAGAAGAGATCACATTAGTGAGTGCACAAACCCACCGCGCCAACACCCCTGCCCACAGAGCCCAGAGCACAAGGTGAGACGAGATCACTTTAGTGAGTGCAGAAACCACTGCGCTAACATCCCTGCCCACAGAGACCAGAGCACAAGGTGAGACGAGATCACATTAGTGAGTGCACAAACCCACCGCGCTAACATCCCTGACCACAGAGCCCAGAGTACAAGGTGAGAGGAGATCACATTAGTGAGTGCACAAACCCACCGCGCTAACATCCCTGCCCACAGAGCCCAGAGTACAAGGTGAGACGAGATCACATTAGTGAGTGCACAAACGCACCGCGCTAACCCCTCCGCCCACAGAGCCCTTTGTACAAGGTGAGACGAGATCACATTAGTGAGTGCACAAACCCACCATGCTAACATCCCTGCCCACAGAGCCCAGAGCCCAAGGTGAGACGAGATCACATTAGTGAGTGCACAAACCCACCATGCTAACATCCCTGCCCACAGATCTCAGAGCACAAGGTGAGACGAGAACACATTAATGAGTGCACAAACCCACCGCGCTAACCTCACCGCCCACAGAGCCCAGTGTACAAGGTGAGACGAGATCACATTAATGAGTGCACAAACCCACCGCGCTAACCTCCCCGCTCCCACAGAGCCCAGTGTACAAGGTGAGATGAGATCACATTAGTGAGTGCACAAACCCACCGCGCTAACATCCCTGTCCACAGATCCCAGAGCACAAGGTGATACGAGATCAAATTAGTGAGTGTACAAACCCACCATGCTAACATCCCTGCCCACAGAGCCCAGAGCACAAGGTGAGATGAGATCACATTAGTGAGTGCACAAACCCACTGCGCAAACATCCCTGCCTTCAGAGAACAGAGTACAAGGTGAGACGAGATCACATTAGTGAGGGCACAAACCCACCGCGCTAATATCCCTGCCCACTGGGCCCAGAGCACAAGGTGAGAAGAGATCACATTAGTGAGTGCATAAACCTACTGCGCTAACATCCCTGCCCACAGAGGCCAGAGTACAGGGTGAGACGAGATCACATTAGTGAGTGCACAAACCCACCGCGCCAACATCCCGGACCACAGAGCCCAGAGTACAAGGTGAGACGAGATCACATTAATGAGTGCACAAACCCACCGTGCTAACATCCCTGCCCACAGAGCCCAGAGCACAAGGTGAGACGAGATCACATTAGTGAGGGCAGAAAGCCACCGTGCTAACATACCTGCCCACAGAGCCCAGAGTACAAGGTGGGACGAGGTCACATTAGTGAGTGCATTTCCCACTGCACTAACATTACTGCCCAAAGAGCCCAGAGCACAAGGTGAGACGAGATAACATTAGTGAGTGCACAAACCCACCACACTAACATCCCTGCACTCAGAGCCCAGAGTACGAGCTGAGACTAGATCACATTAATGAGTGCGCAAACCCACCGTGCTAACATCCCTGCCCATATCGCCCAGAGTACAAGGTGAGAAGAGGTCACATTAGTGAGGGCAGTAACCCACCGTGCTAACATACCTGCCCACAGAGCCCAGAGTACATCGTGAGACGAGATCACAATAGTGAGTGCGAAAACCCACCGCGCTAACATCCCTGCCCACAGAGCCCAGAGTACAAGGTGGGACGAGGTCACATTAGTGAGGGCACAAACCCACCGCGATAACATCCCTGCCCACTGGGCCCAGAGCACAAGGTGAGAAGAGATCACATTAGTGAATGCACAACCCACTGTGCTAATATCCCCGCCCAAAGAACCCAGAGCACAAGGTGAGACAAGATCACATTAGTGAGTGCACAAACCCACTGTGCCAACATCCCTGCCCACAGAGCCCAGAGTACAAGGTGAGAAGTGATCACATTAGTGAGTGCATTTCCCACCGCACTAACATTACTGCCCAAAGAGCCCAGAGCACAAGGTGAGACGAGATAACATTAGTGAGTGCAAAAACCCACCACACTAACATCCCTGCCCTCAGAGCCCAGAGTACGAGCTGAGACGAGATCACATTAATGAGAGCGAAAACCCACCGTGCTAACATCCCTGCCCATATCGCCCAGAGTACAAGGTGAGAAGAGGCCACATTAGTCAGGGCAGAAACCCACCGTGTTAACATACCTGCCCACAGAGCCCAGAGTACAACGTGAGACGAGATCACAATAGTGAGTGCGCAAACCCACCGCGCTAACATCCCTGCCCACAGAGCCCAGAGTACAAGGTGAGACGACATCACATTAGTGAATGCACAAACCCACCGCGCTAACATCCCTGCCCACAGAACCCAGAGTACAAGGTGAGACGACATCACATTAGTGAGTGCACAAACCCACCGCGCTAACATCCCTGCCCACAGAGCCCAGAGTACAAGGTGAGACGACATCACATTAGTGAGTGCACAAACCCACCGCGCTAACATCCCTGCCCACAGAGCCCAGAGTACAAGGTGAGACGACATCACATTAGTGAGTGCACAAACCCACCGCGCTAACATCCCTGCCCACAGAGCCCAGAGTACAAGGTGAGACGACATCACATTAGTGAGTGCACAAACCCACCGCGCTAACATCCCTGCCCACAGAGCCCAGAGTACAAGGTGAGACGACATCACATTAGTGAGTGCACAAACCCACCGCGCTAACATCCCTGCCCACAGAACCCAGAGTACAAGGTGAGACGAGATCACATTAGTGAGTGCACAAACCCACCGCACTAAAATCCCCGCCCAAAGAGCCCAGAGTACAAAGTGAGACAAGATCACATTATTCACTGCACAGACCCACTGTGCTAACTTCCCCGCCCGACACAGCCCAGAGTACAAGGTGAGAAGAGGTCATATTAGTGAGGGCAGAAACCCACCGTGCTAACATCCCTGCCCACAGATCCCAGAGCACAAGGTGAGACGAGAACACATTAATAAGTGCACAAACCCACCGTGCTAACATCCCTGCCCACAGAGCCCAGAGCACAAGGTGAGACGAGATCACATTGAGTGCACAAACCCACCGCGCTAACCCCCCCGCCCGCCAGAGGCCAGTGTACAAGGTGAGACGAGATCACATTAGTGAGTGCACATACCCACCACACTAACATCCCTGCACACAGAGCCCAGAGCACAAGGTGAGACGAGATCACATTAGTGAGCGCAATTCCCACCACGCTAACATCCCTGCTCACAGATCCCAGAGTACAAGGTGAGACGAGATCACATTAGTGAGTGCACATACCCACCACACTAACAATCCTGCCCACAGAGCCCAGAGCACAAGGTGAGACGAGATCACATTGAGTGCACAAACCCACCGCGCTAACCTCCCTGCCCGCCAGAGCCCAGAGTACAAGGTCAGACGAGATCGCATTAGTGAGTGCAAAAACCCACTGCGCTAACTTCCCTGCCCATAGAGCCCAGAGTAGAAGGTGAGACACGATCAAATTAGTGAGTGCACAAACCCACCACACTAACATCCATGCCCACCGAGCCTAGAGCACAAGGTGACACAAACCCACTGTGCTAACTTCCCTGCCCTCAGAGCCCAGAGTATGAGGTGAGACGAAATCACATTAGTGAGTGCACAAACCCACTACGCTAACATCCCTGCCCACAGAGCCCAGAGTACAAGTTGAGAGGAGATCACATTAGTGAGTGCACAAACCCACCGCAATACCATCCCTGACCACATAGCCCAGAGTACAAGGTGAGACGAGGTCACAATAGTGAGTACACAAACCCACCGCCCTAACATCACTGCCCACATATCCCAGAGCACAAGGTGAGACGAGAACACATTAATGATTGCACAAACCCACTGCGCTAACATCCCTTCCCACAGAGCCCAGAGCACAAGGTGAGACGGGATCACATTAGTGAGTGCACTATCCCCCTGTGCTAACTTCCCTGCCCTCACGGCCCAGAGTACAAGGTGACACGAGATCACATTAGTGAGAACACAAACCCACCGCGCTAACATCCCTGCCCAAATAGTCCAGAGCACAAGGTGAGACGAGATCACATTAGTGAGAACACAAACCCACCGCGATAACATCCCTGCCCAAAGAGTCCAGAGCACAAGGTGAGAAGAGGTCACCTTAGTGAGTGCTCAAACCCACCTCGCTAACATCCCTGCCCACAGAGCGCAGAGTACAAGGTGAGACGAGATCATATTAATGAGTGCACAAACCCACTGCGCTAACATCCCTGTCCACTGATCCCAGAGCACACGGTGAGACGAGATCATATTAGTGAGTGCACAAACCCACCGTGTTAACCCCCCCACAGAGCCCAGAGTACAAGGTGAGACGAGATCACACAAGTGAGTGCACACACCCACCGTGCTAACCCCACCCACAGAGCCCAGTGTACAAGGTGAGACGAGATCACATTAGTGAGTGCACAAACCCACTGCGCTAACATCCCTGCCCACAGGGCCAAGAGCACAAGGTGAGCCGATATCACATTAGTGAGAGCACCAAACCACTGCACTAACATCCCTGCCCACATAGTCCAGAGTACAACGTAAGACGAGATCAAATTAGTGAGTGCACAAACCCACCGCTATAACATCCCTGCCCTCAGAGCCAAGAGTAGGAGGTGAGACGAGATCACAATGAGTGCGCAAACCCATCACACTAACATCCCTGCCCACAGATCTCAAAGCACAATGTGAGACGAGAACACATTAATGAGTGCACAAACCCACCGCGCTAACCTCTCCGCCCACAGAGCCCAGTGTAAAAGGTGAGACGAGATCACATTAATGAGTGCTCAAACCCACCGCGCTAACATCCGCACCCACAGAGCCCGGAGGACAAGGTGAGACGAGATCACATTAGTGAGTGTTCAAACCCACCACGCTAACATCCCCACCCACAGAGCCCAGAGCACAAGGTGAGACGAGATCATATTAGTGATTGCACAACCCAATGTGCTAACATCCCTGCCCACAGAGCCCAGAGCACAAGGTGAGACGAGATCACATTAGTGAGTGCACAAACCCACCACACCAACATCCCTGCCCACAGGGCCAAGAGCACAAGGTGAGCCGATATCACATTAGTGAGAGCACCAAACCACTGCACTAACATCCCTGCCCACAGAGACCAGAGCACAAGAGCACAACGTGAGGCGAGATCACATTAGTGAGTGCACAAACCCACCGTGCTAACGTCCCTGCCCACAGAGCCCAGAGTACAAGGTGAGACGAGATCACATTAGTGAGTGCACATACCCACCACACTAACAATCCTGCCCACAGAGCCCAGAGCACAAGGTGAGACGAGATCACATTGAGTGCACAAACCCACCGCGCTAACCTCCCCGCCCGCCAGAGGCCAGTGTACAAGGTGAGACGAGATCACATTAGTGAGTGCACACACCCACGGCGCTAACATCCCTGCCCTCAGAGCCCAGAGTACAAGGTGAGACGAGATCACATTAGTGAGCGCACAAACCCACGGCGCTAACATCCCTGCTCACAGAGCCCAGAGCACAATGTGAGAGATCACATTAGTGAGTGCACAAACCCACCGTGCTAACATCCCGCCCAAAGAGCCCAGAGAACAATGTGAGAGATCACATTTGTGAGTGCACAAACCCACCGTGCTAACGTCCCTGCCCACAGAGCCCAGAGTAAAAGGTGAGACGGGATCACATTAGTGAGTGCACTAACCCCCTGTGCTAACTTCCCTGCCCTCACAGCCCAGAGTACAAGGTGACACGAGATCACATTAGTGAGAACACAAACCCACCGAGCTAACATCCCTGCCCAAATAGTCCAGAACACAAGGTGAGACGAGATCACATTAGTGAGAACACAAACCCACCGCGCTAACATCCCCGCCCAAAGAGCCCAGAGCACAAGGTGAGAAGAGGTCACCTTAGTGAGTGCTCAAACCCACCGCGCTAACATCCCTGCCCACAGAGCGCAGAGTACAAGGTGAGACGAGATCATATTAGTGAGTGCACAAACCCACTGCGCTAACATCCCTGTCCACTGATCCCAGAGCACAAGGTGAGACGAGATCATATTAGTGAGTGCACAAACCCACCGTGCTAACCCCCGCACAGAGCCCAGAGTACAAGGTGAGACGAGATCACACAAGTGAGTGCACACACCCACCGTGCTAACCCCCCCACAGAGCCCAGTGTACAAGGTGAGACGAGATCACATTAGTGAGTGCACAAACCCACTGCGCTAACATCCCTGCCCACAGGGCCAAGAGCACAAGGTGAGCCGATATCACATTAGTGAGAGCACCAAACCACTGCACTAACATCCATGCCCACAGAGACCAGAGCACAAGAGCACAACGTGAGGCGAGATCACATTAGTGAGTGCACAAAGCCACCGCGCTAACATCCCTGACCACAGAACTCAGAGCACAAGGTGAGACGAGAACACATCAATGAGTGCACAAACCCACCGCGGTAACCTCCCCGCCCACAGAGCCCCGTGTACAAGGTGAGACGATATCACATTAATATGATATGATATGATATGATAAGGCATTTGTAACGCGCCTATACACTGGTGTTTCAATGAGTGCACAAACCCACCGCGCTAACATCCCTGCCAACAGAGCCCAGAACACAAGGTGAGACGAGATCATATTAGTGAGTGCACAACCCAATGTGCTAACATCCCTGCCCACAGAGCCCAGAGCACAAGGTGAGACGAGATCACATTAGTGAGTGCACAAACCCACCGCGCTAACATCCCTGCCCACATAGCCCAGAGCACAAGGTGAGACGAGATCACATTAGTGAGTGCACAAACCCACCAGACCAACATCCCTGCCCACAGAGCCCAGAACACAAGGTGAGACGAAATCACATTAGTGAATGCACAACCCAATGTACTAACATCCCAGCCCCCATATCCCAGAGTACAAGGTGAGACGAGATCACATTAGTGAGTGCACAAACCCACTGAACTAACATCTCTGCCCACAGAGGCCAGAGTACAAGGTGAGATGGGATCACATTAGTGAGTGCACAAACCCACCACACTAACATCCCTGCCCTCAGAGCCCAGAGCCCAAGGTGTGACGAGATCTCATTAGTGAGTGCACAAACCCACTGCGCTAACATCCCTGCCCACTGGGCCCAGAGCACAAGGTGAGAATAGATCACATTAGTGAGTGCATGAACCCACTGCACTAACATCCCTGCCCACTGGGCCCAGAGCACAAGGTGAAAAGAGAGCACATTAGTGAGTAGACAAACCCATTGAACTAACATCTCTGCCCACAGAGGCCAGAGTACAAGGTGAGATGAGATCACATTAGTGAGTGCACAAACCGACCGCGCTAACATCCCCGCCCCCATAGCCCAGAGTACAAGGTGAGACGAGATCACATTAGTGAGTGCAAGAACCTACTGAACTAACATCTCTGTCCACAGAGGCCAGAGTACAAGGTGAGATGGGATCACATTAGTGAGTGCACAAACCCACCGCACTAACATCCCTGCCCTCAGAGCCCAGAGCACAAGGTGAGACGAGATCACATTAGTGAGTGCACAAACCCACTGCACTAACATCCCTGCCCACTGGGCCCAGAGCACAAGGTGAAAAGAGAGAACATTAGTGAGTGGACAAACCCATTGAACTAACATCTCTGCCCACAGAGGCCAGAGTACAAGGTGATATGAGATCACATTAGTGAGTGCACAAACCCACCGCGCTAACATCCCCGCCCCCATAGCCCAGAGTACAAGGCGAGAGGAGATCACATGAGTGAGTGCATTTCCCACAGCACTAACATCACTTCCCACTGACCCCAGAGCACAAGGTGAGACGAGATCACATTAATGAGTGCACACACCCACCGTGTTAACCTCCCTGCGCACAGAGCCCAGAGTACAAGGTGAGACGAGATCAAATTAGTGAGTGCACAAACCCACCGCGCTAACATCCCTGCCCACAGAGCCCAGAGCACAAGGTGAGACGAGATCACATTAGTGAGTGCACAAACCCACCACACCAACATCCCTGCCCACAGAGCCCAGAACACAAGGTGAGACGAAATCACATTAGTGAATGCACAACCCAATGTGCTAACATCCCTGCCAACAGAGCCCAGAGCACAAGGTGAGACGAGATCACTTTAGTGAGTGCACAAACCACTGCGCTAACATCCCTGCCCACAGAGCCCAGAGCACAAGGTGAGACGAGATCACATTAGTGAGTGCACAAACCCACCGCGCTAACATCCCAGCCCCCATATCCCAGAGTACAAGGTGAGACGAGATCACATTAGTGAGTGCACAGACCACCTGAACTAACATCTCTGCCCACAGAGGCCAGAGTACAAGGTGAGATGGGATCACATTAGTGAGTGCACAAACCCACCACACTAACATCCCTGCCCTCAGAGCCCAGAGCCCAAGGTGTAACGAGATCTCATTAGTGAGTGCACAAACCCACTGCGCTAACATCCCTGCCCACTGGGCCCAGAGCACAAGGTGAGAATAGATCACATTAGTGAGTGCATGAACCCACTGCACTAACATCCCTGCCCACTGGGCCCAGAGCACAAGGTGAAAAGAGAGCACATTAGTGAGTAGACAAACCCATTGAACTAACATCTCTGCCCACAGAGGCCAGAGTACAAGGTGAGATGAGATCACATTAGTGAGTGCACAAACCGACCGCGCTAACATCCCCGCCCCCATAGCCCAGAGTACAAGGTGAGACGAGATCACATTAGTGAGTGCACAAACCCACTGAACTAACATCTCTGCCCACAGAGGCCAGAGTACAAGGTGAGATGGGATCACATTAGTGAGTGCACAAACCCACCGCACTAACATCCCTGCCCTCAGAGCCCAGAGCACAAGGTGAGACGAGATCACATTAGTGAGTGCACAAACCCACTGCACTAACATCCCCGCCCACTGGGCCCAGAGCACAAGGTGAAAAGAGAGCACATTAGTGAGTGGACAAACCCATTGAACTAACATCTCTGCCCACAGAGGCCAGAGTACAAGGTGAGATGAGATCACATTAGTGAGTGCACAAACCCACCGCGCTAACATCCCCGCCCCCATAGCCCAGAGTACAAGGCGAGAGGAGATCACATGAGTGAGTGCATTTCCCTCCGCACTAACATCACTTCCCACTGACCCCAGAGCACAAGGTGAGACGAGATCACATTAATGAGTGCACACACCCACCGTGTTAACCTCCCTGCCTACAGAGGCCAGAGTACAAGGTGAGACGAGATCAAATTAGTGAGTGCACACACCCACCGCGCTAACATCCCTGCCCACAGAGCCCAGAGTATAAGGTGAGACGAGATCACATTAGTGAATGCACAAACTCACTGCACTAACATCGCCACCAACAGAGCCCAGTGTACAAGGCGAGATGAGATCACATTAGTGAGTGCACAAACCCACCGTGCTAACATCCCTGCCCACAGAGCCCAGAGCACAAGGTGAGACGAGATCACATTAGTGAGTGCACAAACCCACCGCACTAACATCCCTGTCCACTGATCCCAGAGCACAAGGTGAGACGAGATCACATTAGTGAGTGCACAAACCCACTGCGCTAACATCCCTGCACACTGAGACCAGAGCACAAGGTGAGACGAGATCACATTAGTGAGTGCTCAAACCCACCATGCTAACATCCCTGACCACAGAGTCCAGAGTACAACGTGGGACGAGGTCACATTAGTGAGTGCACAAACCCACCATGCTAACATCCCTGCCCACTGAGACCAGAGCACAAGGTGAGACGAGATCACATTAGTGAGTGCACACACCCACCGTGCTAACCCCCCCACAGAGCCCAGAGTACAAGGTGAGACGAGATCACACAAGTGAGTGCACACACCCACCGTGCTAACCCCCCCCACAGAGCCCAGTGTACAAGGTGAGACGAGATCACATTAGTGAGTGCACAAACCCACTGCGCTAACATCCCTGCCCACAGGGCCAAGAGCACAACGTGAGGCGAGATCACATTAGTGAGTGCACAAACCCACCGTGCTAACATTCCTGCCCACATAGTCCAGAGTACAACGTAAAACGAGATCAAATTAGTGAGTGCACAAACCCACCGCTATAACATCCCTGCCCTCAGAGCCAAGAGTAGGAGGTGAGACGAGATCACAATGAGTGCGCAAACCCATCACACTAACATCCCTGCCCACAGATCTCAAAGCACAAGGTGAGACGAGAACACATTAATGAGTGCACAAACCCACCGCGCTAACCTCTCCGCCCACAGAGCCCAGTGTAAAAGGTGAGACGAGATCACATTAGTGAGTGCACAAACCCACCGCGCTAACATCCCTGCCAACAGAGCCCAGAACACAAGGTGAGACGAGATCACATTAATGAGTGCTCAAACCCACTGCGCTAACATCCGCACCCACAGAGCCCAGAGCACAAGGTGAGACGAGATCATATTAGTGATTGCACAACCCAATGTGCTAACATCCCTGCCCACAGAGCCCAGACCACAAGGTGAGACGAGAACACATCAATGAGTGCACAAACCCACCGCACTAACCTCCCCGCCCACAGAGCCCAGTGTACAAGGTGAGCCGATATCACATTAGTGAGAGCACCAAACCACTGCACTAACATCCCTGCCCACTGAGACCAGAGCACAAGGTGAGACGAGATCACATTAGTGAGTGCACACACCCACCGTGCTAACCCCCCCCCCCCACAGAGCCCAGAGTACAAGGTGAGACGAGATCACACAAGTGAGTGCACACACCCACCGTGCTAACCCCCCCCACAGAGCCCAGTGTACAAGGTGAGACGAGATCACATTAGTGAGTGCACAAACCCACTGCACTAACATCCCCGCCCACTGGGCCCAGAGCACAAGGTGAAAAGAGAGCACATTAGTGAGTGGACAAACCCATTGAACTAACATCTCTGCCCACAGAGGCCAGAGTACAAGGTGAGATGAGATCACATTAGTGAGTGCACAAACCCACCGCGCTAACATCCCCGCCCCCATAGCCCAGAGTACAAGGCGAGAGGAGATCACATGAGTGAGTGCATTTCCCTCCGCACTAACATCACTTCCCACTGACCCCAGAGCACAAGGTGAGACGAGATCACATTAATGAGTGCACACACCCACCGTGTTAACCTCCCTGCCCACAGAGGCCAGAGTACAAGGTGAGACGAGATCAAATTAGTGAGTTCACACACCCACCGCGCTAACATCCCTGCCCACAGAGCCCAGAGTACAAGGTGAGACGAGATCACATTAGTGAATGCACAAACTCACTGCACTAACATCGCCACCAACAGAGCCCAGTGTACAAGGCGAGATGAGATCACATTAGTGAGTGCACAAACCCACCGTGCTAACATCCCTGCCCACAGAGCCCAGAGCACAAGGTGAGACGAGATCACATTAGTGAGTGCACAAACCCACCGCACAAACATCCCTGTCCACTGATCCCAGAGCACAAGGTGAGACGAGATCACATTAGTGAGTGCACAAACCCACTGCGCTAACATCCCTGCACACTGAGACCAGAGCACAAGGTGAGACGAGATCACATTAGTGAGTGCTCAAACCCACCATGCTAACATCCCTGACCACAGAGTCCAGAGTACAACGTGGGACGAGGTCACATTAGTGAGTGCACAAACCCACCATGCTAACATCCCTGCACACTGAGACCAGAGCACAAGGTGAGACGAGATCACATTAGTGAGTGCTCAAACCCACCATGCTAACATCCCTGACCACAGAGTCCAGAGTACAACGTGGGACGAGGTCACATTAGTGAGTGCACAAACCCACCATGCTAACATCCCTGCCCACTGAGACCAGAGCACAACGTGAGGCGAGATCACATTAGTGAGTGCACAAACCCACCACACTAACATTCCTGCCCACATAGTCCAGAGTACAACGTAAAACGAGATCAAATTAGTGAGTGCACAAACCCACCGCTATAACATCCCTGCCCTCAGAGCCAAGAGTAGGAGGTGAGACGAGATCACAATGAGTGCGCAAACCCATCACACTAACATCCCTGCCCACAGATCTCAAAGCACAAGGTGAGACGAGAACACATTAATGAGTGCACAAACCCACCGCGCTAACCTCTCCGCCCACAGAGCCCAGTGTAAAAGGTGAGACGAGATCACATTAGTGAGTGCACAAACCCACCGCGCTAACATCCCTGCCAACAGAGCCCAGAACACAAGGTGAGACGAGATCACATTAATGAGTGCTCAAACCCACCGCGCTAACATCCGCACCCACAGAGCCCGGAGGACAAGGTGAGACGAGATCACATTAGTGAGTGTTCAAACCCACCACGCTAACATCCCTGCCCACAGAGCCCAGAGAACAAGGTGAGACGAGATCACATTAGTGAGTGCACAAACCCACCACACCAACATCCCTGCCCACAGGGCCAAGAGCACAAGAGCACAACGTGAGGCGAGATCACATTAGTGAGTGCACAAACCCACCGTGCTAACGTCCCTGCCCACAGAGCCCAGAGTAAAAGGTGAGACGGGATCACATTAGTGAGTGCACAAACACACCACACTAACATTCCTGCCCACATAGTCCAGAGTACAACGTAAGACGAGATCAAATTAGTGAGTGCACAAACCCACTACACTAACATCCCTGCCCACAGAGCCCCAGAGTACAAGGTGAGACAAGATCACATTAGTGAGTGCACAAACCCACCACGCTAACATCCCTGCCCACAGAGCCCAGAGTACAAAATGAGACAAGATCACATTATTCACTGCACAGACCCACTGTGATAACTTCCCCGCTCGACACAGCCCATTGTACAAGGTGAGACGAGATCACGTTAGTGAGTGCACAAACCCACCACGCTAACCTCCCTGCTCACAGATCCCAGAGTACAAGGTGAGACGAGATCACATTAGTGAGTGCACATACCCACCACACTAACAATCCTGCCCACAGAGCCCAGAGCACAAGGTGAGACGAGATCACATTGAGTGCACAAACCCACGGCGCTAACATCCCTGCTCACAGAGCCCAGAGCACAATGTGAGAGATCACATCATTGAGTGCACAAACCCAACGTGCAAACATCCCGCCCAAAGAGCCCAGAGAACAATGTGAGAGATCACATTAGTGAGTGCACAAACCCACCGTGCTAACATCCCGCCCAAAGAGCCCAGAGAACAATGTGAGAGATCACATTTGTGAGTGCACAAACCCACCGTGCTAACGTCCCTGCCCACAGAGCCCAGAGTCAAAGGTGAGACGGGATCACATTAGTGAGTGCACTAACCCCCTGTGCTAACTTCCCTGCCCTCACAGCCCAGAGTACAAGGTGACACGAGATCACATTAGTGAGAACACAAACCCACCGAGCTAACATCCCTGCCCAAATAGTCCAGAGCACAAGGTGAGACGAGATCACATTAGTGAGAACACAAACCCACCGCGCTAACATCCCCGCCCAAAGAGCCCAGAGCACAAGGTGAGAAGAGGTCACCTTAGTGAGTGCTCAAACCCACCGCGCTAACATCCCTGCCCACAGAGCGCAGAGTACAAGGTGAGACGAGATCATATTAGTGAGTGCACAAACCCACTGCGCTAACATCCCTGTCCACTGATCCCAGAGCACAAGGTGAGACGAGATCATATTAGTGAGTGCACAAACCCACCGTGCTAACCCCCGCACAGAGCCCAGAGTACAAGGTGAGACGAGATCACACAAGTGAGTGCACACACCCACCGTGCTAACCCCCCCACAGAGCCCAGTGTACAAGGTGAGACGAGATCACATTAGTGAGTGCACAAACCCACTGCGCTAACATCCCTGCCCACAGGGCCAAGAGCACAAGGTGAGCCGATATCACATTAGTGAGAGCACCAAACCACTGCACTAACATCCATGCCCACAGAGACCAGAGCACAAGAGCACAACGTGAGGCGAGATCACATTAGTGAGTGCACAAACCCACCGTGCTAACGTCCCTGCCCACAGAGCCCAGAGTAAAAGGTGAGACGGGATCACATTAGTGAGTGCACAAACCCACCACACTAACATTCCTGCCCACATAGTCCAGAGTACAACGTAAGACGAGATCAAATGAGTGAGTGCACAAACCCATCACACTAACATCCCTGCCCACAGAGCCCAGTGTACAAGGTGAGACGATATCACATTAGTGAGAGCACCAAACCACTGCACTAACATCCATGCCCACAGAGACCAGAGCACAAGAGCACAACGTGAGGCGAGATCACATTAGTGAGTGCACAAACCCACCGTGCTAACGTCCCTGCCCACAGAGCCCAGAGTAAAAGGTGAGACGGGATCACATTAGTGAGTGCACAAACCCACCACACTAACATTCCTGCCCACATAGTCCAGAGTACAACGTAAGACGAGATCAAATGAGTGAGTGCACAAACCCATCACACTAACATCCCTGCCCACAGGGCCAAGAGCACAAGGTGAGCCGATATCACATTAGTGAGAGCACCAAACCACTGCACTAACATCCATGCCCACAGAGACCAGAGCACAAGAGCACAAGGTGAGACGAGAACACATTAATGAGTGCACAAATCCACCGCGCTAACCTCTCCGCCCACAGAGCCCAGTTTACAAGGTGAGACGAGATCACATTAGTGAGTGCACAAAGCCACCGCGCTAACATCCCAGCCCACAGAGCCCAGACCACAAGGTGAGACGAGAACACATCAATGAGTGCACAAACCCACCGCGCTAACCTCCCCGCCCACAGAGCCCAGTGTACAAGGTGAGACGATATCACATTAATATGATATGATATGATATGATAAGGCATTTGTAACGCGCCTATACACAGGTGTTTCAATGAGTGCACAAACCCACCGCGCTAACATCCCTGCCAACAGAGCCCAGAACACAAGGCGAGACGAGATCACATTAATGAGTGCTCAAACCCACCGCGCTAACATCCGCACCCACAGAGCCCGGAGGACAAGTTGAGACGAGATCATATTAGTGAGTGCACAACCCAATGTGCTAACATCCCTGCCCACAGAGCCCAGAGCACAAGGTGAGACGAGATCACATTAGTGAGTGCACAAACCCACCACACCAACATCCCTGCCCACAGAGCCCAGAACACAAGGTGAGACGAAATCACATTAGTGAATGCACAACCCAATGTACTAACATCCCTGCCCACAGAGCCCAGAGCACAAGGTGAGACGAGATCACATTAGTGAGTGCACAAACCCACCGCGCTAACATCCCAGCCCCCATATCCCAGAGTACAAGGTGAGACGAGATCACATTAGTGAGTGCACAAACCCACTGAACTAACATCTCTGCCCACAGAGGCCAGAGTACAAGGTGAGATGGGATCACATTAGTGAGTGCACAAACCCACCACACTAACATCCCTGCCCTCAGAGCCCAGAGCCCAAGGTGTGACGAGATCTCATTAGTGAGTGCACAAACCC
Organism: Ambystoma mexicanum; assembly: GCF_040938575.1. NCBI lineage: Eukaryota > Metazoa > Chordata > Amphibia > Caudata > Ambystomatidae > Ambystoma > Ambystoma mexicanum. Next base: position 1,399,685,867 of record NC_090933.1, read on the forward strand.
ACGGCGCTAACATCCCTGCCCACTGGGCCCAGAGCACAAGGTGAGAATAGATCACATTAGTGAGTGCATGAACCCACTGCACTAACATCCCTGCCCACTGGGCCCAGAGCACAAGGTGAAAAGAGAGCACATTAGTGAGTAGACAAACCCATTGAACTAACATCTCTGCCCACAGAGGCCAGAGTACAAGGTGAGATGAGATCACATTAGTGAGTGCACAAACCGACCGCGCTAACATCCCCGCCCCCATAGCCCAGAGTACAAGGTGAGACGAGATCACATTAGTGAGTGCACAAGCCTACTGAACTAACATCTCTGTCCACAGAGGCCAGAGTACAAGGTGAGATGGGATCACATTAGTGAGTGCACAAACCCACCGCACTAACATCCCTGCCCTCAGAGCCCAGAGCACAAGGTGAGACGAGATCACATTAGTGAGTGCACAAACCCACTGCACTAACATCCCTGCCCACTGGGCCCAGAGCACAAGGAGAAAAGAGAGCACATTAGTGAGTGGACAAACCCATTGAACTAACATCTCTGCCCACAGAGGCCAGAGTACAAGGTGAGATGAGATCACATTAGTGAGTGCACAAACCCACCGCGCTAACATCCCCGCCCCCATAGCCCAGAGTACAAGGCGAGAGGAGATCACATGAGTGAGTGCATTTCCCACCGCACTAACATCACTTCCCACTGACCCCAGAGCACAAGGTGAGACGAGATCACATTAATGAGTGCACACACCCACCGTGTTAACCTCCCTGCGCACAGAGCCCAGAGTACAAGGTGAGACGAGATCAAATTAGTGAGTGCACAAACCCACCGCGCTAACATCCCTGCCCACAGAGCCCAGAGCACAAGGTGAGACGAGATCACATTAGTGAGTGCACAAACCCACCGCACTAACATCCCTGTCCACTGATCCCAGAGCACAAGGTGAGACGAGATCACATTAGTGAGTGCACAAACCCACTGCGCTAACATCGCCACCAACAGAGCCCAGTGTACAAGGTGAGATGAGATCACATTAGTGAGTGCACAAACCCACCGTGCTAACATCCCTGCCCACAGAGCCCAGAGCACAAGGTGAGACGAGATCACATTAGTGAGTGCACAAACCCACCGCACTAACATCCCTGTCCACTGATCCCAGAGCACAAGGTGAGACGAGATCACATTAGTGAGTGCACAAACCCACTGCGCTAACATCCCTGCCCACAGGGCCAAGAGCACAAGGTGAGCCGATATCACATTAGTGAGAGCACCAAACCACTGCGCTAACATCCCTGCCCGCAGAGACCAGAGCACAAGAGCACAACGTGAGGCGAGATCACATTAGTGAGTGCACAAACCCACCGTGCTAACGTCCCTGCCCACAGAGCCCAGAGTAAAAGGTGAGACGGGATCACGTTAGTGAGTGCACAAACCCACCACACTAACATTCCTGCCCACATAGTCCAGCGTACAACGTAAGACGAGATCAAATTAGTGAGTGCACAAACCCACCGCTATAACATCCCTGCCCTCAGAGCCCAGAGTAGGAGGTGAGACGAGATCACAATGAGTGCGCAAACCCATCACACGAACATCCCTGCCCACAGATCTCAGAGCACAAGGTGAGACGAGAACACATTAATGAGTGCACAAACCCACCGCGCTAACCTCTCCGCCCACAGAGCCCAGTGTAAAAGGTGAGACGAGATCACATTAGTGAGTGCACAAAGCCACTGCGCTAACATCCCAGCCCACAGAGCCCAGACCACAAGGTGAGACGAGAGCACATCAATGAGTGCTCAAACCCACCGCGCTAACATCCGCACCCACAGAGCCCGGAGGACAAGGTGAGACGAGATCACATTAGTCAGTGCTCAAACCCACCACGCTAACATCCCCACCCACAGAGCCCAGAGCACAAGGTGAGACGAGATCATATTAGTGAGTGCACAAACCAATGTGCTAGCATCCCTGCCCACAGAGCCCAGAGCACAAGGTGAGACGAGATCACATTAGTGAGTGCACAAACCCACCGCGCTAACATCCCTGCCCACAGAGCCCAGAGCACAAGGTGAGACGAGATCACATTAGTGAGTGCACAAACCCACCACACCAACATCCCTGCCCACAGAGCCCAGAACACAAGGTGAGACGAAATCACATTAGTGAATGCACAACCCAATGTGCTAACATCCCTGCCCACAGAGCCCAGAGCACAAGGTGAGACGAGATCACTTTAGTGAGTGCACAAACCACTGCGCTAACATCCCTGCCCACAGAGCCCAGAGCACAAGGTGAGACGAGATCACATTAGTGAGTGCACAAACCCACCGCGCTAACATCCCAGCCCCCATATCCCAGAGTACAAAGTGAGACGAGATCACATTAGTGAGTGCACAAACCCACTGAACTAACATCTCTGCCCACAGAGGCCAGAGTACAAGGTGAGATGGGATCACATTAGTGAGTGCACAAACCCACCACACTAACATCCCTGCCCTCAGAGCCCAGAGCCCAAGGTGTGACGAGATCTCATTAGTGAGTGCACAAACCCACTGCGCTAACATCCCTGCCCACTGGGCCCAGAGCACAAGGTGAGAATAGATCACATTAGTGAGTGCATGAACCCACTGCACTAACATCCCTGCCCACTGGGCCCAGAGCACAAGGTGAAAAGAGAGCACATTAGTGAGTAGACAAACCCATTGAACTAACATCTCTGCCCACAGAGGCCAGAGAACAAGGTGAGATGAGATCACATTAGTGAGTGCACAAACCGACCACGCTAACATCCCCGCCCCCATAGCCCAGAGTACAAGGTGGGACGAGATCACATTAGTGAGTGCACAAACCCACTGAACTAACATCTCTGCCCACAGAGGCCAGAGTACAAGGTGAGATGGGATCACATTAGTGAGTGCACAAACCCACTGCACTAACATCCCCGCCCACTGGGCCCAGAGCACAAGGTGAAAAGAGAGCACATTAGTGAGTGGAAAAACCCATTGAACTAACATCTCTGCCCACAGAGGCCAGAGTACAAGGTGAGATGAGAATACATTAGTGAGTGCACAAACCCACCGCGCTAACATCCCCGCCCCCATAGCCCAGAGTACAAGGCGAGAGGAGATCACATGAGTGAGTGCATTTCCCACCGCACTAACATCACTTCCCACTGACCCCAGAGCACAAGGTGAGACGAGATCACATTAATGAGTGCACACACCCACCGTGTTAACCTCCCTGCCCACAGAGGCCAGAGTACAAGGTGAGACGAGATCAAATTAGTGAGTGCACACACCCACCGCGCTAACATCCCTGCCCACAGAGCCCAGAGTACAAGGTGAGAGGAGATCACATTAGTGAATGCACAAACTCACTGCACTAACATCGCCACCAACAGAGCCCAGTGTACAAGGTGAGATGAGATCACATTAGTGAGTGCACAAACCCACCGTGCTAACATCCCTGGCCACAGAGCCCAGAGCACAAGGTGAGACGAGATCACATTAGTGAGTGCACAAACCCACCGCACTAACATCCCTGTCCATTGATCCCAGAGCACAAGGTGAGACGAGATCACATTAGTGAGTGCACAAACCCACTGCGCTAACATCCCTGCACACTGAGACCAGAGCACAAGGTGAGACGAGATCACATTAGTGAGTGCTCAAACCCACCATGCTAACATCCCTGACCACAGAGTCCAGAGTACAACGTGGGACGAGGTCACATTAGTGAGTGCACAAACCCACCATGCTAACATCCCTGCCCACTGAGACCAGAGCATAAGGTGAGACGAGATCACATTAGTGAGTGCTCAAACCCACCATGCTAACATCGCTGCCCACAGATCCCAGAGCACAAGGTGAGACGAGATCACATTAGTGAGTGCACAAACCCACTGAACTAACATCTCTGCCCACAGAGGCCAGAGTACAAGATGAGATGGGATCACATTAGTGAGTGCACAAACCCACCGCACTAACCTCCCTGCCCTCAGAGCCCAGAGCACAAGGTGAGACGAGATCACATTAGTGAGTGCACACACCCACTGTGCTAACATCCCTGCCCACAGAGCCCATAGTACAAGGTGAGACAAGATCACATTAGTGAGTGCACAAACCCACCACGCTAACATCCCTGCCCACAGAGCCCAGAGTACAAAATGAGACAAGATCACATTATTCACTGCACAGACCCACTGTGATAACTTCCCTGCTCGACACAGCCCATTGTACAAGTTGAGACGAGATCACGTTAGTGAGTGCACAAACCCACCACGCTAACCTCCCTGCTCACAGATCCCAGAGTACAAGGTGAGACGAGATCACATTAGTGAGTGCACATACCCACCACACTAACAATCCTGCCCACAGAGCCCAGAGCACAAGGTGAGACGAGATCACATTGAGTGCACAAACCCACCGCGCTAACCTCCCCGCCCGCCAGAGGCCATTGTACAAGGTGAGACGAGATCACATTAGTGAGTGCACACACCCACGGCGCTAACATCCCTGCCCTCTGAGCCCAGAGTACAAGGTGAGACGTGATCACATTAGTGAGCGCACAAACCCACGGCGCTAACATCCCTGCTCACAGAGCCCAGAGCACAATGTGAGAGATCACATCATTGAGTGCACAAACCCACCGTGCAAACTTCCATGCCGACAGAGCCCAAAGCACAAGGTGAGACGAGATCACATTAGTGAGTGCACTAACCCCCTGTGCTAACTTCCCTGCCCTCACAGCCCAGAGTACAAGGTGACACGAGATCACATTAGTGAGAACACAAACCCACCGAGCTAACATCCCTGCCCAAATAGTCCAGAGCACAAGGTGAGACGAGATCACATTAGTGAGAACACAAACCCACCGCGCTAACATCCCCGCCCAAAGAGCCCAGAGCACAAGGTGAGAAGAGGTCACCTTAGTGAGTGCTCAAACCCACCGCGCTAACATCCCTGCCCACAGAGCGCAGAGTACAAGGTGAGACGAGATCATATTAGTGAGTGCACAAACCCACCGTGCTAACCCCCGCACAGAGCCCAGAGTACAAGGTGAGACGAGATCACACAAGTGAGTGCACACACCCACCGTGCTAACCCCCCCACAGAGCCCAGTGTACAAGGTGAGACGAGATCACATTAGTGAGTGCACAAACCCACTGCGCTAACATCCCTGCCCACAGGGCCAAGAGCACAAGGTGAGCCGATATCACATTAGTGAGAGCACCAAACCACTGCACTAACATCCATGCCCACAGAGACCAGAGCACAAGAGCACAACGTGAGGCGAGATCACATTAGTGAGTGCACAAACCCACCGTGCTAACGTCCCTGCCCACAGAGCCCAGAGTAAAAGGTGAGACGGGATCACATTAGTGAGTGCACAAACCCACCACATTAACATTCCTGCCCACATAGTCCAGAGTACAACGTATGACGAGATCAAATGAGTGAGTGCACAAACCCACCATTATAACATCCCTGCCCTCAGAGCCCAGAGTAGGAGGTGAGACGAGATCACAATGAGTGCGCAAACCCATCACACTAACATCCCTGCCCACAGATCTCAGAGCACAAGGTGAGACGAGAACACATTAATGAGTGCACAAACCCACCGCGCTAACCTCTCCGCCCACAGAGCCCAGTGTACAAGGTGAGACGAGATCACATTAGTGAGTGCACAAAGCCGCCGCGCTAACATCCCAGCCCACAGAGCCCAGACCACAAGGTGAGACGAGAACACATCAATGAGTGCACAAACCCACCGCGCTAACCTCCCCGCCCACAGAGCCCAGTGTACAAGGTGAGACGATATCACATTAATATGATATGATATGATATGATAAGGCATTTGTAACGCGCCTATACACAGGTGTTTCAATGAGTGCACAAACCCACCGCGCTAACATCCCTGCCAACAGAGCCCAGAACACAAGGTGAGACGAGATCACATTAATGAGTGCTCAAACCCACCGCGCTAACATCCGCACCCACAGAGCCCGGAGGACAAGGTGAGACGAGATCACATTAGTGAGTGCTCAAACCCACCACGCTAACATCCCCACCCACAGAGCCCAGAGCACAAGGTGAGACGAGATCATATTAGTGAGTGCACAACCCAATGTGCTAACATCCCTGCCCACAGAGCCCAGAGCACAAGGTGAGACGAGATCACATTAGTGAGTGCACAAACCCACCGCGCTAACATCCCTGCCCACAGAGCCCAGAGCACAAGGTGAGACGAGATCACATTAGTGAGTGCACAAACCCACCGTGCTAACATCCCTGCCCACAGAGCCCAGAGCACAAGGTGAGACGAGATCACTTTAGTGAGTGCACAAACCCACCGCACTAACATCCCTGTCCACTGATCCCAGAGCACAAGGTGAGACGAGATCACATTAGTGAGTGCACAAACCCACTGCGCTAACATCCCTGCCCACAGGGCCAAGAGCACAAGGTGAGCCGATATCACATTAGTGAGAGCACCAAACCACTGCGCTAACATCCCTGCCCGCAGAGACCAGAGCACAAGAGCACAACGTGAGGCGAGATCACATTATTGAGTGCACAAACCCACCGTGCTAACGTCCCTGCCCACAGAGCCCAGAGTAAAAGGTGAGACGGGATCACATTAGTGAGTGCACAAACCCACCACACTAACATTCCTGCCCACATAGTCCAGCGTACAATGTAAGACGAGATCAAATTAGTGAGTGCACAAACCCACCGCTATAACATCCCTGCCCTCAGAGCCCAGAGTAGGAGGTGAGACGAGATCACAATGAGTGCGCAAACCCATCACACTAACATCCCTGCCCACAGATCTCAGAGCACAAGGTGAGACGAGAACACATTAATGAGTGCACAAACCCACCGCGCTAACCTCTCCGCCCACAGAGCCCAGTGTAAAAGGTGAGACGAGATCACATTAGTGAGTGCACAAAGCCACCGCGCTAACATCCCAGCACACAGAGCCCAGACCACAAGGTGAGACGAGAGCACATCAATGAGTGCTCAAACCCACCGCGCTAACATCCGCACCCACAGAGCCCGGAGGACAAGGTGAGACGAGATCACATTAGTGAGTGCTCAAACCCACCACGCTAACATCCCCACCCACAGAGCCCAGAGCACAAGGTGAGACGAGATCATATTAGTGAGTGCACAAACCAATGTGCTAGCATCCCTGCCCACAGAGCCCAGAGCACAAGGTGAGACGAGATCACATTAGTGAGTGCACAAACCCACCGCGCTAACATCCCTGCCCACAGAGCCCAGAGCACAAGGTGAGACGAGATCACATTAGTGAGTGCACAAACCCACCACACCAACATCCCTGCCCACAGAGCCCAGAACACAAGGTGAGACGAAATCACATTAGTGAATGCACAACCCAATGTGCTAACATCCCTGCCCACAGAGCCCAGAGCACAAGGTGAGACGAGATCACTTTAGTGAGTGCACAAACCACTGCGCTAACATCCCTGCCCACAGAGCCCAGAGCACAAGGTGAGACGAGATCACATTAGTGAGTGCACAAACCCACCGCGCTAACATCCCAGCCCCCATATCCCAGAGTACAAGGTGAGACGAGATCACATTAGTGAGTGCACAAACCCACTGAACTAACATCTCTGCCCACAGAGGCCAGAGTACAAGGTGAGATGGGATCACATTAGTGAGTGCACAAACCCACCACACTAACATCCCTGCCCTCAGAGCCCAGAGCCCAAGGTGTGACGAGATCTCATTAGTGAGTGCACAAACCCACTGCGCTAACATCCCTGCCCACTGGGCCCAGAGCACAAGGTGAGAATAGATCACATTAGTGAGTGCATGAACCCACTGCACTAACATCCCTGCCCACTGGGCCCAGAGCACAAGGTGAAAAGAGAGCACATTAGTGAGTAGACAAACCCATTGAACTAACATCTCTGCCCACAGAGGCCAGAGTACAAGGTGAGATAAGATCACATTAGTGAGTGCACAAACCGACCACGCTAACATCCCCGCCCCCATAGCCCAGAGTACAAGGTGGGACGAGATCACATTAGTGAGTGCACAAACCCACTGAACTAACATCTCTGCCCACAGAGGCCAGAGTACAAGGTGAGATGGGATCACATTAGTGAGTGCACAAACCCACTGCACTAACATCCCCGCCCACTGGGCCCAGAGCACAAGGTGAAAAGAGAGCACATTAGTGAGTGTAAAAACCCATTGAACTAACATCTCTGCCCACAGAGGCCAGAGTACAAGGTGAGATGAGATCACATTAGTGAGTGCACAAACCCACCGCGCTAACATCCCCGCCCCCATAGCCCAGAGTACAAGGCGAGAGGAGATCACATGAGTGAGTGCATTTCCCACCGCACTAACATCACTTCCCACTGACCCCAGAGCACAAGGTGAGACGAGATCACATTAATGAGTGCACACACCCACCGTGTTAACCTCCCTGCCCACAGAGGCCAGAGTACAAGGTGAGACGAGATCAAATTAGTGAGTGCACACACCCACCGCGCTAACATCCCTGCCCACAGAGCCCAGAGTACAAGGTGAGAGGAGATCACATTAGTGAATGCACAAACTCACTGCACTAACATCGCCACCAACAGAGCCCAGTGTACAAGGTGAGATGAGATCACATTAGTGAGTGCACAAACCCACCGTGCTAACATCCCTGCCCACAGAGCCCAGAGCACAAGGTGAGACGAGATCATATTAGTGAGTGCACAAACCCACCGTGCTAACCCCCGCACAGAGCCCAGAGTACAAGGTGAGACGAGATCACACAAGTGAGTGCACACACCCACCGTGCTAACCCCCCCACAGAGCCCAGTGTACAAGGTGAGACGAGATCACATTAGTGAGTGCACAAACCCACTGCGCTAACATCCCTGCCCACAGGGCCAAGAGCACAAGGTGAGCCGATATCACATTAGTGAGAGCACCAAACCACTGCACTAACATCCATGCCCACAGAGACCAGAGCACAAGAGCACAACGTGAGGCGAGATCACATTAGTGAGTGCACAAAGCCACCGCGCTAACATCCCTGACCACAGAACTCAGAGCACAAGGTGAGACGAGAACACATCAATGAGTGCACAAACCCACCGCGGTAACCTCCCCGCCCACAGAGCCCCGTGTACAAGGTGAGACGATATCACATTAATATGATATGATATGATATGATAAGGCATTTGTAACGCGCCTATACACTGGTGTTTCAATGAGTGCACAAACCCACCGCGCTAACATCCCTGCCAACAGAGCCCAGAACACAAGGTGAGACGAGATCATATTAGTGAGTGCACAACCCAATGTGCTAACATCCCTGCCCACAGAGCCCAGAGCACAAGGTGAGACGAGATCACATTAGTGAGTGCACAAACCCACCGCGCTAACATCCCTGCCCACATAGCCCAGAGCACAAGGTGAGACGAGATCACATTAGTGAGTGCACAAACCCACCAGACCAACATCCCTGCCCACAGAGCCCAGAACACAAGGTGAGACGAAATCACATTAGTGAATGCACAACCCAATGTACTAACATCCCAGCCCCCATATCCCAGAGTACAAGGTGAGACGAGATCACATTAGTGAGTGCACAAACCCACTGAACTAACATCTCTGCCCACAGAGGCCAGAGTACAAGGTGAGATGGGATCACATTAGTGAGTGCACAAACCCACCACACTAACATCCCTGCCCTCAGAGCCCAGAGCCCAAGGTGTGACGAGATCTCATTAGTGAGTGCACAAACCCACTGCGCTAACATCCCTGCCCACTGGGCCCAGAGCACAAGGTGAGAATAGATCACATTAGTGAGTGCATGAACCCACTGCACTAACATCCCTGCCCACTGGGCCCAGAGCACAAGGTGAAAAGAGAGCACATTAGTGAGTAGACAAACCCATTGAACTAACATCTCTGCCCACAGAGGCCAGAGTACAAGGTGAGATGAGATCACATTAGTGAGTGCACAAACCGACCGCGCTAACATCCCCGCCCCCATAGCCCAGAGTACAAGGTGAGACGAGATCACATTAGTGAGTGCAAGAACCTACTGAACTAACATCTCTGTCCACAGAGGCCAGAGTACAAGGTGAGATGGGATCACATTAGTGAGTGCACAAACCCACCGCACTAACATCCCTGCCCTCAGAGCCCAGAGCACAAGGTGAGACGAGATCACATTAGTGAGTGCACAAACCCACTGCACTAACATCCCTGCCCACTGGGCCCAGAGCACAAGGTGAAAAGAGAGAACATTAGTGAGTGGACAAACCCATTGAACTAACATCTCTGCCCACAGAGGCCAGAGTACAAGGTGATATGAGATCACATTAGTGAGTGCACAAACCCACCGCGCTAACATCCCCGCCCCCATAGCCCAGAGTACAAGGCGAGAGGAGATCACATGAGTGAGTGAATTTCCCACAGCACTAACATCACTTCCCACTGACCCCAGAGCACAAGGTGAGACGAGATCACATTAATGAGTGCACACACCCACCGTGTTAACCTTCCTGCGCACAGAGCCCAGAGTACAAGGTGAGACGAGATCAAATTAGTGAGTGCACAAACCCACCGCGCTAACATCCCTGCCCACAGAGCCCAGAGCACAAGGTGAGACGAGATCACATTAGTGAGTGCACAAACCCACCACACCAACATCCCTGCCCACAGAGCCCAGAACACAAGGTGAGACGAAATCACATTAGTGAATGCACAACCCAATGTGCTAACATCCCTGCCAACAGAGCCCAGAGCACAAGGTGAGACGAGATCACTTTAGTGAGTGCACAAACCACTGCGCTAACATCCCTGCCCACAGAGCCCAGAGCACAAGGTGAGACGAGATCACATTAGTGAGTGCACAAACCCACCGCGCTAACATCCCAGCCCCCATATCCCAGAGTACAAGGTGAGACGAGATCACATTAGTGAGTGCACAGACCCACTGAACTAACATCTCTGCCCACAGAGGCCAGAGTACAAGGTGAGATGGGATCACATTAGTGAGTGCACAAACCCACCACACTAACATCCCTGCCCTCAGAGCCCAGAGCCCAAGGTGTAACGAGATCTCATTAGTGAGTGCACAAACCCACTGCGCTAACATCCCTGCCCACTGGGCCCAGAGCACAAGGTGAGAATAGATCACATTAGTGAGTGCATGAACCCACTGCACTAACATCCCTGCCCACTGGGCCCAGAGCACAAGGTGAAAAGAGAGCACATTAGTGAGTAGACAAACCCATTGAACTAACATCTCTGCCCACAGAGGCCAGAGTACAAGGTGAGATGAGATCACATTAGTGAGTGCACAAACCGACCGCGCTAACATCCCCGCCCCCATAGCCCAGAGTACAAGGTGAGACGAGATCACATTAGTGAGTGCACAAACCCACTGAACTAACATCTCTGCCCACAGAGGCCAGAGTACAAGGTGAGATGGGATCACATTAGTGAGTGCACAAACCCACCGCACTAACATCCCTGCCCTCAGAGCCCAGAGCACAAGGTGAGACGAGATCACATTAGTGAGTGCACAAACCCACTGCACTAACATCCCCGCCCACTGGGCCCAGAGCACAAGGTGAAAAGAGAGCACATTAGTGAGTGGACAAACCCATTGAACTAACATCTCTGCCCACAGAGGCCAGAGTACAAGGTGAGATGAGATCACATTAGTGAGTGCACAAACCCACCGCGCTAACATCCCCGCCCCCATAGCCCAGAGTACAAGGCGAGAGGAGATCACATGAGTGAGTGCATTTCCCTCCGCACTAACATCACTTCCCACTGACCCCAGAGCACAAGGTGAGACGAGATCACATTAATGAGTGCACACACCCACCGTGTTAACCTCCCTGCCTACAGAGGCCAGAGTACAAGGTGAGACGAGATCAAATTAGTGAGTGCACACACCCACCGCGCTAACATCCCTGCCCACAGAGCCCAGAGTATAAGGTGAGACGAGATCACATTAGTGAATGCACAAACTCACTGCACTAACATCGCCACCAACAGAGCCCAGTGTACAAGGCGAGATGAGATCACATTAGTGAGTGCACAAACCCACCGTGCTAACATCCCTGCCCACAGAGCCCAGAGCACAAGGTGAGACGAGATCACATTAGTGAGTGCACAAACCCACCGCACTAACATCCCTGTCCACTGATCCCAGAGCACAAGGTGAGACGAGATCACATTAGTGAGTGCACAAACCCACTGCGCTAACATCCCTGCACACTGAGACCAGAGCACAAGGTGAGACGAGATCACATTAGTGAGTGCTCAAACCCACCATGCTAACATCCCTGACCACAGAGTCCAGAGTACAACGTGGGACGAGGTCACATTAGTGAGTGCACAAACCCACCATGCTAACATCCCTGCCCACTGAGACCAGAGCACAAGGTGAGACGAGATCACATTAGTGAGTGCACACACCCACCGTGCTAACCCCCCCACAGAGCCCAGAGTACAAGGTGAGACGAGATCACACAAGTGAGTGCACACACCCACCGTGCTAACCCCCCCCACAGAGCCCAGTGTACAAGGTGAGACGAGATCACATTAGTGAGTGCACAAACCCACTGCGCTAACATCCCTGCCCACAGGGCCAAGAGCACAACGTGAGGCGAGATCACATTAGTGAGTGCACAAACCCACCGTGCTAACATTCCTGCCCACATAGTCCAGAGTACAACGTAAAACGAGATCAAATTAGTGAGTGCACAAACCCACCGCTATAACATCCCTGCCCTCAGAGCCAAGAGTAGGAGGTGAGACGAGATCACAATGAGTGCGCAAACCCATCACACTAACATCCCTGCCCACAGATCTCAAAGCACAAGGTGAGACGAGAACACATTAATGAGTGCACAAACCCACCGCGCTAACCTCTCCGCCCACAGAGCCCAGTGTAAAAGGTGAGACGAGATCACATTAGTGAGTGCACAAACCCACCGCGCTAACATCCCTGCCAACAGAGCCCAGAACACAAGGTGAGACGAGATCACATTAATGAGTGCTCAAACCCACTGCGCTAACATCCGCACCCACAGAGCCCAGAGCACAAGGTGAGACGAGATCATATTAGTGATTGCACAACCCAATGTGCTAACATCCCTGCCCACAGAGCCCAGACCACAAGGTGAGACGAGAACACATCAATGAGTGCACAAACCCACCGCACTAACCTCCCCGCCCACAGAGCCCAGTGTACAAGGTGAGCCGATATCACATTAGTGAGAGCACCAAACCACTGCACTAACATCCCTGCCCACTGAGACCAGAGCACAAGGTGAGACGAGATCACATTAGTGAGTGCACACACCCACCGTGCTAACCCCCCCCCCCACAGAGCCCAGAGTACAAGGTGAGACGAGATCACACAAGTGAGTGCACACACCCACCGTGCTAACCCCCCCCACAGAGCCCAGTGTACAAGGTGAGACGAGATCACATTAGTGAGTGCACAAACCCACTGCACTAACATCCCCGCCCACTGGGCCCAGAGCACAAGGTGAAAAGAGAGCACATTAGTGAGTGGACAAACCCATTGAACTAACATCTCTGCCCACAGAGGCCAGAGTACAAGGTGAGATGAGATCACATTAGTGAGTGCACAAACCCACCGCGCTAACATCCCCGCCCCCATAGCCCAGAGTACAAGGCGAGAGGAGATCACATGAGTGAGTGCATTTCCCTCCGCACTAACATCACTTCCCACTGACCCCAGAGCACAAGGTGAGACGAGATCACATTAATGAGTGCACACACCCACCGTGTTAACCTCCCTGCCCACAGAGGCCAGAGTACAAGGTGAGACGAGATCAAATTAGTGAGTTCACACACCCACCGCGCTAACATCCCTGCCCACAGAGCCCAGAGTACAAGGTGAGACGAGATCACATTAGTGAATGCACAAACTCACTGCACTAACATCGCCACCAACAGAGCCCAGTGTACAAGGCGAGATGAGATCACATTAGTGAGTGCACAAACCCACCGTGCTAACATCCCTGCCCACAGAGCCCAGAGCACAAGGTGAGACGAGATCACATTAGTGAGTGCACAAACCCACCGCACAAACATCCCTGTCCACTGATCCCAGAGCACAAGGTGAGACGAGATCACATTAGTGAGTGCACAAACCCACTGCGCTAACATCCCTGCACACTGAGACCAGAGCACAAGGTGAGACGAGATCACATTAGTGAGTGCTCAAACCCACCATGCTAACATCCCTGACCACAGAGTCCAGAGTACAACGTGGGACGAGGTCACATTAGTGAGTGCACAAACCCACCATGCTAACATCCCTGCACACTGAGACCAGAGCACAAGGTGAGACGAGATCACATTAGTGAGTGCTCAAACCCACCATGCTAACATCCCTGACCACAGAGTCCAGAGTACAACGTGGGACGAGGTCACATTAGTGAGTGCACAAACCCACCATGCTAACATCCCTGCCCACTGAGACCAGAGCACAACGTGAGGCGAGATCACATTAGTGAGTGCACAAACCCACCACACTAACATTCCTGCCCACATAGTCCAGAGTACAACGTAAAACGAGATCAAATTAGTGAGTGCACAAACCCACCGCTATAACATCCCTGCCCTCAGAGCCAAGAGTAGGAGGTGAGACGAGATCACAATGAGTGCGCAAACCCATCACACTAACATCCCTGCCCACAGATCTCAAAGCACAAGGTGAGACGAGAACACATTAATGAGTGCACAAACCCACCGCGCTAACCTCTCCGCCCACAGAGCCCAGTGTAAAAGGTGAGACGAGATCACATTAGTGAGTGCACAAACCCACCGCGCTAACATCCCTGCCAACAGAGCCCAGAACACAAGGTGAGACGAGATCACATTAATGAGTGCTCAAACCCACCGCGCTAACATCCGCACCCACAGAGCCCGGAGGACAAGGTGAGACGAGATCACATTAGTGAGTGTTCAAACCCACCACGCTAACATCCCTGCCCACAGAGCCCAGAGAACAAGGTGAGACGAGATCACATTAGTGAGTGCACAAACCCACCACACCAACATCCCTGCCCACAGGGCCAAGAGCACAAGAGCACAACGTGAGGCGAGATCACATTAGTGAGTGCACAAACCCACCGTGCTAACGTCCCTGCCCACAGAGCCCAGAGTAAAAGGTGAGACGGGATCACATTAGTGAGTGCACAAACACACCACACTAACATTCCTGCCCACATAGTCCAGAGTACAACGTAAGACGAGATCAAATTAGTGAGTGCACAAACCCACTACACTAACATCCCTGCCCACAGAGCCCCAGAGTACAAGGTGAGACAAGATCACATTAGTGAGTGCACAAACCCACCACGCTAACATCCCTGCCCACAGAGCCCAGAGTACAAAATGAGACAAGATCACATTATTCACTGCACAGACCCACTGTGATAACTTCCCCGCTCGACACAGCCCATTGTACAAGGTGAGACGAGATCACGTTAGTGAGTGCACAAACCCACCACGCTAACCTCCCTGCTCACAGATCCCAGAGTACAAGGTGAGACGAGATCACATTAGTGAGTGCACATACCCACCACACTAACAATCCTGCCCACAGAGCCCAGAGCACAAGGTGAGACGAGATCACATTGAGTGCACAAACCCACGGCGCTAACATCCCTGCTCACAGAGCCCAGAGCACAATGTGAGAGATCACATCATTGAGTGCACAAACCCAACGTGCAAACATCCCGCCCAAAGAGCCCAGAGAACAATGTGAGAGATCACATTAGTGAGTGCACAAACCCACCGTGCTAACATCCCGCCCAAAGAGCCCAGAGAACAATGTGAGAGATCACATTTGTGAGTGCACAAACCCACCGTGCTAACGTCCCTGCCCACAGAGCCCAGAGTAAAAGGTGAGACGGGATCACATTAGTGAGTGCACTAACCCCCTGTGCTAACTTCCCTGCCCTCACAGCCCAGAGTACAAGGTGACACGAGATCACATTAGTGAGAACACAAACCCACCGAGCTAACATCCCTGCCCAAATAGTCCAGAGCACAAGGTGAGACGAGATCACATTAGTGAGAACACAAACCCACCGCGCTAACATCCCCGCCCAAAGAGCCCAGAGCACAAGGTGAGAAGAGGTCACCTTAGTGAGTGCTCAAACCCACCGCGCTAACATCCCTGCCCACAGAGCGCAGAGTACAAGGTGAGACGAGATCATATTAGTGAGTGCACAAACCCACTGCGCTAACATCCCTGTCCACTGATCCCAGAGCACAAGGTGAGACGAGATCATATTAGTGAGTGCACAAACCCACCGTGCTAACCCCCGCACAGAGCCCAGAGTACAAGGTGAGACGAGATCACACAAGTGAGTGCACACACCCACCGTGCTAACCCCCCCACAGAGCCCAGTGTACAAGGTGAGACGAGATCACATTAGTGAGTGCACAAACCCACTGCGCTAACATCCCTGCCCACAGGGCCAAGAGCACAAGGTGAGCCGATATCACATTAGTGAGAGCACCAAACCACTGCACTAACATCCATGCCCACAGAGACCAGAGCACAAGAGCACAACGTGAGGCGAGATCACATTAGTGAGTGCACAAACCCACCGTGCTAACGTCCCTGCCCACAGAGCCCAGAGTAAAAGGTGAGACGGGATCACATTAGTGAGTGCACAAACCCACCACACTAACATTCCTGCCCACATAGTCCAGAGTACAACGTAAGACGAGATCAAATGAGTGAGTGCACAAACCCATCACACTAACATCCCTGCCCACAGATCTCAGAGCACAAGGTGAGACGAGAACACATTAATGAGTGCACAAATCCACCGCGCTAACCTCTCCGCCCACAGAGCCCAGTTTACAAGGTGAGACGAGATCACATTAGTGAGTGCACAAAGCCACCGCGCTAACATCCCAGCCCACAGAGCCCAGACCACAAGGTGAGACGAGAACACATCAATGAGTGCACAAACCCACCGCGCTAACCTCCCCGCCCACAGAGCCCAGTGTACAAGGTGAGACGATATCACATTAATATGATATGATATGATATGATAAGGCATTTGTAACGCGCCTATACACAGGTGTTTCAATGAGTGCACAAACCCACCGCGCTAACATCCCTGCCAACAGAGCCCAGAACACAAGGTGAGACGAGATCATATTAGTGAGTGCACAACCCACCGCGCTAACATCCCTGCCCACAGAGCCCAGAGCACAAGGTGAGACGAGATCACATTAGTGAGTGCACAAACCCACCACACCAACATCCCTGCCCACAGAGCCCAGAACACAAGGTGAGACGAAATCACATTAGTGAATGCACAACCCAATGTACTAACATCCCTGCCCACAGAGCCCAGAGCACAAGGTGAGACGAGATCACATTAGTGAGTGCACAAACCCACCGCGCTAACATCCCAGCCCCCATATCCCAGAGTACAAGGTGAGACGAGATCACATTAGTGAGTGCACAAACCCACTGAACTAACATCTCTGCCCACAGAGGCCAGAGTACAAGGTGAGATGGGATCACATTAGTGAGTGCACAAACCCACCACACTAACATCCCTGCCCTCAGAGCCCAGAGCCCAAGGTGTGACGAGATCTCATTAGTGAGTGCACAAACCCACGGCGCTAACATCCCTGCCCACTGGGCCCAGAGCACAAGGTGAGAATAGATCACATTAGTGAGTGCATGAACCCACTGCACTAACATCCCTGCCCACTGGGCCCAGAGCACAAGGTGAAAAGAGAGCACATTAGTGAGTAGACAAACCCATTGAACTAACATCTCTGCCCACAGAGGCCAGAGTACAAGGTGAGATGAGATCACATTAGTGAGTGCACAAACCGACCGCGCTAACATCCCCGCCCCCATAGCCCAGAGTACAAGGTGAGACGAGATCACATTAGTGAGTGCACAAGCCTACTGAACTAACATCTCTGTCCACAGAGGCCAGAGTACAAGGTGAGATGGGATCACATTAGTGAGTGCACAAACCCACCGCACTAACATCCCTGCCCTCAGAGCCCAGAGCACAAGGTGAGACGAGATCACATTAGTGAGTGCACAAACCCACTGCACTAACATCCCTGCCCACTGGGCCCAGAGCACAAGGAGAAAAGAGAGCACATTAGTGAGTGGACAAACCCATTGAACTAACATCTCTGCCCACAGAGGCCAGAGTACAAGGTGAGATGAGATCACATTAGTGAGTGCACAAACCCACCGCGCTAACATCCCCGCCCCCATAGCCCAGAGTACAAGGCGAGAGGAGATCACATGAGTGAGTGCATTTCCCACCGCACTAACATCACTTCCCACTGACCCCAGAGCACAAGGTGAGACGAGATCACATTAATGAGTGCACACACCCACCGTGTTAACCTCCCTGCGCACAGAGCCCAGAGTACAAGGTGAGACGAGATCAAATTAGTGAGTGCACAAACCCACCGCGCTAACATCCCTGCCCACAGAGCCCAGAGCACAAGGTGAGACGAGATCACATTAGTGAGTGCACAAACCCACCGCACTAACATCCCTGTCCACTGATCCCAGAGCACAAGGTGAGACGAGATCACATTAGTGAGTGCACAAACCCACTGCGCTAACATCGCCACCAACAGAGCCCAGTGTACAAGGTGAGATGAGATCACATTAGTGAGTGCACAAACCCACCGTGCTAACATCCCTGCCCACAGAGCCCAGAGCACAAGGTGAGACGAGATCACATTAGTGAGTGCACAAACCCACCGCACTAACATCCCTGTCCACTGATCCCAGAGCACAAGGTGAGACGAGATCACATTAGTGAGTGCACAAACCCACTGCGCTAACATCCCTGCCCACAGGGCCAAGAGCACAAGGTGAGCCGATATCACATTAGTGAGAGCACCAAACCACTGCGCTAACATCCCTGCCCGCAGAGACCAGAGCACAAGAGCACAACGTGAGGCGAGATCACATTAGTGAGTGCACAAACCCACCGTGCTAACGTCCCTGCCCACAGAGCCCAGAGTAAAAGGTGAGACGGGATCACGTTAGTGAGTGCACAAACCCACCACACTAACATTCCTGCCCACATAGTCCAGCGTACAACGTAAGACGAGATCAAATTAGTGAGTGCACAAACCCACCGCTATAACATCCCTGCCCTCAGAGCCCAGAGTAGGAGGTGAGACGAGATCACAATGAGTGCGCAAACCCATCACACGAACATCCCTGCCCACAGATCTCAGAGCACAAGGTGAGACGAGAACACATTAATGAGTGCACAAACCCACCGCGCTAACCTCTCCGCCCACAGAGCCCAGTGTAAAAGGTGAGACGAGATCACATTAGTGAGTGCACAAAGCCACTGCGCTAACATCCCAGCCCACAGAGCCCAGACCACAAGGTGAGACGAGAGCACATCAATGAGTGCTCAAACCCACCGCGCTAACATCCGCACCCACAGAGCCCGGAGGACAAGGTGAGACGAGATCACATTAGTCAGTGCTCAAACCCACCACGCTAACATCCCCACCCACAGAGCCCAGAGCACAAGGTGAGACGAGATCATATTAGTGAGTGCACAAACCAATGTGCTAGCATCCCTGCCCACAGAGCCCAGAGCACAAGGTGAGACGAGATCACATTAGTGAGTGCACAAACCCACCGCGCTAACATCCCTGCCCACAGAGCCCAGAGCACAAGGTGAGACGAGATCACATTAGTGAGTGCACAAACCCACCACACCAACATCCCTGCCCACAGAGCCCAGAACACAAGGTGAGACGAAATCACATTAGTGAATGCACAACCCAATGTGCTAACATCCCTGCCCACAGAGCCCAGAGCACAAGGTGAGACGAGATCACTTTAGTGAGTGCACAAACCACTGCGCTAACATCCCTGCCCACAGAGCCCAGAGCACAAGGTGAGACGAGATCACATTAGTGAGTGCACAAACCCACCGCGCTAACATCCCAGCCCCCATATCCCAGAGTACAAAGTGAGACGAGATCACATTAGTGAGTGCACAAACCCACTGAACTAACATCTCTGCCCACAGAGGCCAGAGTACAAGGTGAGATGGGATCACATTAGTGAGTGCACAAACCCACCACACTAACATCCCTGCCCTCAGAGCCCAGAGCCCAAGGTGTGACGAGATCTCATTAGTGAGTGCACAAACCCACTGCGCTAACATCCCTGCCCACTGGGCCCAGAGCACAAGGTGAGAATAGATCACATTAGTGAGTGCATGAACCCACTGCACTAACATCCCTGCCCACTGGGCCCAGAGCACAAGGTGAAAAGAGAGCACATTAGTGAGTAGACAAACCCATTGAACTAACATCTCTGCCCACAGAGGCCAGAGAACAAGGTGAGATGAGATCACATTAGTGAGTGCACAAACCGACCACGCTAACATCCCCGCCCCCATAGCCCAGAGTACAAGGTGGGACGAGATCACATTAGTGAGTGCACAAACCCACTGAACTAACATCTCTGCCCACAGAGGCCAGAGTACAAGGTGAGATGGGATCACATTAGTGAGTGCACAAACCCACTGCACTAACATCCCCGCCCACTGGGCCCAGAGCACAAGGTGAAAAGAGAGCACATTAGTGAGTGGAAAAACCCATTGAACTAACATCTCTGCCCACAGAGGCCAGAGTACAAGGTGAGATGAGAATACATTAGTGAGTGCACAAACCCACCGCGCTAACATCCCCGCCCCCATAGCCCAGAGTACAAGGCGAGAGGAGATCACATGAGTGAGTGCATTTCCCACCGCACTAACATCACTTCCCACTGACCCCAGAGCACAAGGTGAGACGAGATCACATTAATGAGTGCACACACCCACCGTGTTAACCTCCCTGCCCACAGAGGCCAGAGTACAAGGTGAGACGAGATCAAATTAGTGAGTGCACACACCCACCGCGCTAACATCCCTGCCCACAGAGCCCAGAGTACAAGGTGAGAGGAGATCACATTAGTGAATGCACAAACTCACTGCACTAACATCGCCACCAACAGAGCCCAGTGTACAAGGTGAGATGAGATCACATTAGTGAGTGCACAAACCCACCGTGCTAACATCCCTGGCCACAGAGCCCAGAGCACAAGGTGAGACGAGATCACATTAGTGAGTGCACAAACCCACCGCACTAACATCCCTGTCCATTGATCCCAGAGCACAAGGTGAGACGAGATCACATTAGTGAGTGCACAAACCCACTGCGCTAACATCCCTGCACACTGAGACCAGAGCACAAGGTGAGACGAGATCACATTAGTGAGTGCTCAAACCCACCATGCTAACATCCCTGACCACAGAGTCCAGAGTACAACGTGGGACGAGGTCACATTAGTGAGTGCACAAACCCACCATGCTAACATCCCTGCCCACTGAGACCAGAGCACAAGGTGAGACGAGATCACATTAGTGAGTGCTCAAACCCACCATGCTAACATCGCTGCCCACAGATCCCAGAGCACAAGGTGAGACGAGATCACATTAGTGAGTGCACAAACCCACTGAACTAACATCTCTGCCCACAGAGGCCAGAGTACAAGATGAGATGGGATCACATTAGTGAGTGCACAAACCCACCGCACTAACCTCCCTGCCCTCAGAGCCCAGAGCACAAGGTGAGACGAGATCACATTAGTGAGTGCACACACCCACTGTGCTAACATCCCTGCCCACAGAGCCCATAGTACAAGGTGAGACAAGATCACATTAGTGAGTGCACAAACCCACCACGCTAACATCCCTGCCCACAGAGCCCAGAGTACAAAATGAGACAAGATCACATTATTCACTGCACAGACCCACTGTGATAACTTCCCTGCTCGACACAGCCCATTGTACAAGTTGAGACGAGATCACGTTAGTGAGTGCACAAACCCACCACGCTAACCTCCCTGCTCACAGATCCCAGAGTACAAGGTGAGACGAGATCACATTAGTGAGTGCACATACCCACCACACTAACAATCCTGCCCACAGAGCCCAGAGCACAAGGTGAGACGAGATCACATTGAGTGCACAAACCCACCGCGCTAACCTCCCCGCCCGCCAGAGGCCATTGTACAAGGTGAGACGAGATCACATTAGTGAGTGCACACACCCACGGCGCTAACATCCCTGCCCTCTGAGCCCAGAGTACAAGGTGAGACGTGATCACATTAGTGAGCGCACAAACCCACGGCGCTAACATCCCTGCTCACAGAGCCCAGAGCACAATGTGAGAGATCACATCATTGAGTGCACAAACCCACCGTGCAAACTTCCATGCCGACAGAGCCCAAAGCACAAGGTGAGACGAGATCACATTAGTGAGTGCACTAACCCCCTGTGCTAACTTCCCTGCCCTCACAGCCCAGAGTACAAGGTGACACGAGATCACATTAGTGAGAACACAAACCCACCGAGCTAACATCCCTGCCCAAATAGTCCAGAGCACAAGGTGAGACGAGATCACATTAGTGAGAACACAAACCCACCGCGCTAACATCCCCGCCCAAAGAGCCCAGAGCACAAGGTGAGAAGAGGTCACCTTAGTGAGTGCTCAAACCCACCGCGCTAACATCCCTGCCCACAGAGCGCAGAGTACAAGGTGAGACGAGATCATATTAGTGAGTGCACAAACCCACCGTGCTAACCCCCGCACAGAGCCCAGAGTACAAGGTGAGACGAGATCACACAAGTGAGTGCACACACCCACCGTGCTAACCCCCCCACAGAGCCCAGTGTACAAGGTGAGACGAGATCACATTAGTGAGTGCACAAACCCACTGCGCTAACATCCCTGCCCACAGGGCCAAGAGCACAAGGTGAGCCGATATCACATTAGTGAGAGCACCAAACCACTGCACTAACATCCATGCCCACAGAGACCAGAGCACAAGAGCACAACGTGAGGCGAGATCACATTAGTGAGTGCACAAACCCACCGTGCTAACGTCCCTGCCCACAGAGCCCAGAGTAAAAGGTGAGACGGGATCACATTAGTGAGTGCACAAACCCACCACATTAACATTCCTGCCCACATAGTCCAGAGTACAACGTATGACGAGATCAAATGAGTGAGTGCACAAACCCACCATTATAACATCCCTGCCCTCAGAGCCCAGAGTAGGAGGTGAGACGAGATCACAATGAGTGCGCAAACCCATCACACTAACATCCCTGCCCACAGATCTCAGAGCACAAGGTGAGACGAGAACACATTAATGAGTGCACAAACCCACCGCGCTAACCTCTCCGCCCACAGAGCCCAGTGTACAAGGTGAGACGAGATCACATTAGTGAGTGCACAAAGCCGCCGCGCTAACATCCCAGCCCACAGAGCCCAGACCACAAGGTGAGACGAGAACACATCAATGAGTGCACAAACCCACCGCGCTAACCTCCCCGCCCACAGAGCCCAGTGTACAAGGTGAGACGATATCACATTAATATGATATGATATGATATGATAAGGCATTTGTAACGCGCCTATACACAGGTGTTTCAATGAGTGCACAAACCCACCGCGCTAACATCCCTGCCAACAGAGCCCAGAACACAAGGTGAGACGAGATCACATTAATGAGTGCTCAAACCCACCGCGCTAACATCCGCACCCACAGAGCCCGGAGGACAAGGTGAGACGAGATCACATTAGTGAGTGCTCAAACCCACCACGCTAACATCCCCACCCACAGAGCCCAGAGCACAAGGTGAGACGAGATCATATTAGTGAGTGCACAACCCAATGTGCTAACATCCCTGCCCACAGAGCCCAGAGCACAAGGTGAGACGAGATCACATTAGTGAGTGCACAAACCCACCGCGCTAACATCCCTGCCCACAGAGCCCAGAGCACAAGGTGAGACGAGATCACATTAGTGAGTGCACAAACCCACCGTGCTAACATCCCTGCCCACAGAGCCCAGAGCACAAGGTGAGACGAGATCACTTTAGTGAGTGCACAAACCCACCGCACTAACATCCCTGTCCACTGATCCCAGAGCACAAGGTGAGACGAGATCACATTAGTGAGTGCACAAACCCACTGCGCTAACATCCCTGCCCACAGGGCCAAGAGCACAAGGTGAGCCGATATCACATTAGTGAGAGCACCAAACCACTGCGCTAACATCCCTGCCCGCAGAGACCAGAGCACAAGAGCACAACGTGAGGCGAGATCACATTATTGAGTGCACAAACCCACCGTGCTAACGTCCCTGCCCACAGAGCCCAGAGTAAAAGGTGAGACGGGATCACATTAGTGAGTGCACAAACCCACCACACTAACATTCCTGCCCACATAGTCCAGCGTACAATGTAAGACGAGATCAAATTAGTGAGTGCACAAACCCACCGCTATAACATCCCTGCCCTCAGAGCCCAGAGTAGGAGGTGAGACGAGATCACAATGAGTGCGCAAACCCATCACACTAACATCCCTGCCCACAGATCTCAGAGCACAAGGTGAGACGAGAACACATTAATGAGTGCACAAACCCACCGCGCTAACCTCTCCGCCCACAGAGCCCAGTGTAAAAGGTGAGACGAGATCACATTAGTGAGTGCACAAAGCCACCGCGCTAACATCCCAGCACACAGAGCCCAGACCACAAGGTGAGACGAGAGCACATCAATGAGTGCTCAAACCCACCGCGCTAACATCCGCACCCACAGAGCCCGGAGGACAAGGTGAGACGAGATCACATTAGTGAGTGCTCAAACCCACCACGCTAACATCCCCACCCACAGAGCCCAGAGCACAAGGTGAGACGAGATCATATTAGTGAGTGCACAAACCAATGTGCTAGCATCCCTGCCCACAGAGCCCAGAGCACAAGGTGAGACGAGATCA
This sequence comes from Ambystoma mexicanum, assembly GCF_040938575.1. NCBI lineage: Eukaryota > Metazoa > Chordata > Amphibia > Caudata > Ambystomatidae > Ambystoma > Ambystoma mexicanum. Next base: position 1,399,710,787 of record NC_090933.1, read on the forward strand.
CATTAGTGAGTGCACAAACCCACCGCGCTAACATCCCTGCCCACAGAGCCCAGAGCACAAGGTGAGACGAGATCACATTAGTGAGTGCACAAACCCACCACACCAACATCCCTGCCCACAGAGCCCAGAACACAAGGTGAGACGAAATCACATTAGTGAATGCACAACCCAATGTGCTAACATCCCTGCCCACAGAGCCCAGAGCACAAGGTGAGACGAGATCACTTTAGTGAGTGCACAAACCACTGCGCTAACATCCCTGCCCACAGAGCCCAGAGCACAAGGTGAGACGAGATCACATTAGTGAGTGCACAAACCCACCGCGCTAACATCCCAGCCCCCATATCCCAGAGTACAAGGTGAGACGAGATCACATTAGTGAGTGCACAAACCCACTGAACTAACATCTCTGCCCACAGAGGCCAGAGTACAAGGTGAGATGGGATCACATTAGTGAGTGCACAAACCCACCACACTAACATCCCTGCCCTCAGAGCCCAGAGCCCAAGGTGTGACGAGATCTCATTAGTGAGTGCACAAACCCACTGCGCTAACATCCCTGCCCACTGGGCCCAGAGCACAAGGTGAGAATAGATCACATTAGTGAGTGCATGAACCCACTGCACTAACATCCCTGCCCACTGGGCCCAGAGCACAAGGTGAAAAGAGAGCACATTAGTGAGTAGACAAACCCATTGAACTAACATCTCTGCCCACAGAGGCCAGAGTACAAGGTGAGATAAGATCACATTAGTGAGTGCACAAACCGACCACGCTAACATCCCCGCCCCCATAGCCCAGAGTACAAGGTGGGACGAGATCACATTAGTGAGTGCACAAACCCACTGAACTAACATCTCTGCCCACAGAGGCCAGAGTACAAGGTGAGATGGGATCACATTAGTGAGTGCACAAACCCACTGCACTAACATCCCCGCCCACTGGGCCCAGAGCACAAGGTGAAAAGAGAGCACATTAGTGAGTGGAAAAACCCATTGAACTAACATCTCTGCCCACAGAGGCCAGAGTACAAGGTGAGATGAGATCACATTAGTGAGTGCACAAACCCACCGCGCTAACATCCCCGCCCCCATAGCCCAGAGTACAAGGCGAGAGGAGATCACATGAGTGAGTGCATTTCCCACCGCACTAACATCACTTCCCACTGACCCCAGAGCACAAGGTGAGACGAGATCACATTAATGAGTGCACACACCCACCGTGTTAACCTCCCTGCCCACAGAGGCCAGAGTACAAGGTGAGACGAGATCAAATTAGTGAGTGCACACACCCACCGCGCTAACATCCCTGCCCACAGAGCCCAGAGTACAAGGTGAGAGGAGATCACATTAGTGAATGCACAAACTCACTGCACTAACATCGCCACCAACAGAGCCCAGTGTACAAGGTGAGATGAGATCACATTAGTGAGTGCACAAACCCACCGTGCTAACATCCCTGCCCACAGAGCCCAGAGCACAAGGTGAGACGAGATCACATTAGTGAGTGCACAAACCCACCGCACTAACATCCCTGTCCATTGATCCCAGAGCACAAGGTGAGACGAGATCACATTAGTGAGTGCACAAACCCACTGCGCTAACATCCCTGCACACTGAGACCAGAGCACAAGGTGAGACGAGATCACATTAGTGAGTGCTCAAACCCACCATGCTAACATCCCTGACCACAGAGTCCAGAGTACAACGTGGGACGAGGTCACATTAGTGAGTGCACAAACCCACCATGCTAACATCCCTGCCCACTGAGACCAGAGCACAAGGTGAGACGAGATCACATTAGTGAGTGCTCAAACCCACCATGCTAACATCGCTGCCCACAGATCCCAGAGCACAAGGTGAGACGAGATCACATTAGTGAGTGCACAAACCCACTGAACTAACATCTCTGCCCACAGAGGCCAGAGTACAAGATGAGATGGGATCACATTAGTGAGTGCACAAACCCACCGCACTAACCTCCCTGCCCTCAGAGCCCAGAGCACAAGGTGAGACGAGATCACATTAGTGAGTGCACACACCCACTGTGCTAACATCCCTGCCCACAGAGCCCATAGTACAAGGTGAGACAAGATCACATTAGTGAGTGCACAAACCCACCACGCTAACATCCCTGCCCACAGAGCCCAGAGTACAAAATGAGACAAGATCACATTATTCACTGCACAGACCCACTGTGATAACTTCCCTGCTCGACACAGCCCATTGTACAAGGTGAGACGAGATCACGTTAGTGAGTGCACAAACCCACCACGCTAACCTCCCTGCTCACAGATCCCAGAGTACAAGGTGAGACGAGATCACATTAGTGAGTGCACATACCCACCACACTAACAATCCTGCCCACAGAGCCCAGAGCACAAGGTGAGACGAGATCACATTGAGTGCACAAACCCACCGCGCTAACCTCTCCGCCCACAGAGCCCAGTGTAAAAGGTGAGACGAGATCACATTAGTGAGTGCACAAAGCCACCGCGCTAACATCCCAGCACACAGAGCCCAGACCACAAGGTGAGACGAGAGCACATCAATGAGTGCTCAAACCCACCGCGCTAACATCCGCACCCACAGAGCCCGGAGGACAAGGTGAGACGAGATCACATTAGTGAGTGCTCAAACCCACCACGCTAACATCCCCACCCACAGAGCCCAGAGCACAAGGTGAGACGAGATCATATTAGTGAGTGCACAAACCAATGTGCTAGCATCCCTGCCCACAGAGCCCAGAGCACAAGGTGAGACGAGATCACATTAGTGAGTGCACAAACCCACCGCGCTAACATCCCTGCCCACAGAGCCCAGAGCACAAGGTGAGACGAGATCACATTAGTGAGTGCACAAACCCACCACACCAACATCCCTGCCCACAGAGCCCAGAACACAAGGTGAGACGAAATCACATTAGTGAATGCACAACCCAATGTGCTAACATCCCTGCCCACAGAGCCCAGAGCACAAGGTGAGACGAGATCACTTTAGTGAGTGCACAAACCACTGCGCTAACATCCCTGCCCACAGAGCCCAGAGCACAAGGTGAGACGAGATCACATTAGTGAGTGCACAAACCCACCGCGCTAACATCCCAGCCCCCATATCCCAGAGTACAAGGTGAGACGAGATCACATTAGTGAGTGCACAAACCCACTGAACTAACATCTCTGCCCACAGAGGCCAGAGTACAAGGTGAGATGGGATCACATTAGTGAGTGCACAAACCCACCACACTAACATCCCTGCCCTCAGAGCCCAGAGCCCAAGGTGTGACGAGATCTCATTAGTGAGTGCACAAACCCACTGCGCTAACATCCCTGCCCACTGGGCCCAGAGCACAAGGTGAGAATAGATCACATTAGTGAGTGCATGAACCCACTGCACTAACATCCCTGCCCACTGGGCCCAGAGCACAAGGTGAAAAGAGAGCACATTAGTGAGTAGACAAACCCATTGAACTAACATCTCTGCCCACAGAGGCCAGAGTACAAGGTGAGATAAGATCACATTAGTGAGTGCACAAACCGACCACGCTAACATCCCCGCCCCCATAGCCCAGAGTACAAGGTGGGACGAGATCACATTAGTGAGTGCACAAACCCACTGAACTAACATCTCTGCCCACAGAGGCCAGAGTACAAGGTGAGATGGGATCACATTAGTGAGTGCACAAACCCACTGCACTAACATCCCCGCCCACTGGGCCCAGAGCACAAGGTGAAAAGAGAGCACATTAGTGAGTGGAAAAACCCATTGAACTAACATCTCTGCCCACAGAGGCCAGAGTACAAGGTGAGATGAGATCACATTAGTGAGTGCACAAACCCACCGCGCTAACATCCCCGCCCCCATAGCCCAGAGTACAAGGCGAGAGGAGATCACATGAGTGAGTGCATTTCCCACCGCACTAACATCACTTCCCACTGACCCCAGAGCACAAGGTGAGACGAGATCACATTAATGAGTGCACACACCCACCGTGTTAACCTCCCTGCCCACAGAGGCCAGAGTACAAGGTGAGACGAGATCAAATTAGTGAGTGCACACACCCACCGCGCTAACATCCCTGCCCACAGAGCCCAGAGTACAAGGTGAGAGGAGATCACATTAGTGAATGCACAAACTCACTGCACTAACATCGCCACCAACAGAGCCCAGTGTACAAGGTGAGATGAGATCACATTAGTGAGTGCACAAACCCACCGTGCTAACATCCCTGCCCACAGAGCCCAGAGCACAAGGTGAGACGAGATCACATTAGTGAGTGCACAAACCCACCGCACTAACATCCCTGTCCATTGATCCCAGAGCACAAGGTGAGACGAGATCACATTAGTGAGTGCACAAACCCACTGCGCTAACATCCCTGCACACTGAGACCAGAGCACAAGGTGAGACGAGATCACATTAGTGAGTGCTCAAACCCACCATGCTAACATCCCTGACCACAGAGTCCAGAGTACAACGTGGGACGAGGTCACATTAGTGAGTGCACAAACCCACCATGCTAACATCCCTGCCCACTGAGACCAGAGCACAAGGTGAGACGAGATCACATTAGTGAGTGCTCAAACCCACCATGCTAACATCGCTGCCCACAGATCCCAGAGCACAAGGTGAGACGAGATCACATTAGTGAGTGCACAAACCCACTGAACTAACATCTCTGCCCACAGAGGCCAGAGTACAAGATGAGATGGGATCACATTAGTGAGTGCACAAACCCACCGCACTAACCTCCCTGCCCTCAGAGCCCAGAGCACAAGGTGAGACGAGATCACATTAGTGAGTGCACACACCCACTGTGCTAACATCCCTGCCCACAGAGCCCATAGTACAAGGTGAGACAAGATCACATTAGTGAGTGCACAAACCCACCACGCTAACATCCCTGCCCACAGAGCCCAGAGTACAAAATGAGACAAGATCACATTATTCACTGCACAGACCCACTGTGATAACTTCCCTGCTCGACACAGCCCATTGTACAAGGTGAGACGAGATCACGTTAGTGAGTGCACAAACCCACCACGCTAACCTCCCTGCTCACAGATCCCAGAGTACAAGGTGAGACGAGATCACATTAGTGAGTGCACATACCCACCACACTAACAATCCTGCCCACAGAGCCCAGAGCACAAGGTGAGACGAGATCACATTGAGTGCACAAACCCACCGCGCTAACCTCCCCGCCCGCCAGAGGCCATTGTACAAAGTGAGACGAGATCACATTAGTGAGTGCACACACCCACGGCGCTAACATCCCTGCCCTCTGAGCCCAGAGTACAAGGTGAGACGAGATCACATTAGTGAGCGCACAAACCCACGGCGCTAACATCCCTGCTCACAGAGCCCAGAGCACAATGTGAGAGATCACATCATTGAGTGCACAAACCCACCGTGCAAACTTCCATGCCGACAGAGCCCAAAGCACAAGGTGAGACGAGATCACATTAGTGAGTGCACTAACCCCCTGTGGTAACTTCCCTGCCCTCACAGCCCAGAGTACAAGGTGACACGAGATCACATTAGTGAGAACACAAACCCACCGAGCTAACATCCCTGCCCAAATAGTCCAGAGCACAAGGTGAGACGAGATCACATTAGTGAGAACACAAACCCACCGCGCTAACATCCCCGCCCAAAGAGCCCAGAGCACAAGGTGAGAAGAGGTCACCTTAGTGAGTGCTCAAACCCACCGCGCTAACATCCCTGCCCACAGAGCGCAGAGTACAAGGTGAGACGAGATCATATTAGTGAGTGCACAAACCCACCGTGCTAACCCCCGCACAGAGCCCAGAGTACAAGGTGAGACGAGATCACACAAGTGAGTGCACACACCCACCGTGCTAACCCCCCCACAGAGCCCAGTGTACAAGGTGAGACGAGATCACATTAGTGAGTGCACAAACCCACTGCGCTAACATCCCTGCCCACAGGGCCAAGAGCACAAGGTGAGCCGATATCACATTAGTGAGAGCACCAAACCACTGCACTAACATCCATGCCCACAGAGACCAGAGCACAAGAGCACAACGTGAGGCGAGATCACATTAGTGAGTGCACAAACCCACCGTGCTAACGTCCCTGCCCACAGAGCCCAGAGTAAAAGGTGAGACGGGATCACATTAGTGAGTGCACAAACCCACCACACTAACATTCCTGCCCACATAGTCCAGAGTACAACGTATGACGAGATCAAATGAGTGAGTGCACAAACCCACCACTATAACATCCCTGCCCTCAGAGCCCAGAGTAGGAGGTGAGACGAGATCACATTAGTGAGAACACAAACCCACCGAGCTAACATCCCTGCCCAAATAGTCCAGAGCACAAGGTGAGACGAGATCACATTAGTGAGAACACAAACCCACCGCGCTAACATCCCCGCCCAAAGAGCCCAGAGCACAAGGTGAGAAGAGGTCACCTTAGTGAGTGCTCAATCCCACCGCGCTAACATCCCTGCCCACAGAGCGCAGAGTACAAGGTGAGACGAGATCATATTAGTGAGTGCACAAACCCACCGTGCTAACCCCCGCACAGAGCCCAGAGTACAAGGTGAGACGAGATCACACAAGTGAGTGCACACACCCACCGTGCTAACCCCCCCACAGAGCCCAGTGTACAAGGTGAGACGAGATCACATTAGTGAGTGCACAAACCCACTGCGCTAACATCCCTGCCCACAGGGCCAAGAGCACAAGGTGAGCCGATATCACATTAGTGAGAGCACCAAACCACTGCACTAACATCCATGCCCACAGAGACCAGAGCACAAGAGCACAACGTGAGGCGAGATCACATTAGTGAGTGCACAAACCCACCGTGCTAACGTCCCTGCCCACAGAGCCCAGAGTAAAAGGTGAGACGGGATCACATTAGTGAGTGCACAAACCCACCACACTAACATTCCTGCCCACATAGTCCAGAGTACAACGTATGACGAGATCAAATGAGTGAGTGCACAAACCCACCACTATAACATCCCTGCCCTCAGAGCCCAGAGTAGGAGGTGAGACGAGATCACAATGAGTGCGCAAACCCATCACACTAACATCCCTGCCCACAGATCTCAGAGCACAAGGTGAGACGAGAACACATTAATGAGTGCACAAACCCACCGCGCTAACCTCTCCGCCCACAGAGCCCAGTGTACAAGGTGAGACGAGATCACATTAGTGAGTGCACAAAGCCGCCGCGCTAACATCCCAGCCCACAGAGCCCAGACCACAAGGTGAGACGAGAACACATCAATGAGTGCACAAACCCACCGCGCTAACCTCCCCGCCCACAGAGCCCAGTGTACAAGGTGAGACGATATCACATTAGTGAGTGCTCAAACCCACCGCGCTAACATCCGCACCCACAGAGCCCGGAGGACAAGGTGAGACGAGATCACATTAGTGAGTGCTCAAACCCACCACGCTAACATCCCCACCCACAGAGCCCAGAGCACAAGGTGAGACGAGATCATATTAGTGAGTGCACAACCCAATGTGCTAACATCCCTGCCCACAGAGCCCAGAGCACAAGGTGAGACGAGATCACATTAGTGAGTGCACAAACCCACCGCGCTAACATCCCTGCCCACAGAGCCCAGAGCACAAGGTGAGACGAGATCACATTAGTGAGTGCACAAACCCACCACACCAACATCCCTGCCCACAGAGCCCAGAACACAAGGTGAGACGAAATCACATTAGTGAATGCACAACCCAATGTACTAACATCCCTGCCCACAGAGCCCAGAGCACAAGGTGAGACGAGATCACATTAGTGAGTGCACAAACCCACCGCGCTAACATCCCAGCCCCCATATCCCAGAGTACAAGGTGAGACGAGATCACATTAGTGAGTGCACAAACCCACTGAACTAACATCTCTGCCCACAGAGGCCAGAGTACAAGGTGAGATGGGATCACATTAGTGAGTGCACAAACCCACCACACTAACATCCCTGCCCTCAGAGCCCAGAGCCCAAGGTGTGACGAGATCTCATTAGTGAGTGCACAAACCCACTGCGCTAACATCCCTGCCCACTGGGCCCAGAGCACAAGGTGAGAATAGATCACATTAGTGAGTGCATGAACCCACTGCACTAACATCCCTGCCCACTGGGCCCAGAGCACAAGGTGAAAAGAGAGCACATTAGTGAGTAGACAAACCCATTGAACTAACATCTCTGCCCACAGAGGCCAGAGTACAAGGTGAGATGAGATCACATTAGTGAGTGCACAAACCGACCGCGCTAACATCCCTGCCCACAGAGCCCAGAGCACAAGGTGAGACGAGATCACATTAGTGAGTGCACAAACCCACCGTGTTAACCTCCCTGCGCACAGAGCCCAGAGTACAAGGTGAGACGAGATCAAATTAGTGAGTGCACAAACCCACCGCGCTAACATCCCTGCCCACAGAGCCCAGAGCACAAGGTGAGACGAGATCACATTAGTGAGTGCACAAACCCACCGCACTAACATCCCTGTCCACTGATCCCAGAGCACAAGGTGAGACGAGATCACATTAGTGAGTGCACAAACCCACTGCGCTAACATCGCCACCAACAGAGCCCAGTGTACAAGGTGAGATGAGATCACATTAGTGAGTGCACAACCCCACCGTGCTAACATCCCTGCCCACAGAGCCCAGAGCACAAGGTGAGACGAGATCACATTAGTGAGTGCACAAACCCACCGCACTAACATCCCTGTCCACTGATCCCAGAGCACAAGGTGAGACGAGATCACATTAGTGAGTGCACAAACCCACTGCGCTAACATCCCTGCCCACAGGGCCAAGAGCACAAGGTGAGCCGATATCACATTAGTGAGAGCACCAAACCACTGCGCTAACATCCCTGCCCGCAGAGACCAGAACACAAGAGCACAACGTGAGGCGAGATCACATTAGTGAGTGCACAAACCCACCGTGCTAACGTCCCTGCCCACAGAGCCCAGAGTAAAAGGTGAGACGGGATCACATTAGTGAGTGCACAAACCCACCACACTAACATTCCTGCCCACATAGTCCAGCGTACAACGTAAAACGACATCAAATTAGTGAGTGCACAAACCCACCGCTATAACATCCCTGCCCTCAGAGCCCAGAGTAGGAGGTGAGACGAGATCACAATGAGTGCGCAAACCCATCACACTAACATCCCTGCCCACAGATCTCAGAGCACAAGGTGAGACGAGAACACATTAATGAGTGCACAAACCCACCGCGCTAACCTCTCCGCCCACAGAGCCCAGTGTAAAAGGTGAGACGAGATCACATTAGTGAGTGCACAAAGCCACCGAGCTAACATCCCAGCCCACAGAGCCCAGACCACAAGGTGAGACGAGAGCACATCAATGAGTGCACAAACCCACCGCGCTAACCTCCCCGCCCACAGAGCCCAGTGTACAAGGTGAGACGATATCACATTAATATGATATGATATGATATGATAAGGCATTTGTAACGCGCATATACACAGTTGTTTCAATGAGTGCACAAACCCACCGCGCTAACATCCCTGCCAACAGAGCCCAGAACACAAGGTGAGACGATATCACATTAATGAGTGCTCAAACCCACCGCGCTAACATCCGCACCCACAGAGCCCGGAGGACAAGGTGAGACGAGATCACATTAGTGAGTGCTCAAACCCACCACGCTAACATCCCCACCCACAGAGCCCACAGAACAAGGTGAGACGAGATCATATTAGTGAGTGCACAAACCAATGTGCTAGCATCCCTGCCCACAGAGCCCAGAGCACAAGGTGAGACGAGATCACATTAGTGAGTGCACAAACCCACCGCGCTAACATCCCTGCCCACAGAGCCCAGAGCACAAGGTGAGACGAGATCACATTAGTGAGTGCACAAACCCACCACACCAACATCCCTGCCCACAGAGCCCAGAACACAAGGTGAGACGAAATCATATTAGTGAATGCACAACCCAATGTGCTAACATCCCTGCCCACAGAGCCCAGAGCACAAGGTGAGACGAGATCACTTTAGTGAGTGCACAAACCACTGCGCTAACATCCCTGCCCACAGAGCCCAGAGCACAAGGTGAGACGAGATCACATTAGTGAGTGCACAAACCCACCGCGCTAACATCCCAGCCCCATTATCCCAGAGTACAAGGTGAGATGAGATCACATTAGTGAGTGCACAAACCCACCGCGCTAACATCCCCGCCCCCATAGCCCAGAGTACAAGGCGAGAGATCACATGAGTGAGTGCATTTCCCACTGCACTAACATCACTTCCCACTGACCCCAGAGCACAAGGTGAGACGAGATCACATTAATGAGTGCACACACCCACCGTGTTAACCTCCCTGCCCACAGAGGCCAGAGTACAAGGTGAGACGAGATCAAATTAGTGAGTGCACACACCCACCGCGCTAACATCCCTGCCCACAGAGCCCAGAGTACAAGGTGAGAGGAGATCACATTAGTGAATGCACAAACTCACTGCACTAACATCGCCACCAACAGAGCCCAGTGTACAAGGTGAGATGAGATCACATTAGTGAGTGCACAAACCCACCGTGCTAACATCCCTGCCCACAGAGCCCAGAGCACAAGGTGAGACGAGATCACATTAGTGAGTGCACAAACCCACCGCACTAACATCCCTGTCCATTGATCCCAGAGCACAAGGTGAGACGAGATCACATTAGTGAGTGCACAAACCCACTGCGCTAACATCCCTGCACACTGAGACCAGAGCACAAGGTGAGACGAGATCACATTAGTGAGTGCTCAAACCCACCATGCTAACATCCCTGACCACAGAGTCCAGAGTACAACGTGGGACGAGGTCACATTAGTGAGTGCACAAACCCACCATGCTAACATCCCTGCCCACTGAGACCAGAGCACAAGGTGAGACGAGATCACATTAGTGAGTGCTCAAACCCACCATGCTAACATCGCTGCCCACAGATCCCAGAGCACAAGGTGAGACGAGATCACATTAGTGAGTGCACAAACCCACTGAACTAACATCTCTGCCCACAGAGGCCAGAGTACAAGATGAGATGGGATCACATTAGTGAGTGCACAAACCCACCGCACTAACCTCCCTGCCCTCAGAGCCCAGAGCACAAGGTGAGACGAGATCACATTAGTGAGTGCACACACCCACTGTGCTAACATCCCTGCCCACAGAGCCCATAGTACAAGGTGAGACAAGATCACATTAGTGAGTGCACAAACCCACCACGCTAACATCCCTGCCCACAGAGCCCAGAGTACAAAATGAGACAAGATCACATTATTCACTGCACAGACCCACTGTGATAACTTCCCTGCTCGACACAGCCCATTGTACAAGGTGAGACGAGATCACGTTAGTGAGTGCACAAACCCACCACGCTAACCTCCCTGCTCACAGATCCCAGAGTACAAGGTGAGACGAGATCACATTAGTGAGTGCACATACCCACCACACTAACAATCCTGCCCACAGAGCCCAGAGCACAAGGTGAGACGAGATCACATTGAGTGCACAAACCCACCGCGCTAACCTCCCCGCCCGCCAGAGGCCATTGTACAAGGTGAGACGAGATCACATTAGTGAGTGCACACACCCACGGCGCTAACATCCCTGCCCTCTGAGCCCAGAGTACAAGGTGAGACGAGATCACATTAGTGAGCGCACAAACCCACGGCGCTAACATCCCTGCTCACAGAGCCCAGAGCACAATGTGAGAGATCACATCATTGAGTGCACAAACCCACCGTGCAAACTTCCATGCCGACAGAGCCCAAAGCACAAGGTGAGACGAGATCACATTAGTGAGTGCACTAACCCCCTGTGCTAACTTCCCTGCCCTCACAGCCCAGAGTACAAGGTGACACGAGATCACATTAGTGAGAACACAAACCCACCGAGCTAACATCCCTGCCCAAATAGTCCAGAGCACAAGGTGAGACGAGATCACATTAGTGAGAACACAAACCCACCGCGCTAACATCCCCGCCCAAAGAGCCCAGAGCACAAGGTGAGAAGAGGTCACCTTAGTGAGTGCTCAAACCCACCGCGCTAACATCCCTGCCCACAGAGCGCAGAGTACAAGGTGAGACGCGATCATATTAGTGAGTGCACAAACCCACCGTGCTAACCCCCGCACAGAGCCCAGAGTACAAGGTGAGACGAGATCACACAAGTGAGTGCACACACCCACCGTGCTAACCCCCCCACAGAGCCCAGTGTACAAGGTGAGACGAGATCACATTAGTGAGTGCACAAACCCACTGCGCTAACATCCCTGCCCACAGGGCCAAGAGCACAAGGTGAGCCGATATCACATTAGTGAGAGCACCAAACCACTGCACTAACATCCATGCCCACAGAGACCAGAGCACAAGAGCACAACGTGAGGCGAGATCACATTAGTGAGTGCACAAACCCACCGTGCTAACGTCCCTGCCCACAGAGCTCAGAGTAAAAGGTGAGACGGGATCACATTAGTGAGTGCACACACCCACCACACTAACATTCCTGCCCACATAGTCCAGAGTACAACGTATGACGAGATCAAATGAGTGAGTGCACAAACCCACCACTATAACATCCCTGCCCTCAGAGCCCAGAGTAGGAGGTGAGACGAGATCACAATGAGTGCGCAAACCCATCACACTAACATCCCTGCCCACAGATCTCAGAGCACAAGGTGAGACGAGAACACATTAATGAGTGCACAAACCCACCGCGCTAACCTCTCCGCCCACAGAGCCCAGTGTACAAGGTGAGACGAGATCACATTAGTGAGTGCACAAAGCCGCCGCGCTAACATCCCAGCCCACAGAGCCCAGACCACAAGGTGAGACGAGAACACATCAATGAGTGCACAAACCCACCGCGCTAACCTCCCCGCCCACAGAGCCCAGTGTACAAGGTGAGACGAGATCACATTAATGAGTGCTCAAACCCACCGCGCTAACATCCGCACCCACAGAGCCCGGAGGACAAGGTGAGACGAGATCACATTAGTGAGTGCTCAAACCCACCACGCTAACATCCCCACCCACAGAGCCCAGAGAACAAGGTGAGACGAGATCATATTAGTGAGTGCACAACCCAATGTGCTAACATCCCTGCCCACAGAGCCCAGAGCACAAGGTGAGACGAGATCACATTAGTGAGTGCACAAACCCACCACACCAACATCCCTGCCCACAGAGCCCAGAACACAAGGTGAGACGAAATCACATTAATGAGTGCTCAAACCCACCGCGCTAACATCCGCACCCACAGAGCCCGGAGGACAAGGTGAGACGAGATCACATTAGTGAGTGCTCAAACCCACCACGCTAACATCCCCACCCACAGAGCCCAGAGCACAAGGTGAGACGAGATCATATTAGTGAGTGCACAACCCAATGTGCTAACATCCCTGCCCACAGAGCCCAGAGCACAAGGTGAGACGAGATCACATTAGTGAGTGCACAAACCCACCGCGCTAACATCCCTGCCCACAGAGCCCAGAGCACAAGGTGAGACGAGATCACATTAGTGAGTGCACAAACCCACCACACCAACATCCCTGCCCACAGAGCCCAGAACACAAGGTGAGACGAAATCACATTAGTGAATGCACAACCCAATGTACTAACATCCCTGCCCACAGAGCCCAGAGCACAAGGTGAGACGAGATCACATTAGTGAGTGCACAAACCCACCGCGCTAACATCCCAGCCCCCATATCCCAGAGTACAAGGTGAGACGAGATCACATTAGTGAGTGCACAAACCCACTGAACTAACATCTCTGCCCACAGAGGCCAGAGTACAAGGTGAGATGGGATCACATTAGTGAGTGCACAAACCCACCACACTAACATCCCTGCCCTCAGAGCCCAGAGCCCAAGGTGTGACGAGATCTCATTAGTGAGTGCACAAACCCACTGCGCTAACATCCCTGCCCACTGGGCCCAGAGCACAAGGTGAGAATAGATCACATTAGTGAGTGCATGAACCCACTGCACTAACATCCCTGCCCACTGGGCCCAGAGCACAAGGTGAAAAGAGAGCACATTAGTGAGTAGACAAACCCATTGAACTAACATCTCTGCCCACAGAGGCCAGAGTACAAGGTGAGATGAGATCACATTAGTGAGTGCACAAACCGACCGCGCTAACATCCCTGCCCACAGAGCCCAGAGCACAAGGTGAGACGAGATCACATTAGTGAGTGCACAAACCCACCGCGCTAACATCCCTGCCCACAGAGCCCAGAGCACAAGGTGAGACGAGATCACATTAGTGAGTGCACAAACCCACCGCACTAACATCCCTGTCCACTGATCCCAGAGCACAAGGTGAGACGAGATCACATTAGTGAGTGCACAAACCCACTGCGCTAACATCGCCACCAACAGAACCCAGTGTACAAGGTGAGATGAGATCACATTAGTGAGTGCACAAACCCACCGTGCTAACATCCCTGCCCACAGAGCCCAGAGCACAAGGTGAGACGAGATCACATTAGTGAGTGCACAAACCCACCGCACTAACATCCCTGTCCACTGATCCCAGAGCACAGGGTGAGACGAGATCACATTAGTGAGTGCACAAACCCACTGCGCTAACATCCCTGCCCACAGGGCCAAGAGCACAAGGTGAGCCGATATCACATTAGTGAGAGCACCAAACCACTGCGCTAACATCCCTGCCCGCAGAGACCAGAACACAAGAGCACAACGTTAGGCGAGATCACATTAGTGAGTGCACAAACCCACCGTGCTAACGTCCCTGCCCACAGAGCCCAGAGTAAAAGGTGAGACGGGATCACATTAGTGAGTGCACAAACCCACCACACTAACATTCCTGCCCACATAGTCCAGCGTACAACGTAAAACGAGATCAAATTAGTGAGTGCACAAACCCACCGCTATAACATCCCTGCCCTCAGAGCCCAGAGTAGGAGGTGAGACGAGATCACAATGAGTGCGCAAACCCATCACACTAACATCCCTGCCCACAGATCTCAGAGCACAAGGTGAGACGAGAACACATTAATGAGTGCACAAACCCACCGCGCTAACCTCTCCGCCCACAGAGCCCAGTGTAAAAGGTGAGACGAGATCACATTAGTGAGTGCACAAAGCCACCGCGCTAACATCCCAGCCCACAGAGCCCAGACCACAAGGTGAGACGAGAGCACATCAATGAGTGCACAAACCCACCGCGCTAACCTCCCCGCCCACAGAGCCCAGTGTACAAGGTGAGACGATATCACATTAATATGATATGATATGATATGATAAGGCATTTGTAACGCGCCTATACACAGGTGTTTCAATGAGTGCACAAACCCACCGCGCTAACATCCCTGCCAACAGAGCCCAGAACACAAGGCGAGACGATATCACATTAATGAGTGCTCAAACCCACCGCGCTAACATCCGCACCCACAGAGCCCGGAGGACAAGTTGAGACGAGATCACATTAGTGAGTGCTCAAACCCACCACGCTAACATCCCCACCCACAGAGCCCACAGCACAAGGTGAGACGAGATCATATTAGTGAGTGCACAAACCAATGTGCTAGCATCCCTGCCCACAGAGCCCAGAGCACAAGGTGAGACGAGATCACATTAGTGAGTGCACAAACCCACCGCGCTAACATCCCTGCCCACAGAGCCCAGAGCACAAGGTGAGACGAGATCACATTAGTGAGTGCACAAACCCACCACACCAACATCCCTGCCCACAGAGCCCAGAACACAAGGTGAGACGAAATCATATTAGTGAATGCACAACCCAATGTGCTAACATCCCTGCCCACAGAGCCCAGAGCACAAGGTGAGACGAGATCACTTTAGTGAGTGCACAAACCACTGCGCTAACATCCCTGCCCACAGAGCCCAGAGCACAAGGTGAGACGAGATCACATTAGTGAGTGCACAAACCCACCGCGCTAACATCCCAGCCCCCATATCCCAGAGTACAAGGTGAGACGAGATCACATTAGTGAGTGCACAAACCCACTGAACTAACATCTCTGCCCACAGAGGCCAGAGTACAAGGTGAGATGGGATCACATTAGTGAGTGCACAAACCCACCACACTAACATCCCTGCCCTCAGAGCCCAGAGCCCAAGGTGTGACGAGATCTCATTAGTGAGTGCACAAACCCACTGCGCTAACATCCCTGCCCACTGGGCCCAGAGCACAAGGTGAGAATAGATCACATTAGTGAGTGCATGAACCCACTGCACTAACATCCCTGCCCACTGGGCCCAGAGCACAAGGTGAAAAGAGAGCACATTAGTGAGTAGACAAACCCATTGAACTAACATCTCTGCCCACAGAGCCCAGAGTACAAGGTGAGATGAGATCACATTAGTGAGTGCACAAACCGACCGCGCTAACATCCCCGCCCCAATAGCCCAGAGTACAAGGTGAGACGAGATCACATTAGTGAGTGCACAAACCCACTGAACTAACATCTCTGCCCACAGAGGCCAGAGTACAAGGTGAGATGGGATCACATTAGTGAGTGCACAAACCCACCGCACTAACATCCCTGCCCTCAGAGCCCAGAGCACAAGGTGAGACGAGATCACATTAGTGAGTGCACAAACCCACTGCACTAACATCCCTGCCCACTGGGCCCAGAGCACAAGGTGAAAAGACAGCACATTAGTGAGTGGACAAACCCATTGAACTAACATCTCTGCCCACAGAGGCCAGAGTACAAGGTGAGATGAGATCACATTAGTGAGTGCACAAACCCACCGCGCTAACATCCCCGCCCCCATAGCCCAGAGTACAAGGCGAGAGGAGATCACATGAGTGAGTGCATTTCCCACCGCACTAACATCACTTCCCACTGACCCCAGAGCACAAGGTGAGACGAGATCACATTAATGAGTGCACACACCCACCGTGTTAACCTCCCTGCCCACAGAGGCCAGAGTTCAAGGTGAGACGAGATCAAATTAGTGAGTGCACACACCCACCGCGCTAACATCCCTGCCCACAGAGCCCAGAGTACAAGGCGAGAGGAGATCACATGAGTGAGTGCATTTCCCACCGCACTAACATCACTTCCCACTGACCCCAGAGCACAAGGTGAGACGAGATCACATTAATGAGTGCACACACCCACCGTGTTAACCTCCCTGCCCACAGAGGCCAGAGTTCAAGGTGAGACGAGATCAAATTAGTGAGTGCACAAACCCACCGCTATAACATCCCTGCCCTCAGAGCCCAGAGTAGGAGGTGAGACGAGATCACAATGAGTGCGCAAACCCATCACACTAACATCCCTGCCCACAGATCTCAGAGCACAAGGTGAGACGAGAACACATTAATGAGTGCACAAACCCACCGCGCTAACCTCTCCGCCCACAGAGCCCAGTGTAAAAGGTGAGACGAGATCACATTAGTGAGTGCACAAAGCCACCGCGCTAACATCCCAGCCCACAGAGCCCAGACCACAAGGTGAGACGAGAGCACATCAATGAGTGCACAAACCCACCGCGCTAACCTCCCCGCCCACAGAGCCCAGTGTACAAGGTGAGACGATATCACATTAATATGATATGATATGATATGATAAGGCATTTGTAACGCGCCTATACACAGGTGTTTCAATGAGTGCACAAACCCACCGCGCTAACATCCCTGCCAACAGAGCCCAGAACACAAGGCGAGACGATATCACATTAATGAGTGCTCAAACCCACCGCGCTAACATCCGCACCCACAGAGCCCACAGCACAAGGTGAGACGAGATCATATTAGTGAGTGCACAAACCAATGTGCTAGCATCCCTGCCCACAGAGCCCAGAGCACAAGGTGAGACGAGATCACATTAGTGAGTGCACAAACCCACCGCGCTAACATCCCTGCCCACAGAGCCCAGAGCACAAGGTGAGACGAGATCACATTAGTGAGTGCACAAACCCACCACACCAACATCCCTGCCCACAGAGCCCAGAACACAAGGTGAGACGAAATCATATTAGTGAATGCACAACCCAATGTGCTAACATCCCTGCCCACAGAGCCCAGAGCACAAGGTGAGACGAGATCACTTTAGTGAGTGCACAAACCACTGCGCTAACATCCCTGCCCACAGAGCCCAGAGCACAAGGTGAGACGAGATCACATTAGTGAGTGCACAAACCCACCGCGCTAACATCCCAGCCCCCATATCCCAGAGTACAAGGTGAGACGAGATCACATTAGTGAGTGCACAAACCCACTGAACTAACATCTCTGCCCACAGAGGCCAGAGTACAAGGTGAGATGGGATCACATTAGTGAGTGCACAAACCCACCACACTAACATCCCTGCCCTCAGAGCCCAGAGCCCAAGGTGTGACGAGATCTCATTAGTGAGTGCACAAACCCACTGCGCTAACATCCCTGCCCACTGGGCCCAGAGCACAAGGTGAGAATAGATCACATTAGTGAGTGCATGAACCCACTGCACTAACATCCCTGCCCACTGGGCCCAGAGCACAAGGTGAAAAGAGAGCACATTAGTGAGTAGACAAACCCATTGAACTAACATCTCTGCCCACAGAGCCCAGAGTACAAGGTGAGATGAGATCACATTAGTGAGTGCACAAACCGACCGCGCTAACATCCCCGCCCCAATAGCCCAGAGTACAAGGTGAGACGAGATCACATTAGTGAGTGCACAAACCCACTGAACTAACATCTCTGCCCACAGAGGCCAGAGTACAAGGTGAGATGGGATCACATTAGTGAGTGCACAAACCCACCGCACTAACATCCCTGCCCTCAGAGCCCAGAGCACAAGGTGAGACGAGATCACATTAGTGAGTGCACAAACCCACTGCACTAACATCCCTGCCCACTGGGCCCAGAGCACAAGGTGAAAAGACAGCACATTAGTGAGTGGACAAACCCATTGAACTAACATCTCTGCCCACAGAGGCCAGAGTACAAGGTGAGATGAGATCACATTAGTGAGTGCACAAACCCACCGCGCTAACATCCCCGCCCCCATAGCCCAGAGTACAAGGCGAGAGGAGATCACATGAGTGAGTGCATTTCCCACCGCACTAACATCACTTCCCACTGACCCCAGAGCACAAGGTGAGACGAGATCACATTAATGAGTGCACACACCCACCGTGTTAACCTCCCTGCCCACAGAGGCCAGAGTTCAAGGTGAGACGAGATCAAATTAGTGAGTGCACACACCCACCGCGCTAACATCCCTGCCCACAGAGCCCAGAGTACAAGGTGAGACGAGATCACATTAGTGAATGCAGAAACTCACTGCACTAACATCGCCACCAACAGAGCCCAGTGTACAAGGTGAGATGAGATCACATTAGTGAGTGCACAAACCCACCGTGCTAACATCCCTGCCCACAGAGCCCAGAGCACAAGGTGAGACGAGATCACATTAGTGAGTGCACAAACCCACCGCACTAACATCCCTGTCCACTGATCCCAGAGCACAAGGTGAGACGAGATCACATTAGTGAGTGCACAAACCCACTGCGCTAACATCCCTGCACACTGAGACCAGAGCACAAGGTGAGACGAGATCACATTAGTGAGTGCTCAAACCCACCATGCTAACATCCCTGACCACAGAGTCCAGAGTACAACGTGGGACGAGGTCACATTAGTGAGTGCACAAACCCACCATGCTAACATCCCTGCCCACTGAGACCAGAGCACAAGGTGAGACGAGATCACATTAGTGAGTGCTCAAACCCACCATGCTAACATCCCTGCCCACAGATCCCAGAGCACAAGGTGAGACGAGATCACATTAGTGAGTGCACAAACCCACTGAACTAACATCTCTGCCCACAGAGGCCAGAGTACAAGGTGAGATGGGATCACATTAGTGAGTGCACAAACCCACCGCACTAACCTCCCTGCCCTCAGAGCCCAGAGCACAAGGTGAGACGAGATCACATTAGTGAGTGCACACACCCGCTATGCTAACATCCCTGCCCACAGAGCCCAGAGTACAAGGTGAGACAAGATCACATTAGTGAGTGCACAAACCCACCACGCTAACATCCCTGCCCACAGAGCCCAGAGTACAAAATGAGACAAGATCACATTATTCACTGCACAGACCCACTGTGATAACTTCCCCGCTCGACACAGCCCATTGTACAAGGTGAGACGAGATCACGTTAGTGAGTGCACAAACCCACCACGCTAACCTCCCTGCTCACAGATCCCAGAGTACAAGGTGAGACGAGATCACATTTGTGAGTGCACAAACCCACCACACTAACAATCCTGCCCACAGAGCCCAGAGCACAAGGTGAGACGAGATCACATTGAGTGCACAAACCCACCGCGCTAACCTCCCCGCCCGCCAGAGGCCAGTGTACAAGGTGAGACGAGATCACATTAGTGAGTGCACAAACCCACCGTGCTAACGTCCCTGCCCACTGAGCCCAGAGTAAAAGGTGAGACGGGGTCACATTAGTGAGTGCACTAACCCCCTGTGCTAACTTCCCTGCCCTCACAGCCCAGAGTACAAGGTGACACGAGATCACATTAGTGAGTGCTCAAACCCACCGCGCTAACATCCCTGCCCACAGAGCGCAGAGTACAAGGTGAGACGAGATCATATTAGTGAGTGCACAAACCCACTGCGCTAACATCCCTGTCCACTGATCCCAGAGCACAAGGCGAGACGAGATCATATTAGTGAGTGCACAAACCCACCGTGCTAACCCCCGCACAGAGCCCAGAGTACAAGGTGAGACGAGATCACACAAGTGAGTGCACACACCCACCGTGCTAACCCCCCCACAGAGCCCAGTGTACAAGGTGAGACGAGATCACATTAGTGAGTGCACAAACCCACTGCGCTAACATCCCTGCCCACAGGGCCAAGAGCACAAGGTGAGCCGATATCACATTAGTGAGAGCACCAAACCACTGCACTAACATCCATGCCCACAGAGACCAGAGCACAAGAGCACAACGTGAGGCGAGATCACATTAGTGAGTGCACAAACCCACCGTGCTAACGTCCCTGCCCACAGAGCCCAGAGTAAAAGGTGAGACGGGATCACATTAGTGAGTGCACAAACCCACCACACTAACATTCCTGCCCACATAGTCCAGAGTACAACGTAAGACGAGATCAAATGAGTGAGTGCACAAACCCACCACTATAACATCCCTGCCCTCAGAGCCCAGAGTAGGAGGTGAGACGGGATGACAATGAGTGCGCAAACCCATCGCACTAACATCCCTGCCCACAGATCTCAGAGCACAAGGTGAGACGAGAACACATTAATGAGTGCACAAACCCACCGCGCTAACCTCTCCGCCCACAGAGCCCAGTGTACAAGGTGAGACGATATCACATTAGTGAGTGCACAAAGCCACCGCGCTAACATCCCAGCCCACAGAGCCCAGACCACAAGGTGAGACGAGAACACATCAATGAGTGCACAAACCCACCGCGCTAACCTCCCCGCCCACAGAGCCCAGTGTACAAGGTGAGACGATATCACATTAGTGAGTGCACAAACCCACCGCGCTAACATCCCTGCCCACAGAGCCCAGAACAGAAAGTGAGACGAGATCACATTAGTGAGTGCACAAACCCACTACACTAACATCCCTACCCACATAGCCCAGTGTACAAGGTGAGATAAGATCACATTTGTGAGTGCACAAACCCACCGCGCTAACATCCCCGCCCACATAGCCCAGAGTACAATGTGAGACAAGATCACATTAGTGAGTAGACAAACCCACCGCACTAACATCTCTGTCCACAGAGCCCAGAGCACAAGGTGAGACGAGATCACATTAGTGAGTGCTCAAACCCACGGCACTAACATCCCCACCCACAGAGCCCAGAGTACAAGGTGGGACGAGATCACATTAGTGAGTGCTCAAACCCACGGCACTAACATCGCCGCCCACAGAGCCCAGAGTACAAGGTGGGACGAGATCACATTAGTGAGTGCACAAACCCACTGCACTAACATCCCCACCCACAGAGCCCAGTGTACAAGGTGAGATGAGATCACATTAGTGAGTGCACAAACCCACCGTGCTAACCTCCTCACCCACAGAGCCAAGTGTACAAGGTGAGACGAGATCAAATTAGTGAGTGCACACACCCACCGCGCTAACATCCCTGCCCACAGAGCCCAGAGCACAAGGTGAGACGAGATCACATTAGTGAGTGCTCAAACCCACCATGCTAACATCCCTGACCACAGAGTCCAGAGTACAACGTGGGACGAGGTCACATTAGTGAGTGCACAAACCCACCATGCTAACATCCCTGCCCACTGAGACCAGAGCACAAGGTGAGACGAGATCACATTAGTGAGTGCTCAAACCCACCATGCTAACATCGCTGCCCACAGATCCCAGAGCACAAGGTGAGACGAGATCACATTAGTGAGTGCACAAACCCACTGAACTAACATCTCTGCCCACAGAGGCCAGAGTACAAGATGAGATGGGATCACATTAGTGAGTGCACAAACCCACCGCACTAACCTCCCTGCCCTCAGAGCCCAGAGCACAAGGTGAGACGAGATCACATTAGTGAGTGCACACACCCACTGTGCTAACATCCCTGCCCACAGAGCCCATAGTACAAGGTGAGACAAGATCACATTAGTGAGTGCACAAACCCACCACGCTAACATCCCTGCCCACAGAGCCCAGAGTACAAAATGAGACAAGATCACATTATTCACTGCACAGACCCACTGTGATAACTTCCCTGCTCGACACAGCCCATTGTACAAGGTGAGACGAGATCACGTTAGTGAGTGCACAAACCCACCACGCTAACCTCCCTGCTCACAGATCCCAGAGTACAAGGTGAGACGAGATCACATTAGTGAGTGCACATACCCACCACACTAACAATCCTGCCCACAGAGCCCAGAGCACAAGGTGAGACGAGATCACATTGAGTGCACAAACCCACCGCGCTAACCTCCCCGCCCGCCAGAGGCCATTGTACAAGGTGAGACGAGATCACATTAGTGAGTGCACACACCCACGGCGCTAACATCCCTGCCCTCTGAGCCCAGAGTACAAGGTGAGACGAGATCACATTAGTGAGCGCACAAACCCACGGCGCTAACATCCCTGCTCACAGAGCCCAGAGCACAATGTGAGAGATCACATCATTGAGTGCACAAACCCACCGTGCAAACTTCCATGCCGACAGAGCCCAAAGCACAAGGTGAGACGAGATCACATTAGTGAGTGCACTAACCCCCTGTGCTAACTTCCCTGCCCTCACAGCCCAGAGTACAAGGTGACACGAGATCACATTAGTGAGAACACAAACCCACCGAGCTAACATCCCTGCCCAAATAGTCCAGAGCACAAGGTGAGACGAGATCACATTAGTGAGAACACAAACCCACCGCGCTAACATCCCCGCCCAAAGAGCCCAGAGCACAAGGTGAGAAGAGGTCACCTTAGTGAGTGCTCAAACCCACCGCGCTAACATCCCTGCCCACAGAGCGCAGAGTACAAGGTGAGACGCGATCATATTAGTGAGTGCACAAACCCACCGTGCTAACCCCCGCACAGAGCCCAGAGTACAAGGTGAGACGAGATCACACAAGTGAGTGCACACACCCACCGTGCTAACCCCCCCACAGAGCCCAGTGTACAAGGTGAGACGAGATCACATTAGTGAGTGCACAAACCCACTGCGCTAACATCCCTGCCCACAGGGCCAAGAGCACAAGGTGAGCCGATATCACATTAGTGAGAGCACCAAACCACTGCACTAACATCCATGCCCACAGAGACCAGAGCACAAGAGCACAACGTGAGGCGAGATCACATTAGTGAGTGCACAAACCCACCGTGCTAACGTCCCTGCCCACAGAGCTCAGAGTAAAAGGTGAGACGGGATCACATTAGTGAGTGCACACACCCACCACACTAACATTCCTGCCCACATAGTCCAGAGTACAACGTATGACGAGATCAAATGAGTGAGTGCACAAACCCACCACTATAACATCCCTGCCCTCAGAGCCCAGAGTAGGAGGTGAGACGAGATCACAATGAGTGCGCAAACCCATCACACTAACATCCCTGCCCACAGATCTCAGAGCACAAGGTGAGACGAGAACACATTAATGAGTGCACAAACCCACCGCGCTAACCTCTCCGCCCACAGAGCCCAGTGTAC
Organism: Ambystoma mexicanum; assembly: GCF_040938575.1. Classification (NCBI taxonomy): domain Eukaryota; kingdom Metazoa; phylum Chordata; class Amphibia; order Caudata; family Ambystomatidae; genus Ambystoma; species Ambystoma mexicanum. The sequence continues at coordinate 1,399,734,971 of NC_090933.1, forward strand.
AAGGTGAGACGAGATCACATTAGTGAGTGCACAAAGCCGCCGCGCTAACATCCCAGCCCACAGAGCCCAGACCACAAGGTGAGACGAGAACACATCAATGAGTGCACAAACCCACCGCGCTAACCTCCCCGCCCACAGAGCCCAGTGTACAAGGTGAGACGAGATCACATTAATGAGTGCTCAAACCCACCGCGCTAACATCCGCACCCACAGAGCCCGGAGGACAAGGTGAGACGAGATCACATTAGTGAGTGCTCAAACCCACCACGCTAACATCCCCACCCACAGAGCCCAGAGAACAAGGTGAGACGAGATCATATTAGTGAGTGCACAACCCAATGTGCTAACATCCCTGCCCACAGAGCCCAGAGCACAAGGTGAGACGAGATCACATTAGTGAGTGCACAAACCCACCACACCAACATCCCTGCCCACAGAGCCCAGAACACAAGGTGAGACGAAATCACATTAATGAGTGCTCAAACCCACCGCGCTAACATCCGCACCCACAGAGCCCTGAGGACAAGGTGAGACGAGATCACATTAGTGAGTGCTCAAACCCACCACGCTAACATCCCCACCCACAGAGCCCAGAGCACAAGGTGAGACGAGATCATATTAGTGAGTGCACAACCCAATGTGCTAACATCCCTGCCCACAGAGCCCAGAGCACAAGGTGAGACGAGATCACATTAGTGAGTGCACAAACCCACCGCGCTAACATCCCTGCCCACAGAGCCCAGAGCACAAGGTGAGACGAGATCACATTAGTGAGTGCACAAACCCACCACACCAACATCCCTGCCCACAGAGCCCAGAACACAAGGTGAGACGAAATCACATTAGTGAATGCACAACCCAATGTACTAACATCCCTGCCCACAGAGCCCAGAGCACAAGGTGAGACGAGATCACATTAGTGAGTGCACAAACCCACCGCGCTAACATCCCAGCCCCCATATCCCAGAGTACAAGGTGAGACGAGATCACATTAGTGAGTGCACAAACCCACTGAACTAACATCTCTGCCCACAGAGGCCAGAGTACAAGGTGAGATGGGATCACATTAGTGAGTGCACAAACCCACCACACTAACATCCCTGCCCTCAGAGCCCAGAGCCCAAGGTGTGACGAGATCTCATTAGTGAGTGCACAAACCCACTGCGCTAACATCCCTGCCCACTGGGCCCAGAGCACAAGGTGAGAATAGATCACATTAGTGAGTGCATGAACCCACTGCACTAACATCCCTGCCCACTGGGCCCAGAGCACAAGGTGAAAAGAGAGCACATTAGTGAGTAGACAAACCCATTGAACTAACATCTCTGCCCACAGAGGCCAGAGTACAAGGTGAGATGAGATCACATTAGTGAGTGCACAAACCGACCGCGCTAACATCCCTGCCCACAGAGCCCAGAGCACAAGGTGAGACGAGATCACATTAGTGAGTGCACAAACCCACCGCGCTAACATCCCTGCCCACAGAGCCCAGAGCACAAGGTGAGACGAGATCACATTAGTGAGTGCACAAACCCACCGCACTAACATCCCTGTCCACTGATCCCAGAGCACAAGGTGAGACGAGATCACATTAGTGAGTGCACAAACCCACTGCGCTAACATCGCCACCAACAGAACCCAGTGTACAAGGTGAGATGAGATCACATTAGTGAGTGCACAAACCCACCGTGCTAACATCCCTGCCCACAGAGCCCAGAGCACAAGGTGAGACGAGATCACATTAGTGAGTGCACAAACCCACCGCACTAACATCCCTGTCCACTGATCCCAGAGCACAGGGTGAGACGAGATCACATTAGTGAGTGCACAAACCCACTGCGCTAACATCCCTGCCCACAGGGCCAAGAGCACAAGGTGAGCCGATATCACATTAGTGAGAGCACCAAACCACTGCGCTAACATCCCTGCCCGCAGAGACCAGAACACAAGAGCACAACGTGAGGCGAGATCACATTAGTGAGTGCACAAACCCACCGTGCTAACGTCCCTGCCCACAGAGCCCAGAGTAAAAGGTGAGACGGGATCACATTAGTGAGTGCACAAACCCACCACACTAACATTCCTGCCCACATAGTCCAGCGTACAACGTAAAACGAGATCAAATTAGTGAGTGCACAAACCCACCGCTATAACATCCCTGCCCTCAGAGCCCAGAGTAGGAGGTGAGACGAGATCACAATGAGTGCGCAAACCCATCACACTAACATCCCTGCCCACAGATCTCAGAGCACAAGGTGAGACGAGAACACATTAATGAGTGCACAAACCCACCGCGCTAACCTCTCCGCCCACAGAGCCCAGTGTAAAAGGTGAGACGAGATCACATTAGTGAGTGCACAAAGCCACCGCGCTAACATCCCAGCCCACAGAGCCCAGACCACAAGGTGAGACGAGAGCACATCAATGAGTGCACAAACCCACCGCGCTAACCTCCCCGCCCACAGAGCCCAGTGTACAAGGTGAGACGATATCACATTAATATGATATGATATGATATGATAAGGCATTTGTAACGCGCCTATACACAGGTGTTTCAATGAGTGCACAAACCCACCGCGCTAACATCCCTGCCAACAGAGCCCAGAACACAAGGCGAGACGATATCACATTAATGAGTGCTCAAACCCACCGCGCTAACATCCGCACCCACAGAGCCCACAGCACAAGGTGAGACGAGATCATATTAGTGAGTGCACAAACCAATGTGCTAGCATCCCTGCCCACAGAGCCCAGAGCACAAGGTGAGACGAGATCACATTAGTGAGTGCACAAACCCACCGCGCTAACATCCCTGCCCACAGAGCCCAGAGCACAAGGTGAGACGAGATCACATTAGTGAGTGCACAAACCCACCACACCAACATCCCTGCCCACAGAGCCCAGAACACAAGGTGAGACGAAATCATATTAGTGAATGCACAACCCAATGTGCTAACATCCCTGCCCACAGAGCCCAGAGCACAAGGTGAGACGAGATCACTTTAGTGAGTGCACAAACCACTGCGCTAACATCCCTGCCCACAGAGCCCAGAGCACAAGGTGAGACGAGATCACATTAGTGAGTGCACAAACCCACCGCGCTAACATCCCAGCCCCCATATCCCAGAGTACAAGGTGAGACGAGATCACATTAGTGAGTGCACAAACCCACTGAACTAACATCTCTGCCCACAGAGGCCAGAGTACAAGGTGAGATGGGATCACATTAGTGAGTGCACAAACCCACCACACTAACATCCCTGCCCTCAGAGCCCAGAGCCCAAGGTGTGACGAGATCTCATTAGTGAGTGCACAAACCCACTGCGCTAACATCCCTGCCCACTGGGCCCAGAGCACAAGGTGAGAATAGATCACATTAGTGAGTGCATGAACCCACTGCACTAACATCCCTGCCCACTGGGCCCAGAGCACAAGGTGAAAAGAGAGCACATTAGTGAGTAGACAAACCCATTGAACTAACATCTCTGCCCACAGAGCCCAGAGTACAAGGTGAGATGAGATCACATTAGTGAGTGCACAAACCGACCGCGCTAACACCCCCGCCCCAATAGCCCAGAGTACAAGGTGAGACGAGATCACATTAGTGAGTGCACAAACCCACTGAACTAACATCTCTGCCCACAGAGGCCAGAGTACAAGGTGAGATGGGATCACATTAGTGAGTGCACAAACCCACCGCACTAACATCCCTGCCCTCAGAGCCCAGAGCACAAGGTGAGACGAGATCACATTAGTGAGTGCACAAACCCACCACACCAACATCCCTGCCCACAGAGCCCAGAACACAAGGTGAGACGAAATCATATTAGTGAATGCACAACCCAATGTGCTAACATCCCTGCCCACAGAGCCCAGAGCACAAGGTGAGACGAGATCACTTTAGTGAGTGCACAAACCACTGCGCTAACATCCCTGCCCACAGAGCCCAGAGCACAAGGTGAGACGAGATCACATTAGTGAGTGCACAAACCCACCGCGCTAACATCCCAGCTCCCATATCCCAGAGTACAAGGTGAGACGAGATCACATTAGTGAGTGCACAAACCCACTGAACTAACATCTCTGCCCACAGAGGCCAGAGTACAAGGTGAGATGGGATCACATTAGTGAGTGCACAAACCCACCACACTAACATCCCTGCCCTCAGAGCCCAGAGCCCAAGGTGTGACGAGATCTCATTAGTGAGTGCACAAACCCACTGCGCTAACATCCCTGCCCACTGGGCCCAGAGCACAAGGTGAGAATAGATCACATTAGTGAGTGCATGAACCCACTGCACTAACATCCCTGCCCACTGGGCCCAGAGCACAAGGTGAAAAGAGAGCACATTAGTGAGTAGACAAACCCATTGAACTAACATCTCTGCCCACAGAGCCCAGAGTACAAGGTGAGATGAGATCACATTAGTGAGTGCACAAACCGACCGCGCTAACATCCCCGCCCCAATAGCCCAGAGTACAAGGTGAGACGAGATCACATTAGTGAGTGCACAAACCCACTGAACTAACATCTCTGCCCACAGAGGCCAGAGTACAAGGTGAGATGGGATCACATTAGTGAGTGCACAAACCCACCGCACTAACATCCCTGCCCTCAGAGCCCAGAGCACAAGGTGAGACGAGATCACATTAGTGAGTGCACAAACCCACTGCACTAACATCCCTGCCCACTGGGCCCAGAGCACAAGGTGAAAAGACAGCACATTAGTGAGTGGACAAACCCATTGAACTAACATCTCTGCCCACAGAGGCCAGAGTACAAGGTGAGATGAGATCACATTAGTGAGTGCACAAACCCACCGCGCTAACATCCCCGCCCCCATAGCCCAGAGTACAAGGCGAGAGGAGATCACATGAGTGAGTGCATTTCCCACCGCACTAACATCACTTCCCACTGACCCCAGAGCACAAGGTGAGACGAGATCACATTAATGAGTGCACACACCCACCGTGTTAACCTCCCTGCCCACAGAGGCCAGAGTTCAAGGTGAGACGAGATCAAATTAGTGAGTGCACACACCCACCGCGCTAACATCCCTGCCCACAGAGCCCAGAGTACAAGGCGAGAGATCACATGAGTGAGTGCATTTCCCACCGCACTAACATCACTTCCCACTGACCCCAGAGCACAAGGTGAGACGAGATCACATTAATGAGTGCACACACCCACCGTGTTAACCTCCCTGCCCACAGAGGCCAGAGTTCAAGGTGAGACGAGATCAAATTAGTGAGTGCACAAACCCACCGCTATAACATCCCTGCCCTCAGAGCCCAGAGTAGGAGGTGAGACGAGATCACAATGAGTGCGCAAACCCATCACACTAACATCCCTGCCCACAGATCTCAGAGCACAAGGTGAGACGAGAACACATTAATGAGTGCACAAACCCACCGCGCTAACCTCTCCGCCCACAGAGCCCAGTGTAAAAGGTGAGACGAGATCACATTAGTGAGTGCACAAATCCACCGCGCTAACATCCCAGCCCACAGAGCCCAGACCACAAGGTGAGACGAGAGCACATCAATGAGTGCACAAACCCACCGCGCTAACCTCCCCGCCCACAGAGCCCAGTGTACAAGGTGAGACGATATCACATTAATATGATATGATATGATATGATAAGGCATTTGTAACGCGCCTATACACAGGTGTTTCAATGAGTGCACAAACCCACCGCGCTAACATCCCTGCCAACAGAGCCCAGAACACAAGGCGAGACGATATCACATTAATGAGTGCTCAAACCCACCGCGCTAACATCCGCACCCACAGAGCCCGGAGGACAAGTTGAGACGAGATCACATTAGTGAGTGCTCAAACCCACCACGCTAACATCCCCACCCACAGAGCCCACAGCACAAGGTGAGACGAGATCATATTAGTGAGTGCACAAACCAATGTGCTAGCATCCCTGCCCACAGAGCCCAGAGCACAAGGTGAGACGAGATCACATTAGTGAGTGCACAAACCCACCGCGCTAACATCCCTGCCCACAGAGCCCAGAGCACAAGGTGAGACGAGATCACATTAGTGAGTGCACAAACCCACCACACCAACATCCCTGCCCACAGAGCCCAGAACACAAGGTGAGACGAAATCATATTAGTGAATGCACAACCCAATGTGCTAACATCCCTGCCCACAGAGCCCAGAGCACAAGGTGAGACGAGATCACTTTAGTGAGTGCACAAACCACTGCGCTAACATCCCTGCCCACAGAGCCCAGAGCACAAGGTGAGACGAGATCACATTAGTGAGTGCACAAACCCACCGCGCTAACATCCCAGCCCCCATATCCCAGAGTACAAGGTGAGACGAGATCACATTAGTGAGTGCACAAACCCACTGAACTAACATCTCTGCCCACAGAGGCCAGAGTACAAGGTGAGATGGGATCACATTAGTGAGTGCACAAACCCACCACACTAACATCCCTGCCCTCAGAGCCCAGAGCCCAAGGTGTGACGAGATCTCATTAGTGAGTGCACAAACCCACTGCGCTAACATCCCTGCCCACTGGGCCCAGAGCACAAGGTGAGAATAGATCACATTAGTGAGTGCATGAACCCACTGCACTAACATCCCTGCCCACTGGGCCCAGAGCACAAGGTGAAAAGAGAGCACATTAGTGAGTAGACAAACCCATTGAACTAACATCTCTGCCCACAGAGCCCAGAGTACAAGGTGAGATGAGATCACATTAGTGAGTGCACAAACCGACCGCGCTAACATCCCCGCCCCAATAGCCCAGAGTACAAGGTGAGACGAGATCACATTAGTGAGTGCACAAACCCACTGAACTAACATCTCTGCCCACAGAGGCCAGAGTACAAGGTGAGATGGGATCACATTAGTGAGTGCACAAACCCACCGCACTAACATCCCTGCCCTCAGAGCCCAGAGCACAAGGTGAGACGAGATCACATTAGTGAGTGCACAAACCCACTGCACTAACATCCCTGCCCACTGGGCCCAGAGCACAAGGTGAAAAGACAGCACATTAGTGAGTGGACAAACCCATTGAACTAACATCTCTGCCCACAGAGGCCAGAGTACAAGGTGAGATGAGATCACATTAGTGAGTGCACAAACCCACCGCGCTAACATCCCCGCCCCCATAGCCCAGAGTACAAGGCGAGAGGAGATCACATGAGTGAGTGCATTTCCCACCGCACTAACATCACTTCCCACTGACCCCAGAGCACAAGGTGAGACGAGATCACATTAATGAGTGCACACACCCACCGTGTTAACCTCCCTGCCCACAGAGGCCAGAGTTCAAGGTGAGACGAGATCAAATTAGTGAGTGCACACACCCACCGCGCTAACATCCCTGCCCACAGAGCCCAGAGTACAAGGTGAGACGAGATCACATTAGTGAATGCAGAAACTCACTGCACTAACATCGCCACCAACAGAGCCCAGTGTACAAGGTGAGATGAGATCACATTAGTGAGTGCACAAACCCACCGTGCTAACATCCCTGCCCACAGAGCCCAGAGCACAAGGTGAGACGAGATCACATTAGTGAGTGCACAAACCCACCGCACTAACATCCCTGTCCACTGATCCCAGAGCACAAGGTGAGACGAGATCACATTAGTGAGTGCACAAACCCACTGCGCTAACATCCCTGCACACTGAGACCAGAGCACAAGGTGAGACGAGATCACATTAGTGAGTGCTCAAACCCACCATGCTAACATCCCTGACCACAGAGTCCAGAGTACAACGTGGGACGAGGTCACATTAGTGAGTGCACAAACCCACCATGCTAACATCCCTGCCCACTGAGACCAGAGCACAAGGTGAGACGAGATCACATTAGTGAGTGCTCAAACCCACCATGCTAACATCCCTGCCCACAGATCCCAGAGCACAAGGTGAGACGAGATCACATTAGTGAGTGCACAAACCCACTGAACTAACATCTCTGCCCACAGAGGCCAGAGTACAAGGTGAGATGGGATCACATTAGTGAGTGCACAAACCCACCGCACTAACCTCCCTGCCCTCAGAGCCCAGAGCACAAGGTGAGACGAGATCACATTAGTGAGTGCACACACCCGCTATGCTAACATCCCTGCCCACAGAGCCCAGAGTACAAGGTGAGACAAGATCACATTAGTGAGTGCACAAACCCACCACGCTAACATCCCTGCCCACAGAGCCCAGAGTACAAAATGAGACAAGATCACATTATTCACTGCACAGACCCACTGTGATAACTTCCCCGCTCGACACAGCCCATTGTACAAGGTGAGACGAGATCACGTTAGTGAGTGCACAAACCCACCACGCTAACCTCCCTGCTCACAGATCCCAGAGTACAAGGTGAGACGAGATCACATTTGTGAGTGCACAAACCCACCACACTAACAATCCTGCCCACAGAGCCCAGAGCACAAGGTGAGACGAGATCACATTGAGTGCACAAACCCACCGCGCTAACCTCCCCGCCCGCCAGAGGCCAGTGTACAAGGTGAGACGAGATCACATTAGTGAGTGCACAAACCCACCGTGCTAACGTCCCTGCCCACTGAGCCCAGAGTAAAAGGTGAGACGGGGTCACATTAGTGAGTGCACTAACCCCCTGTGCTAACTTCCCTGCCCTCACAGCCCAGAGTACAAGGTGACACGAGATCACATTAGTGAGTGCTCAAACCCACCGCGCTAACATCCCTGCCCACAGAGCGCAGAGTACAAGGTGAGACGAGATCATATTAGTGAGTGCACAAACCCACTGCGCTAACATCCCTGTCCACTGATCCCAGAGCACAAGGCGAGACGAGATCATATTAGTGAGTGCACAAACCCACCGTGCTAACCCCCGCACAGAGCCCAGAGTACAAGGTGAGACGAGATCACACAAGTGAGTGCACACACCCACCGTGCTAACCCCCCCACAGAGCCCAGTGTACAAGGTGAGACGAGATCACATTAGTGAGTGCACAAACCCACTGCGCTAACATCCCTGCCCACAGGGCCAAGAGCACAAGGTGAGCCGATATCACATTAGTGAGAGCACCAAACCACTGCACTAACATCCATGCCCACAGAGACCAGAGCACAAGAGCACAACGTGAGGCGAGATCACATTAGTGAGTGCACAAACCCACCGTGCTAACGTCCCTGCCCACAGAGCCCAGAGTAAAAGGTGAGACGGGATCACATTAGTGAGTGCACAAACCCACCACACTAACATTCCTGCCCACATAGTCCAGAGTACAACGTAAGACGAGATCAAATGAGTGAGTGCACAAACCCACCACTATAACATCCCTGCCCTCAGAGCCCAGAGTAGGAGGTGAGACGGGATGACAATGAGTGCGCAAACCCATCGCACTAACATCCCTGCCCACAGATCTCAGAGCACAAGGTGAGACGAGAACACATTAATGAGTGCACAAACCCACCGCGCTAACCTCTCCGCCCACAGAGCCCAGTGTACAAGGTGAGACGATATCACATTAATATGATATGATATGATATGATAAGGCATTTGTAACGCGCCTATACACAGGTGTTTCAATGAGTGCACAAACCCACCACGCTAACATCCCTGCCAAGAGAGCCCAGAACACAAGGTGAGACGAGATCACATTAATGAGTGCTCAAACCCACCGCGCTAACATCCGCACCCACAGAGCCCGGAGGACAAGGTGAGACGAGATCACATTAGTGAGTGCTCAAACACACCACGCTAACATCCCCACCCACAGAGCCCAGAGCACAAGGTGAGACGAGATCATATTAGTGAGTGCACTACTCAATGTGCTAACATCCCTGCCCACAGAGCCCAGAGCACAAGGTGAGACGAGATCACATTAGTGAGTGCACAAACCCACCGCGCTAACATCCCTGCCCACAGAGCCCAGAGCACAAGGTGAGACGAGATCACATTAGTGAGTGCACAAACCCACCACACCAACATCCCTGCCCACAGAGCCCAGAACACAAGGTGAGACGAAATCACATTAGTGAATGCACAACCCAATGTACTAACATCCCTGCCCACAGAGCCCAGAGCACAAGGTGAGACGAGATCACATTAGTGAGTGCACAAACCCACCGTGCTAACATCCCAGCCCCCATATCCCAGAGTACAAGATGAGACGAGATCACATTAGTGAGTGCACAAACCCACTGAACTAACATCTCTGCCCACATAGGCCAGAGTACAAGGTGAGATGGGATCACATTAGTGAGTGCACAAACCCACCACACTAACATCCCTGCCCTCAGAGCCCAGAGCCCAAGGTGTGACGAGATCTCATTAGTGAGTGCACAAACCCACTGCGCTAACATCCCTGCCCACTGGGCCCAGAGCACAAGGTGAGAATAGATCACATTAGTGAGTGCATGAACCCACTGCACTAACATCCCTGCCCACTGGGCCCAGAGCACAAGGTGAAAAGAGAGCACATTAGTGAGTAGACAAACCCATTGAACTAACATCTCTGCCCACAGAGGCCAGAGTACAAGGTGAGATGAGATCACATTAGTGAGTGCACAAACCGACCGCGCTAACATCCCCGCCCCCATAGCCCAGAATACAAGGTGAGACGAGATCACATTAGTGAGTGCACAAACCTACTGAACTAACATCTCTGTCCACAGAGGCCAGAGTACAAGGTGAGATGGGATCACATTAGTGAGTGCACAAACCCACCGCACTAACATCCCTGCCCTCAGAGCCCAGAGCACAAGGTGAGACGAGATCACATTAGTGAGTGCACAAACCCACTGCACTAACATCCCTGCCCACTGGGCCCAGAGCACAAGGTGATTAGAGAGCACATTAGTGAGTGGACAAACCCATTGAACTAACATCTCTGCCCACAGAGGCCAGAGTACCAGGTGAGATTAGATCACATTAGTGAGTGCACAAACCCACCGCGCTAACATCCCCGCCCCCATAGCCCAGAGTACAAGGCGAGAGGAGATCACATAAGTGAGTGCATTTCCCACCGCACTAACATCACTTCCCACTGACCCCAGAGCACAAGGTGAGACGAGATCACATTAATGAGTGCACACACCCACCGTGTTAACCTCCCTGCACACAGAGCCCAGAGTACAAGGTGAGACGAGATCAAATTAGTGAGTGCACAAACCCACCGCGCTAACATCCCTGCCCACAGAGCCCAGAGCACAAGGTGAGACGAGATCACATTAGTGAGTGCACAAACCCACCGCACTAACATCCCTGTCCACTGATCCCAGAGCACAAGGTGAGACGAGATCACATTAGTGAGTGCACAAACCCACTGCGCTAACATCGCCACCAACAGAGCCCAGTGTAGAAGGTGAGATGAGATCACATTAGTGAGTGCACAAACCCACCGTGCTAACATCCCTGCCCACAGAGCCCAGAGCACAAGGTGAGACGAGATCACATTAGTGAGTGCACAAACCCACCGCACTAACATCCCTGTCCACTGATCCCAGAGCACAAGGTGAGACGAGATCACATTAGTGAGTGCACAAACCCACTGCGCTAACATCCCTGCCCACAGGGCCAAGAGCACAAGGTGAGCCGATATCACATTAGTGAGAGCACCAAACCACTGCGCTAACATCCCTGCCCGCAGAGACCAGAGCACAAGAGCACAACGTGAGGCGAGATCACATTAGTGAGTGCACAAACCCACCGTGCTAACGTCCCTGCCCACAGAGCCCAGAGTAAAAGGTGAGACGGGATCACATTAGTGAGTGCACAAACCCACCACACTAACATTCCTGCCCACATAGTCCAGCGTACAACGTAAGACGAGATCAAATTAGTGAGTGCACAAACCCACCGCTATAACATCCCTGCCCTCAGAGCCCAGAGTAGGAGGTGAGACGAGATCACGAGTGCGCAAACCCATCACACTAACATCCCTGCCCACAGATCTCAGAGCACAAGGTGAGACGAGAACACATTAATGAGTGCACAAACCCACCGCGCTAACCTCTCCGCCCACAGAGCCCAGTGTAAAAGGTGAGACGAGATCACATTAGTGAGTGCACAAAGCCACCGCGCTAACATCCCAGCCCACAGAGCCCAGACCACAAGGTGAGACGAGAGCACATCAATGAGTGCACAAACCCACCGCGCTAACCTCCCCGCCCACAGAGCCCAGAACACAAGGTGAGACGATATCACATTAATGAGTGCTCAAACCCACCGCGCTAACATCCGCACCCACAGAGCCCGGAGGACAAGGTGAGACGAGATCACATTAGTGAGTGCTCAAACCCACCACGCTAACATCCCCACCCACAGAGCCCAGAGCACAAGGTGAGACGAGATCATATTAGTGAGTGCACAAACCAATGTGCTTGCATCCCTGCCCCCAGAGCCCAGAGCACGAGGTGAGACGAGATCACATTAGTGAGTGCACAAACCCACCGCGCTAACATCCCTGCCCACAGAGCCCAGAGCACAAGGTGAGACGAGATCACTTTAGTGAGTGCACAAACCACTGCGCTAACATCCCTGCCCACAGAGCCCAGAGCACAAGGTGAGACGAGATCACATTAGTGAGTGCACAAACCCACCGCGCTAACATCCCAGCCCCCATATCCCAGAGTACAAGGTGAGACGAGATCACATTAGTGAGTGCACAAACCCACTGAACTAACATCTCTGCCCACAGAGGCCAGAGTACAAGGTGAGATGGGATCACATTAGTGAGTGCACAAACCCACCACACTAACATCCCTGCCCTCAGAGCCCAGAGCCCAAGGTGTGACGAGATCTCATTAGTGAGTGCACAAACCCACTGCGCTAACATCCCTGCCCACTGGGCCCAGAGCACAAGGTGAGAATAGATCACATTAGTGAGTGCATGAACCCACTGCACTAACATCCCTGCCCACTGGGCCCAGAGCACAAGGTGAAAAGAGAGCACATTAGTGAGTAGACAAACCCATTGAACTAACATCTCTGCCCACAGAGGCCAGAGTACAAGGTGAGATGAGATCACATTAGTGAGTGCACAAACCGACCGCGCTAACATCCCCGCCCCCATAGCCCAGAGTACAAGGTGAGACGAGATCACATTAGTGAGTGCACAAACCCACTGAACTAACATCTCTGCCCACAGAGGCCAGAGTACAAGGTGAGATGGGATCACATTAGTGAGTGCACAAACCCACCGCACTAACATCCCTGCCCTCAGAGCCCAGAGCCCAAGGTGTGACGAGATCTCATTAGTGAGTGCACAAACCCACTGCGCTAACATCCCTGCCCACTGGGCCCAGAGCACAAGGTGAGAATAGATCACATTAGTGAGTGCATGAACCCACTGCACTAACATCCCTGCCCACTGGGCCCAGAGCACAAGGTGAAAAGAGAGCATATTAGTGAGTGGACAAACCCATTGAACTAACATCTCTGCCCACAGAGGCCAGAGTACAAGGTGAGATGAGATCACATTAGTGAGTGCACAAACCCACCGCGCTAACATCCCCGCCCCCATAGCCCAGAGTACAAGGCGAGAGGAGATCACATGAGTGAGTGCATTTCCCACCGCACTAACATCACTTCCCACTGACCCCAGAGCACAAGGTGAGACGAGATCACATTAATGAGTGCACACACCCATCGTGTTAACCTCCCTGCCCACAGAGGCCAGAGTACAAGGTGAGACGAGATCAAATTAGTGAGTGCACACACCCACCGCGCTAACATCCCTGCCCACAGAGCCCAGAGTACAAGGTGAGACGAGATCACATTAGTGAATGCACAAACTCACTGCACTAACATCGCCACCAACAGAGCCCAGTGTACAAGGTGAGATGAGATCACTTTAGTGAGTGCACAAACCCACTGCGCTAACATCCCTGCCCACAGAGCCCAGAGCACAAGGTGAGACGAGATCACATTAGTGAGTGCACAAACCCACCGCACTAACATCCCTGTCCACTGATCCCAGAGCACAAGGTGAGACGAGATCACATTAGTGAGTGCACAAACCCACTGCGCTAACATCCCTGCACACTGAGACCAGAGCACAAGGTGAGACGAGATCACATTAGTGAGTGCTCAAACCCACCATGCTAACATCCCTGACCACAGAGCCCAGAGTACAAGGTGAGACGAGATCACATTAGTGAGTGCACAAACCCACCGCGCTAACATCCCTGTCCACAGATCCCAGAGCACAAGGTGATGCAAGATCAAATTAGTGAGTGCACAAACCCACCTCACTAACATCCCCGACCAAAGAGCCCAGAGAACAAGGTGAGATGAGATCACATTAGTGAGTGCACAAACCCACCGCGCTAACATCCCTGCCCACAGAGCCCAGAACAGAAAGTGAGACGAGATCACATTAGTGAGTGCACAAACCCACTACACTAACATCCCTACCCACATAGCCCAGTGTACAAGGTGAGATAAGATCACATTTGTGAGTGCACAAACCCACCGCGCTAACATCCCCGCCCACATAGCCCAGAGTACAATGTGAGACAAGATCACATTAGTGAGTAGACAAACCCACCGCACTAACATCTCTGTCCACAGAGCCCAGAGCACAAGGTGAGACGAGATCACATTAGTGAGTGCTCAAACCCACGGCACTAACATCCCCACCCACAGAGCCCAGAGTACAAGGTGGGACGAGATCACATTAGTGAGTGCTCAAACCCACGGCACTAACATCGCCGCCCACAGAGCCCAGAGTACAAGGTGGGACGAGATCACATTAGTGAGTGCACAAACCCACTGCACTAACATCCCCACCCACAGAGCCCAGTGTACAAGGTGAGATGAGATCACATTAGTGAGTGCACAAACCCACCGTGCTAACCTCCTCACCCACAGAGCCAAGTGTACAAGGTGAAACGAGATCTCATTAGTGAGTGCACAAACCCACCGTGCTAACATCCCTGCTCACAAAGCCCAGAGCACAAGGTGAGACGAGATCACATTAATGAGTGCTCAAACCCACCATGCTAACATCCCTGCCCACAGAGCCCAGAGCACAAGGTGAGACGAGATCACATTAGTGAGTGCACAAACCCACTGAACTAACATCTCTGCCCACAGAGGCCAGAGTACATGGTGAGATGAGATCACATTAGTGAGTGCACAAACCGACCGCCCTAACATCCCTGCCCTCAGAGCCCAGAGCACAAGGCGGGACGAGATCACATTAGTGAGTGCATAAACCCACTGCGCTAACATCCCCGCCCAGAGGACCCAGAGCACAAGGTGAGACGAGATCACATTAGTGAGAGCACCAACCCACCGCGCTAACATCCCTGCCCACAGAGCCCAGAGCACAAGGTGAGAAGAGATCACATTAGTGAGTGCATAAACCCACTGCGCTAACATCCCTGACCGGAGGACCCAGAGCACAAGGTGAGACGAGATCACATTAGTGAGAGCACCAACCCACATCACTAACATCCCTGCCCACAGAGCCCAGAGTACAAGATGGGACGAGATCACATTAGAAAGTGCACAGACCCACCGCGCGAACATCCATGCCCACAGAACCCAGAGCACAAGGTGAGACGAGATCACATTAGTGAGTGCACAAACCCACCGCGCTAACATCTCTGCCCGAAATCGGTAGAGTACAAGGTGAGACGAGATCACATTAGTGAGTGAACAAACCCACCGCGCCAACATCCCTGCCCAAAGAGTCCATAGTACAAGGTGAGACGAGATCACCTTAGTGAGTTCGCAAACCCACCGCGCTAACATCCCTGCCCACAGAGCCCAGAGTACAAGGTGAGACGAGATCACATTAGTGAGTGCACAAACGCACCGCGCTAACCCCTCCGCCCACAGAGCCCTTTGTACAAGGTGAGACGAAATCACATTAGTGTGTGCACAAACCCACCATGCTAACATCCCTGCCCACAGAGCCCAGAGCACAAGGTGAGACGAGATCACATTAGTGAGTGCACAAACCCACCATGCTAACATCCCTGCCCACAGATCTCAGAGCACAAGGTGAGACGAGAACACATTAATGAGTGCACCAACTCTCCGCGCTAACCTCTCCGCCCACAGAGCCCAGTGTACAAGGTGAGACGAGATCACATTAGTGAGTGCACAAACCCACCGCGCTAACATCCCTGCCTTCAGAGAACAGAGTACACGGTGAGACGAGATCACATTAATGAGTGCACAAACCCACCGCGCTAACCTACCCGCTCCCACAGAGCCCAGTGTACAAGGTGAGATGAGATCACATTAGTGAGTGCACAAACCCACCGCGCTAACATCCACGCCAAAAGAGCCCATAGTACAAAGAGAGGCGAGATCACATTAGTGAGTGCATTTCCCACCACACTAACATCTCTGCCCACAGATCCCAGAACACAAGGTGAGACGAAATCACATTAGTGAGTGCTCAAACCCACCGCGCTAACATCCGCACCCACAGAACCCGGAGGACAAGGTGAGACGAGATCACATTAGTGAGTGCTCAAACCCACCGCGCTAACATCCCCACCCACAGAGCCCAGAGTACAAGGTGAGACGAGATCACATTAGTGAGTGCACAAACCCACCGCGCTAACATCCCTGCCCACAGAGCCCAGAACATAAGGTGAGACGAAATCACATTAGTGAATGCACAACCCACTGTGCTAACATCCCTGCCCACTGGGCCCAGAGCAGAAGATGAGAAGAGATCACATTAGTGAGCGCACAAACCCACCGCACCAACATCCCTGCCCACAAAGCCAAGAGTACAAGGTGACACGAGATCACATTAGTGAGTGCACAAACCACCGCACTACCATCCCTGACCACATAGCCCAGAGTACAAGGTGAGACGAGGTCACATTAGTGAGTACACAAACCCGCCGCACTAACATCCCTGCCAAAAGAGCCCCGAGTACAAGGTGAGACGAGATCACATTAGTGAGTGCACAAACCCACCGCACTAACATCCCTGACCACATAGCCCAGAGTACAAGGTGAGACGAGATCACATTAGTGAGTGCACAAACCCACCGCACTACCATCCCTGATCACATAGCCCTGAGTACAAGGTGAGACGAGGTCACAATAGTGAGTACACAAACCCACCGCCCTAACATCACTGCCCACATATCCCAGAGCACAAGGTGAGACGAGATCACATTAATGAGTGCACAAACCCACCGCGCTAACATCCCTGTCCACAGATCCCAGAGCAAAAGGTGATACGAGATCAAATGAGTGAGTGCACAAACCCACCTCACTAACATCCCCGACCAAAGAGCCCAGAGAACAAGGTGAGATGAGATCACATTAGTGAGTGCACAAACCCACCGCGCTAACATCCCTGTCCACTGATCACAAAGCACAAGGTGAGACGAAATCACATTAGTGAGTGCTCAAACCCACCGCGCTAACATCCGCACCCACAGAACCCGGAGGACAAGGTGAGACGAGATCACATTAGTGAGTGCTCAAACCCACCGCGCTAACATCCCCACCCACAGAGCCCAGAGTACAAGGTGAGACGAGATCACATTAGTGAGTGCACAAACCCACCGCGCTAACATCCCTGCCCACAGAGCCCAGAGCACAAGGTGATACGAGATCAAATTAGTGAGTGCACAAACCCACCGCGCTAACATCCCTGCCCACAGAGCCCAGAACATAAGGTGAGACGAAATCACATTAGTGAATGCACAACCCACTGTGCTAACATCAATGCCCGCTGGGCCCAGAGCAGAAGATGAGAAGAGATCACATTAGTGAGCGCACAAACCCACCGCACCAACATCCCTGCCCACAAAGCCAAGAGTACAAGGTGACACGAGATCACATTAGTGAGTGCACAAACCACCGCACTACCATCCCTGACCACATAGCCCAGAGTACAAGGTGAGACGAGGTCACATTAGTGAGTACACAAACCCGCCGCACTAACATCCCTGCCAACAGAGCCCCGAGTACAAGGTGAGACGAGATCACATTAGTGAGTGCACAAACCCACCGCACTACCATCCCTGACCACATAGCCCAGAGTACAAGGTGAGACGAGGTCACAATAGTGAGTACACAAACCCACCGCCCTAACATCACTGCCCACATATCCCAGAGCACAAGGTGAGACGAGAACACATTAATGATTGCACAAACCCACTGCGCTAACATCCCTGTCCACAGTGCCCAGAGCACAAGGTGAGACGAGATCACATTAATGAGTGCACAAACCCACCGCGCTAACATCCCTGTCCACAGATCCCAGAGCACAAGGTGATACGAGATCAAATTAGTGAGTGCACAAACCCACCTCACTAACATCCCCGACCAAAGAGCCCAGAGAACAAGGTGAGATGAGATCACATTAGTGAGTGCACAAACCCACCGCGCTAACATCCCTGTCCACTGATCACAGAGCACAAGGTGAGACGAGATCACATTAGTGAGTGCACAAACCCACCGCGCTAACATCTCTGCCCGAAATCGGTAGAGTACAAGGTGAGAAGAGATCACATTAGTGAGTGCACAAACTCACCGCTCCAACATCCCTGCCCAAAGAGTCCATAGTACAAGGTGAGACGAGATCACCTTAGTGAGTGCGTAAACACACCGCGCTAACATCCCTGCCCACAGAGCCCAGAGTACAAGGTGAGACGAGATCACATTAGTGAGTGCACAAACGCACCGCGCTAACCCCTCCGCCCACAGAGCCCTTTGTACAAGGTGAGACGAGATCACATTAGTGAGTGCACAAACCCACCATGCTAACATCCCTGCCCACAGAGCCCAAAGCACAAGGTGAGACGAGATCACATTAGTGAGTGCACGAACCCACCATGCTAACATCCCTGCCCACAGATCTCAGAGCACAAGGTGAGACGAGAACACATTAATGAGTGCACAAACTCACCGCGCTAACATCCCTGCCTTCAGAGAACAGTGTACAAGGTGAGACGAGATCACATTAATGAGTGCACAAACCCACCGCGCTAACCTCCCCGCTCCCACAGAGCCCAGTGTACAAGGTGAGATGAGAGCACATTAGTGAGTGCACAAACCCACCGCGCTAACATCCACGCCAAAGGAGCCCATAGTACAAAGAGAGGCGAGATCACATTAGTGAGTGCATTTCCCACCACACTAACATCTCTGCCCACAGATCCCAGAACACAAGGTGAGACGAAATCACATTAGTGAGTGCTCAAACCCACCGCGCTAACATCCGCACCCACAGAACCCGGAGGACAAGGTGAGACGAGATCACATTAGTGAGTGCTCAAACCAACCGCGCTAACATCCCTACCCACAGAGCCCAGAGTACAAGGTGAGACGAGATCACATTAGTGAGTGCACAAACCCACCGCGCTAACATCCCTGCCCACAGAGCCCAGAACATAAGGTGAGACGAAATCACATTAGTGAATGCACAACCCACTGTGCTAACATCCCTGCCCACAGAGACCAGAGCACAAGGTGAGACGAGATCACATTAGTGACTGCACAAACCCACCGCGCTAACATCCCTGACCACAGAGCCCAGAGTACAAGTTGAGAGGAGATCACATTAGTGAGTGCACAAACCCACCGCGCTAACATCACTGCCCACAGAGCCCAGTGTACAAGGTGAGATGAGATCACATTAGTGAGTGCACAAACCCACCGCGCTAACATCCACGCCAAAAGAGCCCATAGTACAAAGAGAGGCGAGATCACATTAGTGAGTGCATTTCCCACCACACTAACATCTCTGCCCACAGATCCCAGAACACAAGGTGAGACGAAATCACATTAGTGAGTGCTCAAACCCACCGCGCTAACATCCGCACCCACAGAACCCGGAGGACAAGGTGAGACAAGATCACATTAGTGAGTGCTCAAACCCACCGCGCTAACATCCCCACCCACAGAGCCCAGAGTACAAGGTGAGACGAGATCACATTAGTGAGTGCACAAACCCACCGCGCTAACATCCCTGCCCACAGAGCCCAGAACATAAGGTGAGACGAAATCACATTAGTGAATGCACAACCCACTGTGCTAACATCCCTGCCCACTGGGCCCAGAGCACAAGATGAGAAGAGATCACATTAGTGAGTGCACAAACCCACCGCGCCAACATCCCTGCCCACAGAAACCAGAGCACAAGGTGAGACGAGATCACATTAGTGAGTGCACAAACCCACCGCGCTAACATCCCTGACCACAGAGCCCAGAGTACAAGTTGAGAGGAGATCACATTAGTGAGTGCACAAACCCACCGCGCTAACATCCCTGCCCACAGAGCCCGGTGTACAAGGTGAGATGAGATCACATTAGTGAGTGCACAAACCCACCGCGCTAACATCCACGCCAAAAGAGCCCATAGTACAAAGAGAGGCGAGATCACATTAGTGAGTGCATTTCCCACCACACTAACATCTCTGCCCACAGAGCCCAGAGCACAAGGTGAGACGAGATCACTTTAGTGAGTGCACAAACCACTGCGCTAACATCCCTGCCCACAGAGACCAGAGCACAAGGTGAGACGAGATCACATTAGTGAGTGCACAAACCCACCGCGCTAACATCCCTGCCCACAGAGCCCAGAACATAAGGTGAGACGAAATCACATTAGTGAATGCACAACCCACTGTGCTAACATCCCTGCCCACTGGGCCCAGAGCACAAGATGAGAAGAGATCACATTAGTGAGTGCACAAACCCACCGCGCCAACACCCCTGCCCACAGAGCCCAGAGCACAAGGTGAGACGAGATCACATTAGTGAGTGCTCAAACCCACCGCGCTAACATCCCCACCCACAGAGCCCAGAGTACAAGGTGAGACGAGATCACATTAGTGAGTGCACAAACCCACCGCGCTAACATCCCTGCCCACAGAGCCCAGAACATAAGGTGAGACGAAATCACATTAGTGAATGCACAACCCACTGTGCTAACATCCCTGCCCACTGGGCCCAGAGCACAAGATGAGAAGAGATCACATTAGTGAGTGCACAAACCCACCGCGCCAACACCCCTGCCCACAGAGCCCAGAGCACAAGGTGAGACGAGATCACATTAGTGAGTGCACAAACCACTGCGCTAACATCCCTGCCCACAGAAACCAGAGCACAAGGTGAGACGAGATCACATTAGTGAGTGCACAAACCCACCGCGCTAACATCCCTGACCACAGAGCCCAGAGTACAAGTTGAGAGGAGATCACATTAGTGAGTGCACAAACCCACCGCGCTAACATCCCTGCCCACAGAGCCCGGTGTACAAGGTGAGATGAGATCACATTAGTGAGTGCACAAACCCACCGCGCTAACATCCCCGACCAAAGAGCCCAGAGAACAAGGTGAGATGAGATCACATTAGTGAGTGCATAAACCCATTGCGCTAACATCCCTGCCCATAGGACCCAGAGCACAAGGTGAGACGAGATCACGTTAGTGAGAGCACCAACCCACCGCACTAACATCCCTGCCCACAGAGCCCAGAGCACAAGGTGAGATGAGATCACATTAATGAGTGCACAAACCCACCGCGCTAACATCCCTGTCCACAGATCCCAGAGCACAAGGTGATACGAGATCAAATTAGTGAGTGTACAAACCCACCATGCTAACATCCCTGCCCACAGAGCCCAGAGCACAAGGTGAGAAGAGATCACATTAGTGAGTGCATAAACCTACTGCGCTAACATCCCTGCCCACAGAGGCCAGAGTACAGGGTGAGACGAGATCACATTAGTGAGTGCACAAACCCACCGCACCAACATCCCGGACCACAGAGCCCAGAGTACAAGGTGAGACGAGATCACATTATTGAGTGCACAAACCCACCGCGCCAACATCCCTGCCCAAAGAGTCCATAGTACAAGGTGAGACGAGATCACCTTAGTGAGTTCGCAAACCCACCGCGCTAACATCCCTGCCCACAGAGCCCAGAGTACAAGGTGAGACGAGATCACCTTAGTGAGTTCGCAAACCCACCGCACTAACATCCCTGCCCACAGAGCCCAGAGCACAAGGTGAGATGAGATCACATTAATGAGTGCACAAACCCACCGCGCTAACATCCCTGTCCACAGATCCCAGAGCACAAGGTGATACGAGATCAAATTAGTGAGTGTACAAACCCACCATGCTAACATCCCTGCCCACAGAGCCCAGAGCACAAGGTGAGATGAGATCACATTAGTGAGTGCACAAACCCACTGCGCAAACATCCCTGCCTTCAGAGAACAGAGTACAAGGTGAGACGAGATCACATTAGTGAGGGCACAAACCCACCGCGCTAACATCCCTACCCACATAGCCCAGTGTACAAGGTGAGATAAGATCACATTAGTGAGTGCACAAACCCACCGCGCTAACATCCCCGCCCACATAGCCCAGAGTACAAGGTGAGACAAGATCACATTAGTGAGTAGACAAACCCACCGCACTAACATCTCTGTCCACAGAGCCCAGAGCACAAGGTGAGACGAGATCACATTAGTGAGTGCACAAACCCACTGCACTAACATCCCCACCCACAGAGCCCAGTGTACAAGGTGAGATGAGATCACATTAGTGAGTGCACAAACCCACCGTGCTAACCTCCTCACCCACAGAGCCAAGTGTACAAGGTGAAACGAGATCTCATTAGTGAGTGCACAAACCCACCGTGCTAACATCCCTGCCCACAAAGCCCAGAGCACAAGGTGAGACGAGATCACATTAATGAGTGCTCAAACCCACCATGCTAACATCCCTGCCCACAGAGCCCAGAGCACAAGGTGAGACGAGATCACATTAGTGAGTGCACAAACCCACTGAACTAACATCTCTGCCCACAGAGGCCAGAGTACATGGTGAGATGAGATCACATTAGTGAGTGCACAAACCGACCGCCCTAACATCCCTGCCCTCAGAGCCCAGAGCACAAGGCGGGACGAGATCACATTAGTGAGTGCATAAACCCACTGCGCTAACATCCCCGCCCAGAGGACCCAGAGCACAAGGTGAGACGAGATCACATTAGTGAGAGCACCAACCCACCGCGCTAACATCCCTGCCCACAGAGCCCAGAGCACAAGGTGAGAAGAGATCACATTAGTGAGTGCATAAACCCACTGCGCTAACATCCCTGACCGGAGGACCCAGAGCACAAGGTGAGACGAGATCACATTAGTGAGTTCGCAAACCCACCGCGCTAACATCCCTGCCCACAGAGCCCAGAGTACAAGGTGAGACGAGATCACATTAGTGAGTGCACAAACGCACCGCGCTAACCCCTCCGCCCACAGAGCCCTTTGTACAAGGTGAGACGAGATCACATTAGTGAGTGCACAAACCCACCATGCTAACATCCCTGCCCACAGAGCCCAGAGCACAAGGTGAGACGAGATCACATTAGTGAGTGCACAAACCCACCATGCTAACATCCCTGCCCACAGATCTCAGAGCACAAGGTGAGACGAGAACACATTAATGAGTGCACCAACTCACCGCGCTAACCTCTCCGCCCACAGAGCCCAGTGTACAAGGTGAGACGAGATCACATTAGTGAGTGCACAAACCCACCGCGCTAACATCCCTGCCTTCAGAGAACAGAGTACACGGTGAGACGAGATCACATTAGTGAGTGCACAAACCCACCGCGCTATCCTCACCGCCCACAGAGCAAAGTGTACAAGGTGAGACGAGATCACATTAATGAGTGCACAAACCCACCGCGCTAACCTACCCGCTCCCACAGAGCCCAGTGTACAAGGTGAGATGAGATCACATTAATGAGTGCACAAACCCACCGCGCTAACATCCACGCCAAAAGAGCCCATAGTACAAAGAGAGGCGAGATCACATTAGTGAGTGCATTTCCCACCACACTAACATCTCTGCCCACAGAACCCGGAGGACAAGGTGAGACGAGATCACATTAGTGAGTGCACAAACCCACCGCGCTAACATCCCTGTCCACTGATCACAGAGCACAAGGTGAGACGAGATCACATTAGTGAGTGCACAAACCCACCGCGCTAACATCTCTGCCCGAAATCGGTAGAGTACAAGGTGAGAAGAGATCACATTAGTGAGTGCACAAACTCACCGCTCCAACATCCCTGCCCAAAGAGTCCATAGTACAAGGTGAGACGAGATCACCTTAGTGAGTGCGTAAACACACCGCGCTAACATCCCTGCCCACAGAGCCCAGAGTACAAGGTGAGACGAGATCACATTAGTGAGTGCACAAACGCACCGCGCTAACCCCTCCGCCCACAGAGCCCTTTGTACAAGGTGAGACGAGATCACATTAGTGAGTGCACAAACCCACCATGCTAACATCCCTGCCCACAGAGCCCAAAGCACAAGGTGAGACGAGATCACATTAGTGAGTGCACGAACCCACCATGCTAACATCCCTGCCCACAGATCTCAGAGCACAAGGTGAGACGAGAACACATTAATGAGTGCACAAACTCACCGCGCTAACATCCCTGCCTTCAGAGAACAGTGTACAAGGTGAGACGAGATCACATTAATGAGTGCACAAACCCACCGCGCTAACCTCCCCGCTCCCACAGAGCCCAGTGTACAAGGTGAGATGAGAGCACATTAGTGAGTGCACAAACCCACCGCGCTAACATCCACGCCAAAGGAGCCCATAGTACAAAGAGAGGCGAGATCACATTAGTGAGTGCATTTCCCACCACACTAACATCTCTGCCCACAGATCCCAGAACACAAGGTGAGACGAAATCACATTAGTGAGTGCTCAAACCCACCACGCTAACATCCGCACCCACAGAACCCGGAGGACAAGGTGAGACGAGATCACATTAGTGAGTGCTCAAACCAACCGCGCTAACATCCCTACCCACAGAGCCCAGAGTACAAGGTGAGACGAGATCACATTAGTGAGTGCACAAACCCACCGCGCTAACATCCCTGCCCACAGAGCCCAGAACATAAGGTGAGACGAAATCACATTAGTGAATGCACAACCCACTGTGCTAACATCCCTGCCCACAGAGACCAGAGCACAAGGTGAGACGAGATCACATTAGTGACTGCACAAACCCACCGCGCTAACATCCCTGACCACAGAGCCCAGAGTACAAGTTGAGAGGAGATCACATTAGTGAGTGCACAAACCCACCGCGCTAACATCACTGCCCACAGAGCCCAGTGTACAAGGTGAGATGAGATCACATTAGTGAGTGCACAAACCCACCGCGCTAACATCCACGCCAAAAGAGCCCATAGTACAAAGAGAGGCGAGATCACATTAGTGAGTGCATTTCCCACCACACTAACATCTCTGCCCACAGATCCCAGAACACAAGGTGAGACGAAATCACATTAGTGAGTGCTCAAACCCACCGCGCTAACATCCGCACCCACAGAACCCGGAGGACAAGGTGAGACAAGATCACATTAGTGAGTGCTCAAACCCACCGCGCTAACATCCCCACCCACAGAGCCCAGAGTACAAGGTGAGACGAGATCACATTAGTGAGTGCACAAACCCACCGCGCTAACATCCCTGCCCACAGAGCCCAGAACATAAGGTGAGACGAAATCACATTAGTGAATGCTCAACCCACTGTGCTAACATCCCTGCCCACTGGGCCCAGAGCACAAGATGAGAAGAGATCACATTAGTGAGTGCACAAACCCACAGCGCCAACACCCCTGCCCACAGAGCCCAGAGCACAAGGTGAGACGAGATCACATTAGTGAGTGCACAAACCACTGCGCTAACATCCCTGCCCACATAAACCAGAGCACAAGGTGAGACGAGATCACATTAGTGAGTGCACAAACCCACCGCGCTAACATCCCTGACCACAGAGCCCAGAGTACAAGTTGAGAGGAGATCACATTAGTGAGTGCACAAACCCACCGCGCTAACATCCCTGCCCACAGAGCCCGGTGTACAAGGTGAGATGAGATCACATTAGTGAGTGCACAAACCCACCGCGCTAACATCCACGCCAAAAGAGCCCATAGTACAAAGAGAGGCGAGATCACATTAGTGAGTGCATTTCCCACCACACTAACATCTCTGCCCACAGAGCCCAGAGCACAAGGTGAGACGAGATCACTTTAGTGAGTGCACAAACCACTGCGCTAACATCCCTGCCCACAGAGACCAGAGCACAAGGTGAGACGAGATCACATTAGTGAGTGCACAAACCCACCGCGCTAACACCCCTGCCCACAGAGCCCAGAGCACAAGGTGAGACGAGATCACTTTAGTGAGTGCACAAACCACTGCGCTAACATCCCTGACCACAGAGCCCAGAGCACAATGTGAGAGGAGATCACATTAATGAGTGCACAAACCCACCTCACTAACATCCCCGACCAAAGAGCCCAGAGAACAAGGTGAGATGAGATCACATTAGTGAGTGCATAAACCCATTGCGCTAACATCCCTGCCCATAGGACCCAGAGCACAAGGTGAGACGAGATCACGTTAGTGAGAGCACCAACCCACCGCACTAACATCCCTGCCCACAGAGCCCAGAGCACAAGGTGAGATGAGATCACATTAATGAGTGCACAAACCCACCGCGCTAACATCCCTGTCCACAGATCCCAGAGCACAAGGTGATACGAGATCAAATTAGTGAGTGTACAAACCCACCATGCTAACATCCCTGCCCACAGAGCCCAGAGCACAAGGTGAGAAGAGATCACATTAGTGAGTGCATAAACCTACTGCGCTAACATCCCTGCCCACAGAGGCCAGAGTACAGGGTGAGACGAGATCACATTAGTGAGTGCACAAACCCACCGCGCCAACATCCCGGACCACAGAGCCCAGAGTACAAGGTGAGACGAGATCACATTATTGAGTGCACAAACCCACCGCGCCAACATCCCTGCCCAAAGAGTCCATAGTACAAGGTGAGACGAGATCACCTTAGTGAGTTCGCAAACCCACCGCGCTAACATCCCTGCCCACAGAGCCCAGAGCACAAGGTGAGATGAGATCACATTAATGAGTGCACAAACCCACCGCGCTAACATCCCTGTCCACAGATCCCAGAGCACAAGGTGATACGAGATCAAATTAGTGAGTGTACAAACCCACCATGCTAACATCCCTGCCCACAGAGCCCAGAGCACAAGGTGAGATGAGATCACATTAGTGAGTGCACAAAACCACTGCGCAAACATCCCTGCCTTCAGAGAACAGAGTACAAGGTGAGACGAGATCACATTAGTGAGGGCACAAACCCACCGCGCTAACATCCCTACCCACATAGCCC